>NW_016690292.1:827352-1104000 GCF_001604755.1 Lepidothrix coronata
GAAAGAAGCGGGGGGGGGAAACAAAAACCAAACCCACATGAAAATCCTACATCTTCATCTGCCAGCTCCGTGCAGCAATGCCAGGCTGGAGCTGCCGGAGGGGAGCTGCGTGCAGCAGGAGGTTTCTCAGCACATATGTCTATTTTAAAAACCCATGGCGTGATCTCTTGCCCTACTTTCCAGACTCTTGCCGGTACTTTCCTCGCGTGCAGCGGCCGAGCCCTGCTGGCGGGAGCTCCCTGGGAAGCAGGAGCTGAGCGAGCTGCTGGGCTCTCCCTGGTGTTGGGAGGCTGGGATGGGGGGACAGAGCACGAGGTTGAGGTCAAGACAGCGGTTTGGTCACTAACACACTGCCTTTCTCTCCAGCAGAGAGAGGGAGGTCCCCAGCACCGTGTGGATGAGGCCAGGCTGAGAAGAGGACTCACATTTGTACCCTCTACCCCAACTAGCCTCATTCTCTCCCCTCCATTTGCCCCAGTGAAGAAACAGCTCCTTACCCACACCTGAGCCAGCCCTGATGAGTCCCAGGCATTGGTGTGGCTCCACAGCAATTTTGGGGTTGGAGGGTCAGGAGCTGCTCTCCATCTCGGACATCTTCCAACACTGAGATTTCCATTCTGCGTGTGCAGGGAGAGAGGAGCACTCCCAACCCCTCCGCACTGCCCGAGCCCAGCCACCCCTGCCCTGTGCGGGCGCCCCGGGCCCCCGATGCCCGGCTGGATCGGGGCAGTGTGACCCACGCCACGCTGCCTGGCTGGATCGGGGCAGTGTGACCCACGCCACGCTGCCTGGCTGGATCAGGGCAGTGTGACCCACGCCACGCTGCCACCATGGCCTCCTCGGACGGGCTGCAGTACCGGGCTCTCTACGAGTACCAGAAGGACCGGGAGGAGGACCTGGCGCTGTGCCCCGGGGACGTGCTGACGGTCAGCAGGGCCGGGCTGCTCAGCAGCCCCAACTACAAGGACGGGGACGAGCGCAACCCCCAGGGTTGGCTGCACGGCGTCAACGAGCGCACCAAGGAGCGCGGAGACTTCCCCGGCACCTACGTGGAGTACCTGGGTCCCGCACGCATCGCCACCACCGCCACCAAGGCCAGGCCACGGCCCTTGCCCCTGCCACCCGCTGGGACCCCCACACCCTGGGGTGAGTGCTGGGGGAGCAGGAAGGTGGGAGCCCACGGGTGCGTGTCCCCTGCAAGATGGCGAGGGTGGTGTGGAGCCGGGGTGGATGCTTGCCATTTAGGTGGCTTGGTGGGAATCCACCCTGAGGATGGGGATCCAGGCACAGTAAGAGGAGCTGTCCCAGGAATTACCTGCCCTGGTGCATCAGGGCAGCCTCAGGGGTGGCAGGGGGTGCCTCGAGTGTTGTTACCCCCCAGGCAAACATGCTGCAGGGATTGCTTCTCACCAGCATCCCAGGCTGGCTGCTGTGCTGGCATGGGGTGTCCGAGGGGATCCACATCTGTGAGAGCACAGGAGAAGATGGAGGAGCCCTTTGGGCCCCCAGGGAGGATCAGAAAGCCCCATGGTGGTCCCCCAGAGACTTTTTTTCCAACTGCTCTTCTCCCCACCACTGCGGCACCTGATTCAGGCTGCTCTCAGTGCCCTGGCAAGCTCTGGCCCTCGGCCAGCTCCAGGCTTCATTGTCACTTTGTGCAGGCTGGGACAGGGAACAATCTTGGCAGGCAGTGGAATTGGTCCCTGGGGGCTCCTCTATCCCTGGGGGCTGCAGCACTGGGAGGAATATTCAGGAAGACCCTTCCTGGCACGGAGGCCTCCAGCCATTTCTCTGCCGAACTCGTGCAGCCAGCTCTGCCTTCACCACGGCCAAGGGCCTTGGGGCCAGGAGGGGTTTCACAGCAGTTACATAATGTACACAAGCTAAAAAAAAAAAAAAAAAAGCCAAGTAAGAATCCCCCCTTCGAGCCAGGCATGTCCTGGCAACCCCAAAGCCACGGTGCTCTCCTGCTCCAGGATGTGACGGAGGAGAAATGGCTGTCTGTGTGGGCCTGGGCTGGGAGAGAGGCATCACCTCACCTGTGACTGCTCAAAACCTGCCCAGTTGCTGATCTAGCACTCTGGGCACCCTTTCTGCCCAGTCTGGGACCATGGCACAGAGAACCTGCTTCCCCTCTGGGTTGGATGGGCATTGGAGGTACCTTGGTCCCAGGTTTAGAGGGGCGTCCACTGATGAGGAGTCCATCTCTCTTCAAAATATGGTTCAGGACCACCTTGCCACCATGATTTAAGAGGTGGGGACCACCTGGCTCCTGAGCTGAGCACTGCATCATCCATGTCCATGTGTGGGGTTGCCAAGCAGTTCCTGATGCGGAGCCCCCCCCAACCATTTGAAAAGGATGCTGGGCCCCTCTGCCTCCCCTCCCAAAAGTGCAGGTGCTCCTCCCTGACCAGTGCTCTGAGTGCACCAAGGCGGCCACAGTCCCACCAGCACTGGTGAGGCTCCAAGAGCAGCTACATGCTGGCTTTGCAGAAGGGTGGAAGCCACTTTTTGGGGGTGCTTACCCTGCCAGATGGAGGGTTTGAGCCTCCTTCCCAGTCAAGCCCGACGTTGTGTGAGGAGCCCTCTGCCCTGGCTGTTCAGCAGGCTGAGCCCTGGCAAACTCGGTGCTATAGCATGGACAGCTTGGGTCAGACAGGAGTAGACCCTGGGGGTCTCCAACCTTATTCACCAGGGAGAAGTGTGAAGTCACCTTCTTGCTTCTGCCCTTGCTGCCCACCACCATTGCCCTGTGCCTGCCTCACACAGGGATTGGCATGGGCTCCTCTCCAAGGGGCTGGGACATGTGCCCCGGGACCCCTGCCCGCAGGTGCCGGGGATGTGGTGATGCCCCACAAGTCAAGGAAGCTCATCTGCCTGGAGAGCCTGGCCCATGCTGGAGGTGTCAGCACAGGAGCCCCAGCCGTGCATGTGCTTGGGCAAGGGGATAACAAAATTTTTAAAAATGTAAAATTCGGCGTCCAGCCCCGCTGTTCAGGGGCATGTTGGGTGCCGCCTCCTCAGTGCTGTGCTGTGGGATGCCCCTCTGTGGAGTGCCTTTCCTGAGGCAATGCCAGGGTGTGCAGGCACCTCAGCAGGGGAGATTCGTGTCCTACAACCACATCTTTCTGCAGCAGGGGAGCAGTGTGTGCCATATTACGTCAGTTTAAACCCAAACCTCCTGGCTGGCGAGAGTTCCCTTAGAGTAAAAATCTCCAAAATCCTTTTGAAAGAGAAGGTGCTTTTGGTTTTCTTTTCTTTTCTTTTTTTTTTTTTTTTTTAATTCTTGCCATATTGTTTCCATTCCCAGATGGAGGTTTGAGGGATATTTTTTTTTGGCCAGCCCTAATTTATTTTTCTGCGACAGCAGCGCACCACCCAGAGTGCCCTCAGTGCCCACCGAACCCTGGTGCCACACAGGGACCCTGAGCTGGCTGAAGCCATGGGGGAAGCCCTGAATGACAGAGAGACACTGCATGTCCCAGCCGTGCCTTCAAGTCAGGGCTGACTCTGCAGGGAGAAATGGTCTTATTTTTTTAATTAAATAAAATCCTGAAGATGACTCTGCAGCAGATCCGAGTCCCAGGGGATTTCCCAGGAGCTCAGTGGCTGTTTTGCCCCTGACTAGTTGTGCCCAGTGGCCCCACTGCCAAGAGGGATGACCTCCACCTCACCTGGGGCTGGAGTCAAGCAGGGTGTCAGGATGCTGGGGTCCATCTTGGCACAGCTTGGGGCCATTCCTGTTGTTCCCAGCAAGGAGGAACAGACATTTATTTTTCTGCAGTCACCACCTTACCCCTAAGCCATTGGTTTGGAGGAAAAGCCCAGTTTTGCCTAATTACAAAACCACTCATGTGGTGGTGACATTTTTACATGAGCTCCCAACGATGTGCTTTGCTTTAAACCCTGAAATCTTCCCTGCTCCCACCCAAGGCACCCACACATCCCCGTTGGGCAGCAGAGGAGACCCCCTTGCTGGGCTTTGGGGTTGCAGCCGTGCCTGGGGACTGGATCAGCCACCCACAAGCGGTGGGTGCATCCCTCCCTGTTCTCCAGGGAGCACCAGGGCATCACTGCGGTGAGGATCAGAGCCTGGATCCACCTGTTGTGGCCAGGTTGTGTTTTTGCAAAAGACTGGAGGCAGTGTGGCCCTCCCCAAAGTCCTTCTATTTTTTTTTTTCCCAGCATTTCTACATGTACATGTCTGTACTGCAGCAGTCGCACAGGGCTCTGATGTGCTGCAGCCAGTGGCAGTCCCTGCCCCTGCCAGGCCCCTGCCCACTGCCTTTCTGGGGCTTTAAAGGCCACCAAAGAGAGAGAATGGGGAGAAATCCCAGAACTGCACTGCTGGAGTCTCCCTCGGGTATAACCCCCACAGGAAGGGTTCATCAGCTGGGGTAAAAAGGGACGGGTGGATACAACATGAGCTGGGGTAAGGACAGCTGCTCTCCTGCCTGCTGAGGGGTTTGCTCCTCTCTATCATGGTCTAGGGTGAGGTGTCCCTGGTATAAAACCCAGGAGTCAGCAGTACATGGGGATTTGTGCTGTAGGAAGCCTGATCCATGTTTGGCCAAAGGGCTCTTCAAGGGCTGAGGGAGGTCTCCACCAGCCAAGGACTGAGTCCTGCCAGGGCCTGTGCTCGATTCTGTCACAGACACCAGAGAATCCAAGTGGGTGAGAGCTGCAGAGAGCCATGTTGGTGGTGGGTATGGATCTGGTTCCCAGCTCCTGCCCGGTGTCACTGTGGGCTGTGGGTGATGAGTGGGGGCAGTCCCGGTGCCATAGGAGGAGAGGTGGGGAAGGGGATTTGGCCTGAAGGGTCTCCATGCCCAGGATGGGATGTTTCCCATGAGCAGGGCATGTGCCTGAGCATGTCTTTGAATCTCAGCAAGCAGCTGAGCCCCCAACAGCGACTCTTACTGCAAAAAGAGGATAAAATAAGGGAGAAGTGCTCCAAAATTGGACAAGCCTGAGCCAAAGTATTGGCTGTGGCTCTGCCAAAGCAGCAGCTTGATCCTATCATGGGGCAGCTGAGAAAAGAGACTGGAATTCCTGCCGGCAGGAATTTCCAAACCTTTTCTCCCCTTCTTTCCATCACAGGGCTCCCCGGGCAGGCAGAGCTCGCCGAGCATCCCACCCTCCCCGAGCAGGCGCTGCCGACCGTGGCCAGGCTCATCGAGGCGCTGGAAAAACAAGGTACGGAGACCCGGGTTGCCCATCCCTCTGCAGGGCACACAGTGGGGCACACGTGCAGCCACTGGCTCTGCCGTGCTCGAAGAGGCCCCAAGAGCATCACCAGAGCCAAACCTCTGCCCACTCACCCCAGTACCCACCCAGAGTGGGAGCTTGTCGTTCTCGGTCCCTGCCTGCTTCCATTATGTTGGCAAGGAGGATATGGAACTCAGCATTAACCCCTCTCTCCTGCCTGTCCCCTAGGTCTCGACAGTGAAGTGGTCTACAGATCGGGCCCCAGTGCCCTGGGGGATGCTGAGCTGAAGCAGGCCCTGCTGACAGGTAAGTCCCAGAGCCACATCTTTCCCTATATTCCCGGGAGGGAAGGGGGCTGTGGAGGTGATGCTGCCCTGGCACAGCAGGGAGGGGTTACAGCTCCAACATCATTACGGCCCTAATCCCAGCTCTGTGAGGCCCTGCCTCTATGCAGACCCCTCTCCACTCCCCCAGTAATCCCACGTGATGCAGCCAGGAGGGTGCAGGTGCGGGGCTGGGGCACTTCACTAGGGGCTCTATTATTTTTTAGGGAGAAAAATACTGTTGGGGGTTTTTTTGAGATCTCTAGGGTTTGTATCTGAGGATCAGGGCAGTCAGAAAGCCTCTTGTGGGTGCGATAGGGAAAAAGAAAGAGGAAAGGAAAAGCTTATTATTTAGGAGAACGGGAAGCGGTTTGCGGGACTTTGGGGCATGAGTGGGGTGGGGAGGAGGGAAAAAACCCATCTTCCCCACCCCTGCTTCTAAATCCACGGCTGGGATAGGATGGCACGGGGCGGCGAGGGGGGAAGAGGAGGGGGGACACGCGATGCATCCAGCGTGCCGCTCAGATCTGGGTACTTGGGGGGTGGGGGGGCTGCGTCGAGCATCCCCATCGTCCGGCCGCGGTGCCCAGAGGGCGGCACTGTGACACCAGGCACGGGCGGCCCCGCACAGCCCCGGGCCGGCCCCACATCCCACCGCATCCCGGGCGCTGCCGGCCGGGGGGCGGCGGGAGCCGGGCCGTGTTGCTGGGGAGAAGGGCTGTGATGAAATCGCTATATTAAGCACCATGACCTCATCGCTTCCCGCGCACCGGGAGCCGAGTCCCGCCGGGCGGGGAAGGAGTGGTGCAGGAGAGGAGATGCTGGAGCTCCCGGGGCTGCTCCGTCCTCGCTGCCCGAGGAGACCTGTGCTCCCCCGGGGGTGATGGGGGTACAGGGCACCCCACCACCCCACTCTCCTCTGCCAACTGTGGGCTCAGGAAGCCCAGAGCAGCAAGTGCTGTTCTTCACAGCCTTGTCCCCTGGCCCGGATTTCGTGGCTGAGCTCCGGAGAAGGTGAAGGCATCCAAGAGCAACCCCCTCGGCTGCTCTGGGCACTGGTGCCTAGGCTGGACAGGGGCAGCATGAGAAGGATGCTTTGCTTTCTGAGCACGCGGGAGTTACAGGTCCTCCATTCTTCCCATACAGCCGGTGCAGCATTCCAGGCAGGCCCAGGCCTCCCACAGGGAGCCACTGCACCACAGCAGTCACTGCCAAAATCCTGCCCAGCCTTGGGAGACTCCCCCTGCCCAGGGGCAAACCCCACTGTCTTGGCAAGAGCCTGGGCTAGAGCTCTGAGCAGCTTCAGGGTCTGTCCAGGTCTGTCCATCTCCCAGTTCAGGGCCCAGCACCAGGCAGAGAGATGCCATCGTGCTCTTCAAACCATTTGAAAGCCCTGAAAAATCACCAACAGCCCTGGGAGACTTGATACTCCCAAGCCCCCATCTCCTCTGGGACCGAAATCTTTTATTTGGCACTTTAGGGGGCTGCCCTGTGTGCTCAGCAACACTGAGCTGGGCAAAGCCAGAGCTCCTCAGAGCTGGCTGGAGGGAGTAGGGTGTGTACGTATGTGTAGGTAGGAGGGGTAGTATTAGCTTTCAGCTGAAGAGGCTGATGCTCAGCCCTGCCAGAGGGATGCTCTGCAAAAAGGATGGGAATGATGCTCCTGCCAGGGTCAAACATCCCAGCAGAGGCCAGGCTTGGCAGCCTCCTCTCCCTGCAGCCTCCTGCAGAGGAGAGACCCAGTGGTGTGTCCCCAGGATCCTGCTGGAGCCCAAACTGGGATGGGGAGGGCAGGAGAGCATCTCTGCTTTGGCTGCCACATGAGCCCTTTCATTGCATTTGGTGGAGTAAAACATCCCTAATGAAATATTGGAGCTTCCTTGCCCTGCACATGAGCAGGCAGAGCTGAGGGTCACATTTCTCTTCCTTCTGCACTCCTGATGGCTCGTCCCTCCAGTGTCCCATCTCTGCCAGCAGCTCACCTGCAAAAGTCAAGCTCCATCTTGGAGAATGGGGAGAAATTGGAGCCAGGGTTGGCAGTGGCTGGAACCAAACCACATCTCAGCTGGGGAGAAAATGGGGTTCCAGGAGCAGGGGTTTCAGCTTCCCTGCAAATACCCAAATCATGCTGGTGTTTGGCAGTGGTGGCAGGAAAACTGCTAGAGAGTGCAAAAAAATGGAGTAGGGGCTGGAAAAGTTCAGGTGTTGGTTTTCTAACCCCCAAATCGTAATGTGTCAGAGAAGACAGAGTGTTTTCTACCCTGAAAAGGCATCTGAACCTCCAGTGGGAAGGAGGAGGATGGTTGTCTGGGGAGAAGGAGATGTGCAGGTCAGAGCAGCCCTGCCTGTCCCAGGGAACCAGTGGGCATTGTATCCCTGGGGCTGGCAGCAAAGGTACTCATCTGAGTTGTGTTGATCAAACCTTTTTCCTGTCATGGGCCCTTTTGGAGCCCTTGTCCTTTGGGCACCTAGAAGGACGGGGCAACCCCTGGAGCTGAAAATCACCCAGGCTTTGGGATGAAGGTTTCCCATCCTCGTGGGGCTGCAGCAACGTTGGGCAGAGCAGACTTGGATGCAGCATGGCTCCACATGGCTCTGCAGCCTGTGCTGATCCTGTCCCCATCCTGGCACTGGTGACATACTGTAGGTCAGTGGCATCTGACTGCTGGCTAGAGCCTGGGCACCAAAATTGGTACTTCCATGTTGGATGGTACAAGAAGAATTATTTATAGTGAAAAAAAAAGGAATCAAAGACAGAGCTCATCAATGAAGGGAGGTCAGTGAACTGAGTGCCTTCACTGCCACCTGGCTCAGGTGACACCAGGGCTGGCGAGTGAAGCACGGACCCGAAGGGTGGTTGGGCTCACAGCTGGCTTATCCTGACTCCAGAGGAGAGTGAATTGTTTTAGGACATTGGGTGCTCAATTTGGACCTTTATGCCCCTTAAGAGAGGCAAGAGGGGGGCATGTGACATCACTGAACACAGGAGTTAGTCACATGGTGGCACCAAAAGGAGACTTACAGAAAAGCTGCAGTTCCACAGAGGACTTGGGAGAACCCACCAAAGGGTGGGAGGTGGGTGATCAGCCAGCCAGGAGCCCCACTGCAGTGGCAGGGAAAGAGAATGGGCAGAAAAAGAGGAATAAAGCAGAGCTTTAAACAGCAGCATCAGGGTGCAACGCTTACCCTGGCACCTGGCACCCAGCACTCCCTGCAGTGCCCGAGCTGGGGGAGGTTTGGCTTGGGGATGGCTGCAAAGTCCTGTGTGTTATGGCTGGGCAGTGCTGGGATGGTGTGCATCCTCACCCCTTCTCCCTGGGGTGAGATCCTGCACAGAGATCCTGCAGCTCCCCCTTCCGCCCCCCCAGGTCCCTGGGTGCCTCGTACGTCTCAGATGGGGCTGAGCCCATCCGGGATGGTGGCAAAGCACCGGAGCCTCCCCCACACTTTGGATAACCCCTACCCTGCTCTGCGCTCCGGCCCGCAGACACAAACACCGAGACCCTTCCCCAGATACAAGAGCGGCGCTGGGAGAAGCCTCCGCTGTTGTCAGGGCCAGGCAGAAGCTGCCTGCGACTCGGGGTGCCAGGGAGAACGTGTCGGCAGCGCGAGGCGGATTGGAGCCGGTGTCTCCAGGCGTGCCGTGGCTGCGCTGCCATCCCGCACGCTTTGATCTGGGGCCGCGGCGCAGAGCAGTCTGCCTGGAGACACGCTCACGTGCCCGGGAATTAGGTCAGGTCTCGGTGGGGATTAGCGAGCAATGGTGGGTCCCGGGGCTTCACTGGGGCTGCCGGGAGCTGCTGCTAGGCAGAGAGGGTTGGGAAGTGAAGAGCAGCTTGGGGGGTCTCACACCGCTCCCCCCCCCCCATCACAGTGTGGATGCCCAGGGAGGGAGAGCATCCCCATCCTCATCCCTGGGATGCCAGAGAGACTTAGAGGCCCACAAGGGCTCTGGTTTCCCCTGGCCAAGCTATTAACTCCACCAAGATGACTCTCCTCCCGAGCACGAGGCGCCCCGGTGCCTGCCGCACTGCTTTTTATTTATACCTGCAGTGGAAATAAACCCCGTGTCGTCAGAGCCTGGCGAGAGGCATGAGCTCATCTCTTATATTTGGTGGTGATGGAAGAAGGGTAAATAAACGGCAGCAGCAGAGACGTCCCTGCCGGACCCATCAGGGAGAATCGGGTGCGAGTTTTTGTCGTGCCCTCCAAGAGGTGCTGGGGAAACTGAGGAAGGGAACTGCCCTTGGGAAGCTGAGGTGGCAGAAGGAAGCCTCACTGGGCACCCTCAAGGGGGGCCCAGTACCCCTGCCCTGGCTGAGTGCAAGCCAGGGATATGCTGAGATGAAACCCAGCAGGGAGGGTGACTGGGGCTGCCAGGTGCTCCTGTGCATGAGCAGGGGGGTGCCCTGGCAGCTGCCAAGTCCCCAGCACAAGGTAGCAGCAAGCTGGCTGGGAGATATTACAGTGAAGCTGAATCAAAGCTGGGAAATATTCCCTGATTCAGTGCACAGTTCCCCAGTAAACCCACACTGTTGGTTGCCCAGGAAGCCTCAAATGCCTGGTCAGGTCTGGGGGATGTACAGGTCCTTGGGCAGGCATTATCCATGTGGATTAGAAGGCATATCCCCCAGAACTGGACAGCGAGGACATCCCTCCTGCACCCACTGGCAATCAAAATCAAAAGGTATGGAAGGGGTAGAGAAACTCCCAAGTCAGTATTTCAGTCAGCCCCAGGTACAGGTGGTTTGGGTGCCTCTCTGTCACACGGAACATGCACCCAAGAGTGTCACACTGCAGTAGCACTTGCCCACCTTGGCCTGTTGGACTGACCTTGCTGCACCTGGCCGGGAGTGGGGCCGTGGGTGCTGGGCAGGGTCTGCACCCTGTCACCCACACGCTGTCCGGGGATGTCGGTGCAGCTGTCACCTGTGGCCACATGCAGGGGACAGCTGGTTACCAGAACCTGCTCAAGCCTCTCCTCCAAAACAACCCCCCACCTCCTCCATTACACCTCTTGGCTAAACGTCCTCTGCGTTTACTGAAACTCTGGGCTTACTCACACCTCCCTGGCTGGCTGCAGCTGCGGGAGAGGTCCTGGAGTTTCCTGCCCAGCCTGACTCAGCCCAAAACCCTGTCACCCTTCCGCCTCTGCTGGGATGTGGGCTCTGGCATCCCAGTGGGTGGAGGCTGGGAGCACCCTTTGTCTTTCCCTCTGGGCCAGTGGTCATCCCATGCACCCTTTCTCCAGTCCCAGATTTATCCCTGCTTTTCACCCCTCCGTGGGGAAGGCATGCTCTCCACTGGTCCCCAGATGCTTGCTCTGACAGCAGGTCAGCAAGTAGGTTGTGTGCTGAAGGGGGTTGGTATGGGGTTAAGGTTGGGGTTTTGGGGTATTTTCCTTCTATTTATGGCAGGCAGATAGAATCCCTCCGTCATTCCTCCGTCATTCCCCTGGGGAAAGGACGGGAACATCTGGAGAGCAGCGGGAGAGCATTGACTCATCCTGCAGCTTCATTAACTTCTTATAGCTGGTTATCATCTCCCTCTGATAAGAAGAGAGCAGCATCCGTGGGGTCAGGCCTGTGGTAATTGTCTGGGAAGGCTCCAGGGTTAACCCTTCCCCAGCTACTGGCTGAGCCTCCCTGAGCTGCCGGGGCACAGCCGGTGCCGGGGAGCAGCTCGGAGCAGCCCCGGGTTGTGTTCTCAGCCTAATGGGGAGCCCAGCTCAATGGCAGCTCCAGGGGGAGGAGAGGAGCTGAGGCAGGAGGAAGGCCACTGCACCTCCAGGAGGAAGGGGGCAACGGGCTTAATGGCTATTTCTAGTCACAGAGAATGGTGCCACCAGCAATCAGTCCCTGTCGGCGGGGTGTGAATCCCATCGTGCCTCTCTCTGGGTGTAAAGATGTTTTTGAGTCCTGCTTTGAAACCGGCTGAGCCTTTCCTTTGAACACCCCCCCAGGCCCATGCCTAACGAGGCAAACAAGCTAATTAGGCCACGGTGGAGCCCAGAGCTGGTCGCCTGGGGCCAGCGGCCAGCGGCAGCCCCCTGCCTGCACAGGAACAGCTTGTGGCTGCTCTCCTCAATTCGTGCCATCATCCTCAAGGCGAGTGACAGGTCCCTGCAGAAATCTCTGTGGCGAGTGAGAAGGGCTTCGGGGTTTGCCCAGTGCATTCCACTGATGGGAGAAGCTCTTCGCAATGCAACAAGACTCTGAGACCCACCATCAGCATCCCTGGGTTTTAGCCATGCACTGCGAGGATTCAGCCCAAAACAGGTGTTGGAGCATCTTGTGGGATCCCTGACCCCACTTTCCTCCACCTGCCCAGCTTGAGACAACCTGTCAGCTCATTTCTCCGGGGCAAAAATGGGGAATTGACTGTCACCCCATGGTGACAGTCAGTTGTGAATTGTCTGTCACAAACCCTGGCAGAAATAACACTTTTGGCCAGCCAAGAAGGTCCAGAAGTGTGGCTGGGAGATGGCAGCATGAGCACAGACCAGAGTGGGGTCAGGGTGCATCTGGTACTGCCCTGCCCACCTCGAAGATGCCAAGGGCAGAGTGGTCCATGGGATGATGCTGTGACTTCGTGGGGTGCCAGAAAGGCAGCACCCACCTTTGCCCTGGGTCATGTCTGGCCAGGCTGGATGGCTACCCACCCCAGCGTGGTGGCATCTCTCCCAGCTGTCCCCACACTGCCCCAGGGCACAGTTCCCAGCCGGCTGGGTGCTTGCCCCTGAGGATGAGGTAGTGTCTCCCACGGCTGGGTTAAAGGCTTCGCTTCAGGCATTGGTCAATCTGTTTTCTCTCCGGCCTGGGAGCCAAATGGAAGGCACTGGCCATAAGGGACCCACTATGGCTTCTTGACCCCGAGCAGGCGGGCAGGCTCCCAGGCTGCCTGGCCCACAGTGGGGACATTCCAACGAGAGGAGATCAAGGTCAAGGTGACCAAAACCAGCTTTTCCCAGCTGCTTCCCATTCCAGCCCTGCTGACCATGTGTCTCTAAAGCCTCGTCCTAGGAAGTAGCATTTCTCCTCTCCTTTGGGTTTATTGCCCCAGAAGGAAGTGCAGCTGAAATGGCTGGAGACTTGTAATATTTTCTGCTGAAAAATGCTGGCCTGGGAGATGGAGCATCTCCCAAAATGGCACCGGTTTCAGTAAAGCTGCATCTAGGGGTAAAGGCCTAGAGGAGGAAGGGGAGGGGGGTTCAGAGCAGAGCAAGCCCACTGTCTTCGTAGTCACACCATGCAATTGGGGGCCTAATACAGCATCTTTAAGAAAGTGACAAATTTGCTTTTTTGTTCAAAAAAAATTAACCTTTTCAAGCCACACCAAATATGTTGGGCTTTTTTATTATTCCTGACCACCTCAGACATCCTCCAATTTCTCCTACAAGGAGAATTTCAAAACATTGCATTTGGCTCCAGTTCAAATCAAAGCCAGATTTTGAAATCTCCAGATCTTTGCAAAAGGGACCAACGTCCTCTGGACGGCCACCACCCAGCCCAGCCGGGCTGAGAGACCTCCAAGACAAACGCATGAGGCAATACCAAAGGATGCTGAAAGGGCTCTTCCCCCTGGACCCTGGTGAGGCAATGTCCCCGTGCTGGCCCAGCCACGGGGTTCAGACAGACACATCCCACCCTTTGACTCCTGCCGGACCGTGGGACAGTTCTGCTCGTAGTGCTGCCCCTGTCCTGAGCCCAGGCTGTGTGATCTCAGCCCCTCCCTGTGCTTCCCCCATATCCTGGAGCATCCTTCACCACCTCCCCAGGGCAGCTGCCTTTCAGGGCTGGGAGAAGTGATGCCAATTGGGGCACATTCACAGTGTTTCAGGATCACTGGGGGGTGGCATGGGCCTTTAGCAACATGAATTGCCTGGGGGACCATAACCCCATTCCGTGAATGCATTTTCCAAGCAGTTCCTCCTGGGCTGGGGCCAGCACATGGTACCTGGCCCTGATGACTGGAGGATGCTTGGGAGGGCTGCTCAGTCCTTCCCATGGGTGCTATCCTGCAGTGGGACCCCAGTGGAATGGTGAGATTCCCTGCCCCATGCACTGGATGTGCAGTTCACACAAAGCAGAGATGCTGCCTCGTGCTCTCCATGGGCACGTGGAACTCGGGGTCAGTGGAAACTGGGACAGGAATATTTGCTGGGCAGGGGTGGTGGTGGCAGTGAAATCATGGGCTGCCACACTGGGGAGATGGGGGCATGGGCAAAGAAATCAGCCCCTATGTCTGGAGGAAGGTCCACTGGGATGGAAGAGCTCTGAGCTCTGCACCAGAGGGGCAGAACCACGGGCTCATGGTTCCTGCTGGCTCTTTCCCTGCAGACGCCTCGGCTGTGGACATGGACCTGTATGAGGCCCAGACACTGGCAGATGCCCTGAAGTGGTACCTCCAGGAGCTCCCGTCGCCCCTCATCCCTCCAGCTCTCTACAGTGACTTGGTCCACATGGCTCAAGGTAAGCACACCCAGGCTCTCCCCACACTTGGGACCTTTGTGAGGCTGAAGAAGCTTTGGGTAGACCCTAAAAAGCCTCCCCAGCAGCTCCAGGGTGGCTCTGACCTGATCCCCTGCCCAATGCTGCACTAAGGGCAGGTTCTGAGAAGGACCACTGGGAACATCACATGTGCCAGAGCAGCACCACAGCATTTGGGAGGTGATCTGGGAAGGCAAGGGGAGGCCCAGGGGTCTCCTTTGCCCCCACCACAGCATGGTCTTCTCCTGCTGCAGTGCCCAGAGAAGGAGGTGCTGCCTGCCAGGACGGGTGGCTGCCAAGGCTGGGTGATGCTGGCCCCAGAAGAAAGCGTTGTTATAATATTTTGGCTCTGCTGCCTGGGAATTTTTTCCTGTAATCTCATTAACTCTTGGCTTTATATGGGCACAGAAAATTCTCTGCTTTTTCAGCTTAGTGCCATTAGGAAGTGCCTTTAGATCCCTGCAAGCTTTTCCACCTCTGTGCAAATGTATGAGACCATTAAGGTTTTGGTTTTATTTGATTTTTTTCCAAATAAACAGAGCAGGGCTCGTACCCAGGCCAGCAGAGCCTATGGTCCATCTCAACAGTGAGCCTGGACCAAAATGCATTTCATATGAGCCCTCACTGAGCTGCTCAGCCCCTCCCAGCCTGAGGCCCTGGGGGCATCACCAGGCACACATGAAGCCCTTGCCCACTGCGTTAGACAGGACCTGAATCCCTTGTTGCCTGTGAAACGAGGATTTCCCCTTTCACAGCAGCTCTCGTCTCGCTGCCAGTTGCTGCAGTATCCTCCATCCCCGAGCATCACCTCCCCATCCTAAGCCAGATTAGTGCTTGGGCAGATCATGTTCTTGGCTGCCTTAAGAGGCACTAAAAGATCACCCATGGCCAGACCAGCATGGCCTTTCCCTACTCTGTCCTGATGGGAGAAAGCCACAGGCTCTTTGTGGCCTCCAGCAAGGCAGGGGGGACACATGGACAAGGCAAGGGATAACACAGCCCATCCTCCCTGCCCTGCGCTGGGACACGGAGCCAGAAGAAATACCCCTGGGGCTGGTGGCACAGAGAAGCTGCCTTCCCCTCACCCTTCAGAGCAGAAATCAAAGGCTGCCTCCCTTCCAAGGATAAAAACGCAATTAGGAAGCAATTAGCTGGGTTGCCTCGTTAAGCAACTTCAAAGGGAAGCGCCTTTCCCTGCAGCCTGTGCTGCAGCGGGCTCTGCTCCTGGCACAACAGGGGCAGGAGGAGGAGGAGGGGGCAGGAACGGAGGAGAAACCAATGGAAAGGGGATATCTCTGGGGCTTAAAAGAAAAAAATGAAAATATAAGTCTTTGAGGAGACGGTGCTGGTTTTTGGCAGCCTGCCCTGCAAGGCTCCTTCTGCCCTGCTTGAGGCTGAGGGCTGGAAAAGCAGCAAGATGACCACCTGCAAAAGGAGGGGGAAAACATCGCCAAATTCCCTCTTTGGCTGCGGGCCTTCTCCTGCGGGATCCTCTGGGTGCAAAAAGGTGCAAAAAAAGCAGGGATTGGGATAGGGGAGGCCTGGAGCAAAGCCAAACATGCCTCAGGAGCAGCTCGTTGGATACGAGGACTCACAAACACCCCATTACCATCCCAGCTGGGTTGCAGACCTGCTTTGGAGGGGATCCCAGACCCCTTCCCCTGCAGCTCTGGTGCACCCTGGCCCCAAGGATGGATGCTGGGAGCTGGCTGGGCACTGGCCAAGCCTCAGTCCTGGAGCAAAGAGCCTCGAGGAGCTGAGTCAGCCCCCGACCAAGCCAAGCTTTGAAGGTGGCTGAGACCAACCCAGCCCTGGGGACCTCCCTGTGCCCCGCAGATAAAAGGGCTGGGACAAGGCAGGGATGGGTGATGGCTGGACAGCGACTGTTTCCTGTGCCTGGGGCAGACTGCAATCCCAGGGCACTGATCTCATAGATCACAAGACCAGGGAGCCCCAGCCAAGGCTGCCAGAGGGCACTGGGGACATGGAATAGGACACTGGTGGGAACACCATGGGCTGTGGGCTGCTCGGAACACCCGTGATGGGGGTTCTGGCAGTACCTCCATGATGTACAACACCACCAGGTGCCTGATTTTATTCATGTGGGCAATTCAAGCATCACTGGAAGTAGCTGTACCCCAGTCAGCCCTCCCTGTCCTGTATTTCATGGGGTGTGAGACCACAGTGTGGGGGCTGCAGGGGCCTCACTACAGCCACACCTGCAGCCCAGGTGCACATTTGGGTTTTTGCCTCCTCAAAAGCCTTTTCCCTCCCAACTTGCTTTATCTGCAGGGGAGGGCTGAGCCTTTAAATTCAGCAGATCTTCCAGCTGGTGCCCATTTCCCCACCTCTGTTTTGCTCTGCCTCTGCCATGGCTTTGCTGTGCACCAGGGCAGGGTTCTCACTGTTCTCTGTTGGAGCAGCAGTGAGGGGTGTTTAGGTGCAGCCCTTGCCATGTGAGAAGCTCAGCCCCCCCATGCTCCCTCCCTGGCTGTGCTGAGAGGAAGAATGTGCTAAAGGCACCTGACACCCTGATCTGGGGTGGTGGGGTGGTGTGAGTGGGTAAATGGGGCTGGCAGCTCCCAGCAAGAGGAGGCCAAGACCATGAAGACACTTCTGCATGCCCTGGGAAATCCATGTGTCCCCTAACCTGGCTGGGAAGAGATGGGCTGCATAGGTTTTATGGGAGAGGTTAAGATCAGGGTTTCTTGTGTCTCTGGGGGGGAGTAGAGAACTGCCACAACTCATGCCATGTGTGCTGGGGGGTGCCAGGCTCCCATGAGAGGCAAGGGGATGCCCTGACCTCCTGAACTGACCATTTTCTTCCTCTGCTCCTCTGCTGCAGAGACCCCAAGCCTGGAGGAATGTGGCCAGCGAGCCAGAGCCCTGCTGGCCCCCCCAGCCCTGCCACAGCCCCAGGCACTGCTCCTGCGCCAGCTCGCCCGCCACTTCTGCCACCTCTGCCAGGGCACCTACCGGAGCCGCTTCTCACCCCGGCTCCTCGGGGAGCTTTTTGGGGAAGTGCTTCTCCGCCCTGTGGCAGCCAGGTGAGGTGCCCCTGCTATGCATGGGACAGGGTGGGTGAGAGGAGGGTGCCCGTAGCCAGGCATGGACAAGCTGGTCTCAGCCAAGCTGGTTTTGCTGGATGGCAGCCCACCAGTGGCCCAGCCCCAGGGTTTTCCGAAGGGGGGAGCTGGATCTGGGAGCTCAGATGCTCAGACATCACACCCATTCCCACGGTGACCGGGCGTGATGCACATATGGAACTGGGATACGCAGCGTTGCCTCGGTCCCACAGGAGATCCACCGGGGCAGCTGGCTGCTGTCCCAGGGGGGTTGAGGGTCTCCAAGGAGGCTGAGGTGCTGGCATCCTCACAGACCCCCTCCTTCTCCCCACAGCACCGAGGCAAGCCCTGAGCTCCGTGCAAGGATCCTCGAGTCCTTCATCATGGCCAGCGAGATGGCAGAGCTGCCGGCAGCTCCCGGTAAGAGATGTCCAGCTGGTGGTGGAGGGGGGGGCAGCAGGTGTGAAATTCAGGGAGTTGACAGGAGCAGGTCATGGGGCAGTTTTGGTGGCTGGTGCGGTAGCAGGAAGGTGCCCGTGTCTCTGTGGCACTGCCCCGGCTGCGCTGACTTCATGGACAGGCAATCTGTTCCCATTGCCCTCCCTTCTTTCTCCTCACAGATAATGATTTTGGGGCATTTCTTTGCAGCTTCTCAGAAGGTTTGCAGCTGTTTTCTTGCTTAACGTCTGTGTTACTGCTCTTTGGTGCCAGTGTGATGCAAGTGGGTTCTGCTGCCCCATTTTGGGGGCTTGGTATGCGTGGGGGCTGTCAGTGGAGGGCTGCTGTGCAGCTTGTTTTGGTGAGCAGGGATCTGGATACAGTCTGTGAGGGAAAAAAAATACCAGCATGATCATAAAATGGCAGGATGGTTCTTGCTAAAGGATCAAATTAGGGTTTATGATTTTTGACTTGCGTTTAGTTCCCATGTGTGCAGAATTGCACTGCATCCATCAACACAGTGCTGCTTTCCCTGTGGGGCGTCCCCAGGGTGGTGAAAAGGATGGGCACTTGTCCCCCACCTCTCCATGCACGGGGAAAGGAGCTGGGAGTGTGGGTTTTTCTGCAGATGTTAATGAGCCCACCCAGCCTCACCCCTCAGGGCAGCAGTCCTGCCTCTTTCATTACCAACACCAGTGTTTGCCTCCAGCACCTCTTTGATCTTTTGTTCTGCTGGCCACTTTCTCTTGCCAGATCCCTCTTGCTGAGTGGCACCTCATGTCCCATTGGTGTCCAAAACTGAAGCACATCACCCCTGTGCCTTCTGCAGCACTTCAACGATGGGAGGCAAGTGGTCCTTCCAGACAGGGATGTACACAGGAGGGAGAAAGGTGCTCAGGGGAGCACAAACCACAAACCTCGAGGACCACCGAGACCTACCCTTGGGGGATCCCTTCTCCAGGCTGCCACTGAGACCCGTCTGTTCTCCCACACCAAGCTGCCTAGAGCTCCCAGTGCCGAGAGGCACAACTGCTTCCAGGCCTGCTTGGAGATATGTTGGCACTGGCCCCAGTGAATCTTGTCTCTCTGTGATGTCTCTGGGTCCTTGTCACCACCCTGTCTCCCTGGGGGATGGCTGGACCAGGCAGTATTATGACTCTTAATATTCCTCATAAATCAGCCCTTTCAGACTTGTCATCTTATTTATTGCTCTCCCCCAAGCTCTCGCCCATGAGTTTGCTGAGATACATATGTCTCTCTTCCACCTGCTGATCCAGATGTTGGGCAGCTGCAGCTCAGCGGTCCCCAGGGTCACCACTGCCCTCCCTGGACCTTGTGCTGTCATCAGCTGTCCCCACCCTGAACTGAGCAGAGGGGTTGGGCAGGATCCTGGGGTCCTTCTGGGTCAAAATCTCCCCTCTGGGCATCCCACAAGCGTGGGGCAGGACACGGGACACCTGGGCTCGCTGTGGGACTTCAGACAAGTCCTGCCACCTCCCCTCTCTTTGTACCTAAAAGCGAGGATATTATTACTTGCCTGTCATCACATTAGGATGTTGGGAAGCTTAATTAAACGTCTGCAAAGCGATTTTGAGAGCTGCGGATGAAAGGGGCTATATATAAAGTGCAAAGAATTATTATTAGCGGTGGGTCCGTGCCCCGGCCCCGTTCCCATCACCCTGGCCCCGCTCCCCTGCCTCCCGGCACCGTGATTATTTTGGTGCGTGTGTGGAGTTGTGGTTTTATAATTATACATGTAAAATAGCTATAAATACCCTGCAATAACACGGCGGGTGTGTGCGCATAGCACAGGAATAGGAGTCGGTAGCTGACATAAGGAAACCGCGGTGTGACCTCATTCTGACTCAGATGTAAATATACCTCGTGCGAGGGGGCAGCTGGGGGGTTTGGGGGCTGCTGGGGGGCTGCAGGGGCAGTGGCCTCCTTGGCAGCGAGGGTCATGTTTTGAATGGAATCTGAAGGTGTCTGCTAACTCCAGGGAGGCTCCTTCAGGGTCAGGATCCCTCCTCCTTCATATGTCCTGGGACTGACGGTGGAGTCTTGGATGTTAAAATCGTCAGGAATAAAAATGTCAGTTATGGAATTTGGTTCCTGGAGGGGCTTTTCTGGATGGATTCGCTGTTGTTGAGTTTGCAGAATGCCTTCCCAAAGGCACTGCTCCTGGAGGGTCTCTTTAGCCACCTGTGGATGGGCTGCGAACAGAAAAACGGGTCTGTGATGGCTCCTGAAAGTTCTTTCTGGTGACTATGGGATGCAACACTGGGGTCATGCTGGAGACACTGGTTTGCATAGGGCCATGCACTGGTTTGCATGGGGCAAGGCCACAGATCCATGGCAAAGCTGGGCTGAAGCCTGGGGCCAAGTGACCGCATCCAGGACACCTTGCTGTGCTCTCCAGCAAGCCCCCAGCGCTGGAGACATGTCCCAGGGGGACATTCTCCAGCCCCATGGGGACCCAGGGGGCACACAGAGCCCACAGCACAACCCCAGGGTCCAGAGAGGGCTATTTCCTGAGCAGGGTGAGGGGGCAGGGGAAGGCAAAGGGAAGAAGTGATGCAAATACCAGCTCAGCTGAAGGAAAATGACTTCATCTCCTTTTCCTCTCCTGGTGCTATTTATAGTCACTTTAATTTACTCCCCTTTGCTTTATTATCTCTCCAACAAGCCGTTAGCCCTCAGACAGCAGGATGCCTTTACTCACCATGCAGCCCAAAGTTCTGCAAAAAAAAAAACCAAAAAAACACAACCCACCACCAAAAAAAACCCAAAAGTGGGGGCAGGAGGCAGGGTAAGGCGGCAGAGTGCCTGGGCAGGAGCATTGCTGTCCTGTGACGTAGCTTTCTGGAGAAAATGAGAGGATTTTTGGCTCCTTTTGGAGAAAAGAGTGAGAATTAAGCAAGGAAGATGTCACCTTCCTCCTTCAGACCCTGGCAGTGCCAGGGTCCCCTCCTCACCCCAGGATGATGTCCCCCTGTTTTGCTGGACCTTGCTGAGGCAGACACCCCCTGCTTCCCCCCAGGACCCTCAGCCCAGTCCTGCTTTATGTGGGACAGTGGTATCATGCCAGTAGGTGGGGATCAGGCCCAGCCCAAGTGCCTTGAAAACGCCTTCCCAGCAAGAAGGTTTGGCATCCCTGGGCTATGGGGAAACTGAGGCACAACCTCCCCATGGAGTCACCTTTCCAGTGGCTCCGAAATCCAGTCCCTGGGAGCATTGGTCACCAGCTGCCCAGTCCGGACCCCAGCTCCCTTGCACCCCACACCCCAGTGCTCGGCAGGGGTGGAGGTCTGCAGTGGTGCTGGTGTTGGGTGACATCCCATGAACATCTCGTGATGTGACACGCTGGACACCTCCCAGCCCGAGCCCCATGCAGGCACCTCTGGGACAGCACTGCCGCTGAGCAGGACTGCCGTGTTAAACCAAATTAGAATGATCTGGCTTTGAAGTTTTTAATTAACTTTTCCCCTGTTTGCTTTCTTCTGGATCCAAGGGAAAAGCCCAGCCTCCTGCTCTCCCCAGCTTGCGTGTCAGTGTGTTACAGTGGAGGTTGCAGACTTGGATCTGCAGGGAGTCAGGGGGGAGCAGAGGGCTTGGCAGGTTGGGCCAACCCAGGGGGTGCAGCCCCCTGCCTGCCTGGGATGTGGGGGCAGTGTGTCCAGGCCCTGCCCTGCCTCCATGGGAGCATCCCTGCACAGCCATGAGCATCCTCCCCCTTGTCCTGGCACATCGGCCACAAGGTGCCTCCAATTTGCATTGCCCATTGGTGTTTCATCCCCTCGGAGCTGCTGATGTGGGTTAAAAATAGCCAGGAGAAAACCCAACCAAAAACCCCTGGGTGGAGAGTAGCCATGAGGCCATGGCTGAGTGGTCCCCTGTGCCGAAACACCTCATTCTGCCTCCCTGAATCTGCAAATAATACAGAGAAAGCAAATTAACAGTGGGGAAGGGGAGGGAAAAGAGCCAGAGCCGAGCCAGCAACATGAGGTAGGGAGAGCGGCTAAATATAACAGATCCCTGAAGGCACGGGGAGGAATATGACGGGGATCTGCACTCCTGCCATCCCAAAAGGCGGCCTTGTGCCTTCCCAGCTGCTCCTCATAATGCAGCCCTGCCCGGTTGATCCACAGAGGGAAAGGCCTCTGAGAAGGGCAGCAGTGGGGAGGCTTCTTCCCTTGAGCCATGGAGCAGGGAGCAGTGCTCCCACATTCAGAAGAGGATGGGGGTCCCCCAAGCACCCAGGGTGCCCAGCTGGGAGGCAGCTGCTGCCTGACCCACTTGCAGGCAGCCGGCGGGCAGTGGGATGCTGCTGGGAGACCCCAGGGGTGCTGCCTCCGCAGCTAATTTTAGCCTGTGTTCAATTAATCATGGAGCGGGAGGGGATCTCAGCAAGCCCAGCCTTTGCCAGCACCTCCACCAGCTCCTCTTTCCACCCTGTGTGCGCTGCTGGAGGGTTTGGAGGAGCAAGGGCTGGGCATACACCCACCCCGTGATTTTGGGCTGAGGAACTAAGAGAGACCCCGTGCCAGCCTTCTTCCACCTGGCTTTAAGAGGCTGGGGCAGCCCCAGGAAGGATGTCCCATGGCAGCATAGGGCCAAGAGGGAAAACGGCCTCCCTTGGTATCTCCTCATGCCTCAGTTTCCCGACGTCACTGGCAGTGGTGGCCTTTGCTGTGGCGTTTCTCAGGTTGCCTGTACAGCTCTGAGCAGGAGTTTTCCCAGCATGTTAGGGCTCTGGAATGCCTCCCTGGAGTGGGGAGCAGTGACACCCAGCAAGGGATGTTTCAGACCTCTGCTGCATGCTCTGATGGCAGCCCCTTTCCTGGGATTCACCAGCTCTGGCCCTTTCCTAGCCCAAGCTTTGCAGGTCACCGTGTCCAGTGCTGCTTTGCCAGGCAAAGTTGGGGTGGGAGTAGCTGCATTGCTTGAAGACTGTCAGCTTCCCTGGCACAAGGAGGGACACTGGCGATGCTTTTGGAATAGAGGGTGACACCCTTGTGGTCCCACTCTCCCCACAGCCCAATTTCACTGGTCCTGGTGTCAAACCATGGCACAGTCCAGCCCTCCCCCGTGACAAGGGGAATGGTTCCTGACGGAAACAGGGCTCGGCTGGGATTGAAACCCTTTTCCTGCCCGCACTGCATGGCCGGAGCTGATAAGGCCTGGATAACCCCAAGCATTGTGTGTGTCGTCGGCCCATGACCCGCCAGCATGAGAGGAAACGCTGCTGCTCGGCCAGCGAGGATTCGGGGGGAGGTCCTGTCTATGCTGGTGGCAGGCTGCTGGAGTGCCCTGCAGTCTGGCCAGCCTGCCTTTTTTTTTGCCAGCATATGAAGTTTTGGACTGGCTCCGTTGGATCCTCATTGGTGCAAGCCCAGGTTGCTGTGCCAGCACACGCCAGCCGGCTCTCGGCTGTTCGGTCATGAAAGCTGCCAGCCTGGAAGACCTGGGGGTTCAGGGTGGTTGTCTGGTGTAGTCAGGGTTTGGCCCTTGGGAGTTGCAGGGCTCTTCAGATGGAGCTCTGAACCTGGGTCACCGCTGCCTGCTCCAGAGGGCAGCTCCCAGAGGCCAGACTGGCTGAGCAAAACCTCCCCAACCCAGACAGAGCCCCCAGCTTTACTGTCCCACACCATCCGGGCAGGCTCACTCCTCATGCCGGCTGCTCACCCAGCCAAACTGCGGGACTGTGTGTGTGCCAGTGCATGTGTCCTCCCAGCTCCTGCCCTCACACACTGTCTGGGCTGGAGTCACTCTTTCTGCTGCAGTGGCTCTGGCTAAACACCACAGGCAGATTCACAAAAGAAGATGGGGTGGGTGACAAAGTATCGGTCACGCTGCCAGCTACAGCTGATTTTCCAGCTTGGCACCAAAGCCAGGAGCATCCTCTCCTGTGTGGTGGCATTTCCATCCCCTGCCTCCTGCCTGGAAGCGGATGGGCAGCAGCGTGTCACCCTGCTGCCCTTTTGGCCAGGAGATGCCAGGAAAGGGCAATGCTTCCCATAGGGAGTTTCATGCTGGAGCAGGGAAGCTGATCCCACCAGCACCCCTGGCCCCTGCCTCCCTCAAGAGCTTGCCAGCTCTGCTCTGCAGGGGTGGGAGGAGGCAGGCTGCCCGGCAGACACACGAGCGGCTCTTGGGAGAGACAGGATTTGTGCTTTCAGGAGGGAAAATGAGTCATAGGAGGTGTGACAGGGCTGTGCCAGCAGCTGAGAGCGGGACTGGGGTAAGTGGTGGCTGTCGGCTGCTATCCAGGAGGTCAGGCAGAAATGCTCTTACAGGCCTTGCCTGGCTTTAAAATCTATTAACGTCATTTTGCTGTTCGAGCCGAGAGCGGCACAGGCAGCAGAAACGTTCGGGCATGGCTCAGATCAGAGCAGGATTTCAATTACAGTAATCAAAGGTGACACAGATAAGAAACCCCTGGTCTATGGAGCCACGACAGCTGTCCTCTGGCTCCAACCGGCACCCATCCAGAGCAGCTCCATCAAAACCACTGAAGTGGTACTAGGGTAAAATTGGATTGGAATCCATTTTCATCTGCCGTGGTGGAAAGTGCTTTCCCTGCACTCCTTGGGGAGGAAAGCCACCTTTTCAGGGAGAGCAAGGGAGGAAGGTGCCAAGCATGGAGGAGGGGACAATGCCCCCATCGACAGCACTGATGGCTGCTTTTGGATGATAGAGGCAGCAGAAGGAACAGCTGGGATACTGGAGCATCAAGGCTCTGCTTCCTGCTTTCCCCTCTCCATTTCAGCCTGGCCCCACAGGTATGCTCGTGGCTGAGGCAGGGATATGCTCAGCTCGATCCCAGGTTCTCCAGAGGGATCTGCTGTCCTCTGAGCCCTGCTGTGGCCAGAGCACTCCTGTCCCAGGCTGTGCTGCAGGACAGACCCCCGACAGTGCCAAGGAAAGTCTGGGGATAGGGTTAGGAGATTGGAGGAGAAGAGCCCAAGGGGCAGGATCTGGCACTCTCTTCTTTCATCCTTGCAAGTGGCAGAGTGATGCCCAGGGAAAGCTGCCTCCCACTCCTGCCTCTGCCACCGCTTGAATGTGTCCCTGGTCAATCCCCTCCACTGCTTTTTGTATCACATAGTCTGGGACTGCAAATCTTTTGGATGGCAGTAGGGCATCCCCTGCCTCTGACCACCTCACCCCTTCAGGCTCCCACCCCATTGAGCCTCTGGTGACCACTGCCACGGCCTCATGGGACTCTGGCTGCAGCTGAGGGATGGGGGCACCCCTGGGTCCTATGCACACAAGGGGTCCTTTCTGCCCCTGCCCCTACCCCAGCACAGCAGGATCCGGCCAAAACACAGCACCTCTTTCTGTGCCCACTGGCCCCGCTCCAGCCTGGCCGTGTGTCAACTGCCCAGCCACAGCGTGTCCCCCCCGGAGCTCCGCCGGGAGCGCGAGCCCTCTCCCAAACACTGGGGGTTTGTGTGGGGTGGCGGGGCTGAATGGTGGGTCTGTGCGGCCAGGAATGCCGGGCAGGGAGGGAAGGCGAGCCGCTTGTTTCGTGTGTTTACCTGGAAGTGGGGATCATGGCCAGGCCCCGCTGCCGCAGCGGCGGGCGCTTTCATGCCAGAGCTAACGGGATGGGGAGTGCCACGCTGAGCCCATCCCCGAGCAGCCTGCAGCATGGCAACGATGGGGACACAGCAGGGACCTGGCGGTGCGTCCCTCCCTCCGTGTGCCCGCACAGTGCTGAACCCTCCTACTCACTGCAGTTGGAGAGCAGGAGCCTGGGGAGGGATGTGGAGCCCAGGCCATCACAGGGGTGGGTGATACTGCTGGTCATCCTCTGCCTTGCAGCATCAGTATGCCCCAGCGCTCTACAGGGTCCTCCTGCATGTGTCCCCATGCCAGCTGGGTCCCCATCCCGGCTGTATGTCCCCACACTGTCCGTGGGTCTCCATCCTTTGCACTGTGTCCCCTGGCAGGGTCTACAACCTGGCTACATGTTGTCCCCATCATCTGGGTCCCCATCCTGGCTGTGTGTCCCCGTACTGTTCGAGGTCTCCATCCTGGTTGTATCCCTGCCCCGTCCATATCTCTCTGTAGGGACTGTGGAGCCCCACACTGGCTGTGAATGCCTGTACCAGCTCTATCCCTGTGCAGGTTGTGCATCCCTGCACTGGCTGCATTCCTGTACCAGCAGTGTCCTCGGGGGGACATGGGAGCCACTTAGCAGCTCTGGGAGAGAGGGGCCACCCATGCAAGCACCAGGTTTTGTCCTTGTGTGAGCCAGGACTGACAGCCACACACAAGCTGCTGGGGAAGGAAATGGGATGATAGCATCTTCGTCAGCGCCTGGATGCACGGGATTAATGAAGCTGGCTCGCCGTCTCCGGGATTCAGGTTGCCTTATCTGTGTCTATCTGTTCTTACCCAGCCACTGCTAGAGCTGCTCCCGATGCCGCACAGCTAATCCCACAGGCTGGCAGATAGGGCAGGAACCGCTACCTCCACCCACACCCTGCCCGCTCCGGCAGGGCCAAGGGCACGGAGCTCTGCCACGACCTGCTCCTGCCCCCAGGCCAGCTGATGCTGGAGACAACCAGGGGCCCAGGGCAGAGGTGCAATGAGTTTGGCAGTCTCAGTCTGGCAGTAGTACGTACAGGGTTGGGAGGCAGGCACTGGCATTGCCTCTTATCCTGACCTCAAGGCTGCTTGACCTTCCAGTTCTCCCAGCAAAGCTGTGTCTGTCCAGTTAATCTCTATTCATCCTTCAGCTCAAAAAGTTACTGCCTCACAGCCAGGGCTACACCAAGTCTCTGGGAGAGACTTATGGCTGTTCTTTGGACAATGTCTCCGTCTTTTGGATACTTCTGGCATTTGGGGAGGGTTGCAGGTGGTGAAGGAGCTGAGGCACCCACAGAGGCTGGCATCTCACTGAGCAGCCTGGCACTGTGTTGTCCCCAGGACACACAGAGCTAGGGCTGGATCACTCCATCTCACACCATAGAGATGTGGCTGCATCATCCTTGGCTCTTCCCGAGTACCTGGAGGACCACAAGTCCTGACTGCCCATCCCTGGTGCCATCAGCAGAGTGCCTTCCCTCTGGCCTGTCGTACCTCTTATTTCTCCATTCTGTGTTGGCTCTTCATGCCCTGGGGCGGGAGGAGCATCCGGGGCTGTGCTTCGGCACCATCCCAAATTTCCGACCTGGCGTGCACAGTGCCATGGCAGCGCCTTTATTTTTTCAGCTGCTTCCCTGTTTTCTTTGCAATTGGGCTCTTTCACTGGGTGATGGTGATCTCAGGGGCTATTTGGGGAGGGTTCAACATGCTGCTGAGCAAGCAGCTTGCAGCGTGGTGCCCAGGCCCAGGACCCCGTGGTGGCCTGCCCTGTCATGCACCCCACACTGGCCATGGCATAGAGGGAAAAACATCACCTGGACTTGGGAGAGACCATGGTAGGGAACCATGGTAAAGGAAGCCATGCCAGGGGGAGAGTGGGGTCAGGAGAGCAGGAGCACCCAGGACCCCTGTGTGAACAGGGTTTGGAGGACTGAAGCCCCCAGTGACAGGGGGATAATGCAAAAAGCACCAGCCCGAGCTGGTCCTGCCTGAAGAGCCTTGCTGGGCTGTTTCAGGAGCAGTGACAACTACTGAGTGGCTGCAGGTGTCTGAGGGAAGCTCTGCTCCACACCCTCTGACAGCTCTTTCTGCAAGACCCTTAAACTGAAACATTTGGAGTGTTTCAGAAAGAGAAACCTGAGTGTTTTGGGGACCAGAACAATTCAAAAGATCCCAGACAAATTCATGAGCCATCGGTCTTGACCTGAATCTGGAAGCCAAAAGCCCTCATCCAAGTTGTTTCCACCCAGCTTTTAGCAGGATTAGAACACCAGTGTCCTGTGCTGGCAGGGATCACCTGGGCCAAGCACATCCAGCCCCTGAAATCACTTTGTGCAGGCCCCAGAGTCCATCTTGGCATCCTGGCTCTTGCTGCTGCCATCATTTCCAATTTAGACTTTCCTGTGGCACAGACCAATATAGAAGCACTTTGCAGGATGGCTCTTCCCCTCCCTGGGGAGCCAGGGCTGGTGCTTCGCTCTTGCCGCTCGCCAGCTCTGAGGAAGACCGAGGAGCTTGAAATACTTTTTTCCAAGAAAGGTGGACTTGGTTTGCAGAAAGGTAAGGGCTGGGGAACAGTTATTCTGCTCTGCCGAGCCTTCTGCCATCTGGAACAGCTTTTGGTTTCCTTCTGGATACTTCTTCCATGACCTGAGATGGGAGGACCGGGAGAGGTGCAAGGGCATCATCTGGACCCCCAAGGAGAGGAAGGGTGAGGAGATGGAGCCAGGGGACACATGGATCTGTCCCTGTGCACCCTCTTTGCAGGAGTGGGTCAAAGTCAGCCCAGGCAGGTGGAGAGCTGGTTTAGGGAAGGGCTTGGAACAAACCTCGGTGTGGAAGGTCATTCAAGTCCCCCAGTCAGCCTGTCCATGGGATGTGCCTGCTCTCTCCGAGCAGCCACCTGCCCGACCCTTTGCCAGGGTGGTGGCCATGAGCTCCTGCAGCCACTGCTTCTCATTCCACATCCTCCAGCCCAGGGGTGGGGAAAGCCTCATCATCTCCATCCTCCCTCCTTCCTTCCTAGGAATAAAGGTAAAAGCAAAGTCTTTTGGCTGGATTACCCAGGGACTAAAGAGGGGAGAGCTCTCCTCAAGGCAGGGAGCACTGCTAGCCCCAGCTCCCCAGCTGAGAGGTCTCTGGTGTCTACTAATGGGTTGTGCTCCTGCAGCTACTTTGTCCTCAGGGAGGCCATAAAAAGTGTCTCCCATTTCTCCAGCTGCCTGTTCCCAGAGAAACTGGGGGACAACTGGGTCTCTTGGGCACGGTGCTCCTCCCACTTGGAAAACACCGCACAGGGCTCTGCCGGACTTCAGCTTCCATGGCCCTAAATGGTTCTGAGCCACTTGTGTCTGTGCCACATATTAGGGTCCCCTGGTCCCTACCAGCTGCTCTGCACCAAACATTTCCTATCTGGTGGCTTTGATTTGGTGTCCCTGAGGCTGACACCCAGCTCAGGACCATGCTGCCCAGGCAGCCTGTGCCGCCCTCAGCATCCAGTGCTTGAAACCACAGCCTCTTGGTGAGCATCCTCCCTGGAGAGGCTGCTCTCTGCAATTAATCTGGGCATGGTTTATGCTAACGACTCTCCCCACTTTAAATTATAAATGGCCCTTGGCATGTGTGCACACAAACACACGTGTGAGCACAGAGATCCTTTAAGGCCATCATTAGCTGTAATTAGCGGGATCTGTCACTCATCTTTGGCAGTTAACGATGAGCCCTGAGTCAGAGGAATCCAGCGGCAGATAAAATAAACACGATTTCAAACAGTTTGGAAATAACAAGCCCTCATTAATCAGACAAGCCCCAAAGGGAAGCGCTTGGAAAAGTGGTGGCTTCTTTGCTGTTGCCGAGAGCGGGGGTGGGTGGGCTCCACACCAGCCCCTGTGCTCCCCAAACCAACCCCCCAGTGGGAGTGGGAGTCAGGCTGCTCTCTTGCTTGGCTGACTTCACGGCAGGACTGAGGTCTCAGAGCCAGTCAGCTCGAGCAAAAAACCTGAAAACTGGAAAAACCCACCCAAAAGGGCTCCTTCATGGCCCCTCTCTGGGCAAAAGCCTCTCTGGGTTGGCCCTGAGGTGCAGGTGGGGGTGATGCTGGTGCAGGGGCTCAGCTCTGGGTAGAGATGAAACAGCTCTGGGGCAGCACATCCCACAGCCATCACTCACCCCAAGATGTGAAAGGATGTGTGGGGAGGAGCATCCCTGTGATCTGGAAACACAGGGGAGAGAGGATTTGGGGAAGGGGCTGGTACGAGGGATGTTTCCTAGGGAGCAGAGGGAGCTGGGGAGACTTCTAGCTGTCATAGCTGCAGCTAAATCACAGCAAATAGGAGGGGAATGGGACACACGAGGCTGGTTTATATTACAAAGGAGCAGTCCATCATGGGGTATTTAAAATAATCCGCTTAGATGCACAGTAGCAGATTTGGAGTGCTAAGGGAATTGAAGGCGCTGTGGCTTTGCAAGGCTGGATCAGATCTAGTTAAGACGCCACTTAGGACAGTACATCCCATCCTGCCTCGCTGCCTCAGGGGACAGCACACAGCACCTGCAACCCCTGCAAGGCCACTCCCAGCCCAGCAGGGAGGCGCCCAAGGTGACACTGGCCACATCGGGATGGGTGACAATACCCTGTGGCATCTCCCTGGGACGGGTGGCAGGGTTGGGGAGCATGGAGCCGTGGGCTGGATTAGGCACAGGACAGGAGGTTCCCATGAGAGTCCAAGGCTGTGGAGGGGTGAAGGAGGTGTAACTGGTGCTTGGGGTCCAGGGGACACTGGTGTATCTCAGTGGCACCTTTGTGCTGAAGCCAGCTGCCTGGCAAAACAGCTCGGACCAGGGGAAGCTCGGGAGAGAGCTGCACCCACACTGCCAAGGGATGGGAACCTCCTCTAATGGCATCCATGTGGCATTTCCTGCTCAGCTGGGGCTGGGGACACAGCCCGGGGTCCTTGCTAGGCTGGGACCAGGGGATTGCATAGGGCTCTGCACCTGCTTTGGGTGAGGAGCTGGGGCTCAGGCTGCTCTGCAGGGCTGCCAGCTGGCCTGCTCTGCCCCTGCGTGGGCTTGCAAGCACCTCAGCAATGCCAGTGTCTGCAGAGGAGAGTGGCTCCTAATGCCATGAGCTAGGCAGTCCTCTGCTGAGGTCTGGGATCAGTCTGGAGTCTATGTGGGTAGGAACATGGGCTGTCTGAGCACCCCTGAGAATCCTAGCACTGCTCCTCTGAGCCAGGTTGAAAGCTCAGCCCCAGGGAACCCAATTTATCCCGAGAGAGGGATTTCATCCTGGAGACTTCGTCACGGGCAGGCATTGCCCCAGAAGAGCATCCTTCCAAGGGCACATGGTTTCCACCTTGGGCTGGCTCAAGGGGTTCAGCCTGCAGGGGCCCTGCAGAGCCAGACCAGCAGCAGCCTCTTGGAGCCAGGCAGTGTTGCCGGGCATGACCCCAGCATGGAGCTGGTCATCAGGCTGCCCATCCCTTTGCTCCCAGGGAGGGCAGGGCCCACCAACATGGCCACAGAATCTGAAGCTGCATGTCAGATTAGGCCACAGGACTGCCTGCCCCTCTTCTTGTCCTTAACCTGTGCTCTCTGTCCCCCTCCGACCCCACCACAGAGCTGCACTCAATGTGAGAGCTCACTCTGGCAGGTTTAAACACTGTCCCCAGCTCCCCTGAGCATTAATCCGAGGGAGGATTAAGGTTACCAAGCTCCTGGAGCCACCCAGCTCTCACGCCTCCTGGAACGGACCCCTCTGTCCTGGCCCAGAGAGGGCATGGTGCTCTGCTGTCTCCCTGGGGACTTGCTGCTGTCCCCCCCGAGCTCCCCGAGCTCTCCTCCATCAGCAGGCATCTCACTGGGGTTGTGCAGCACCTGTTCACCTCTCCTCGAATCACAGCCCACGGATCATCCCTGGGGCTTTCGGGGCTTCCAAGCCTCTGTGAGCATCTTCCCCTTGCTCCCTGCAAGCCCTGGGGTGAGGGTCAGGGTGGGTATTAGCTTCTCCCTGCTCTTCTCTCCTGTGCCTTTGCTGTTGGGCTCTGGTCACTCACTCCTAGGTAGCTCTGGGTTCGTGACAACTAGTTTAAATGCATGGAAAATACCTTAATCCCAGTAAGACCCTGATCCCTGCCTGCTCATACTCCCTGTGAAAGCCCCCCACTTCAGCCATAATCCCCTAGGAGAGGTCATCTGTGCACCCTCCAGCTGAGGGAAAAAGAGACTCTCTCCAGGGCACCCACAAACTCCTGGGGTCGGCACACAGGTCCTAGTTAGCACTGCCCAAGAAGTCTTGTCACCTGTAGAGGACAGTGCAGATAGAGATGCTTCTGCCACAGGGTAGGATGGCCAGGGCAGGGAGTGTCACAGGTGGAGCTGCCACCCTCTTGTGCCCTCTTAGTGCCACCAGCTCCAGAACAGAGGTTTTCAGAGAGAATCAGATAAGTGTTACCTACTTTTACACAGCTAGGATAATTTTTCATTTCTGTTCTGAGTTACTATATGCTCCACAGTGACCAGAACCCCTAGCTTGCCAGTCCCTATCCCACAACTGCCCCATTCCACCCAGAGGGCTCCCCAGGGCATGGGATTGGAGGAACCCTGGCTTGTGGGGAGAAAGAGGATCCTGGCTCTCACCCCCAGTCCCATTTCCCCAATGCTGGGAGCTTCTGCTGCCTTCACCTGCCCTGAGTTGTGGCCCCACGAGCTGTAATCCCCCTCCTGCTGCACCTGCAGGATCAGAGGCTGCCAGTGTTGAACCCATCCCAGAGAAAGGAGGGCACTGGGGGGGTGATAATAAACCCTAATGATACCTGGGGAGAAGGGGAGGGCAACAGGCTCTCCCCAGTCTCTTGCGTCTCTAAGCAGGCAATAGGAAAAATGTGTGTTTGCAGAATTGTCTCTTATATTTATAAGAAGCAAGGACAATGCTGGGATAGAGGCTGAGCTGAGCTTTTAACCAGCCAGATTACACTTAGCAGGAGCATTTACCTCTGCCTCTAATCCGCCTGCCACAAAGACTTGCTAACTCCTTCCCGGATTTAACTGGAAGGCTTCAAATCTTCCTGCAGAGGAGAGAGTTAAGCCCGAGCTGGTGCTGGAGGGCTGCACAGGTCAGGGTCAGCGCTCCTCCCCTTGGGCACATCAGGTTTGGGCTGGCCATTTGAGCCCCATACTCAATTTTTTTCTGGCAACAGGTCCTGCAGTCAGGACAGGCAGGAGATGGGCATGTGCCAGGAGCCCCTCAGTCTTTGGGAGCTCCGCGGTGGAGGCTTCAAAACCAGAGCTTGTGCAGAGCAAAAATTTGGACGTTTCTGAGCAAAAATCGCTGCTGCTTAAATGCAGAGCAGAGGCAAATGCTCTGGAAGAGCCACCTGCCTGGCACAGCCCCTCTTGTTTTCAGGTGGATTTCTTGTAAGAAAAGAAAACATCCGTAGCCAGTGCTGAGTGGCTGGGGAAGGCAGGAGAAGGCTTCTGTAGGATATGGCCATGCTCTCGTGACTCCCCACCCCAGAGCAGCCACATCCTCCATCACTTGCACAGTCCTCAGAGCCCAGGGCACTGATGCCCAGTGGCGGGCACCAGCACTGTGGCTCATGTCAGCAAAATCCCTCCCCTTATGGGCATTCCCTCTTAGGATGCTTTGCCTCTGTGTCAGGGAGGGGAGAGACAAAAACTCCGTCCCTTGGCCCTGCAGCACACCCCTATGGCACCTCACAGCACAGTGACACCAACACTGCCACGGTGCCTCAATAAGGGACTTTGGTGTGGGGCTTTGGGGCGGGGGGACGGCGACATGGCACGGGCTGATGTCACCGAGCTGGCTGGTGTTGGGCAGCACGTGGCTCTGGTTGCTCTGCAGCAGCCCCACTGCCCACCAGTGCAACCCTCCAGTGAGGATGTTCTGGCCAGGAGAAGGGCTGGCTCAGCCCCTCAGAGCCTGGCCTGACAGGCTGCCCACCCTCGGTCTTGCCCCATGCTGCCGGCGCTAAGCCTCGCGTGCCAGGTTCACAGACTGAGCCGGGAAGGATGCGTGAGCTGAGACAGCAGAGCCAGGGATGAAACCTCCCCTTGACTTCTGGGAAGCCAGCAGTATCGGAAATTTCCCTCCCGGCACGGCTGCATGGGAGGGGACGGCGAGTCCCCTCGGCCAGACTTTGCACAGTCTCTCTCCATCCGGCAGCACCTCTCGGGGTGTGAGGACACACGAGCCTCGAGCGCAGCCCAGGCCAGGGTGACACGATGGCAGCCATCCCACTGCCACCGCCCCGCCACCGGCTCCTGCTCGCACAAAGGCCGGAAGCTGGGCGCAGCCGGGGGGTTTCCCGGTTCAGCCGTGGCCCCAGGTGCCCCAGGGATGAACTGGCTGCCAGCCAGCAGCACCCAGCCTGGCCTCTGAGTCCCTTTGCTGTGCTGCTCAAGCGGCTTCTGCCACGGTGGGGGAATTCCCTCCCTTTCCTTCACTCAGTTACCCCAGCGCTGCTGCAGCAGAATCATTATGGGGGGTTCCATCCACAGAATCACCTCCTTAGGCTGGGTGCAGAAAGCACCTGGCAAGAGAAAATCCACCTCATGTGCTTCTGAACTTGGCACTGGGACCCGCAGCGGGCAGAGGGTGCTGGGCTGAGGGTGCCGTGCTGGGACAGGCGGGCAGGGCTGCAAAGCCCCCCCTTCCCCCCCTCCAGCCTGCCGGGCAAGGGGCCAGCTTGGCTTCCGCAGCCCTTTCTGCAGGCAGGGCTGGTGTGTTCACCACAAGCTATGGACGGCCAGGCTGCCGCTTACAGTAAATCTGAGTAAGTTGTTTTGGGCAGAGCATTTGCAGTCCCGCAGGCAGCAAACCAGCCATGTCCTACTGGCACCGTCATCTGCCGCAGGCGTCTCCTGTTTCCAGCGCGCTCCTTGGCTTTCCCAGCACTGGTCTGCCGCGTGTCAAACCCCATCATCAGCACAAAGCCACTTTCCCAGGGTTCCCCCACCTTCCTGGAGACAGCTGATGCCTGAGAGAGAGGAGCAGCATCTGCTGCCACCCCCCTGTTTCAGCTCCAGGTGCAGAGGGGAGCTGTCAAGGAAGGATCTTGGGGTACCCAGTGATGCCAGTGCGGTCCCACAAACTGCTGCTCAACCACCCTGTTGCTGCTGCTTTCTCCCATCACTGCCCTCTGGCCATCAGCTCCAATCTCCAGCAGACAGACTGGGGGATTTTTCAGCTTTCTTGAAGAATGTGAAACCTTTGTCCCTGTGGTAGCCAGTGGATGAACCTGAAGCACCAGTGAAGCACTTTCTTTAGGGCTTAAGTGGGATTTAAGTGGTGAGGGCTCCAGCCCTCTTCACGGATGGGTAACTCCAAGCATTGGGAAAAGGCAAGATCTGACTTAACTAGCAGAGTTTCTCTGAGCCCTCAAGATCACATTTTACATTTCCTTACCCACAAGTATTTTCTCCCCACCCACCTTTTAAGTGAAAACCACTCAGGGCCTCGAGTCATTAGTGACTGTGAGGCTTGGGGCTGCAAGGACTGTCCCACACCTCATTTCACATCTGCACCCCAAGTCCAGAGGAAGGTGAGAGCAAAAGATTCATTCTGTTGAATGACCAAGAAGCAGAAAGCAAGCAAGGCACTAAGTCACCCTAGGACAGACCACCTCCCAGGTTCTGAGCCCTGCCACCCCTGACCCACCAGCCTGGGGACATTTGCTTCAGAGCAGCTCTGCCAGCTCCACGGCATCTGCTGCATTTGGCCCAAACTTTGCCAGCATGGGAAAAGGATGCACAGCAGACACAGGCAACGGATTTTCCAGGGTGAGAGCTTGCTCCTAGTCTGGTTTTTCAGAAGCAGACTGCAAGCATGTGAATCAGAGGTATTTGTCAAGTTGGTTCCCGCAGTGGAAGTGATCAAATAATTGTTCATACACTCGTCTGGCCCAATGGCTTATGCTCACAGAGCAGAAATTTGCTGTCAAGCTGCAGGACTGTGCTTCCCCCGTGATGCTGTGCTTGTATTGTAAGAGGAAGACGCTGAGGCCGCAGGTGCCTTTCCAAGGCAGAGCCGTGTCACGGTCCAGGCACACCGCCAGCCAGTCGTGGGGCTGGATTCCTGCCTCCCTTTCTCTCGTAGAGTCTCGGAAGGGTTGTACTTGACAACGGGGTTTTCCCTTTTCTGCTTGCCCAACAGGGTACTTCCAGCATCTTCTCCACTCCTCCTCGTCTCCTTCCCCCTCCCACCAGTTTGCAGTTCCGACAGCCCATCTTTGGGTTCTCCCCACCTCCCCATGCTCAAGCAGGCATCTGGAACACCGCTGCTGCTCTGAGCGAGGATGGAGGGCACACATTCCTATGGGAAACTCAGGCTCTCCCAGCAGCAGCCTCTTCCAGCCCCTAAAGTGACAGTGACCTGAACATTTCTATTCAGACCAACTATTTTTTCAGGCATTTGTAACCTCCTCTAATGTATTTTTCTTTGTCCTTTGGGGTTGAAATTATTATGGCTTTGTGCAAAAACCAACTCTGAAGTGCTTGGGGAGTGGAAACCTCCCATTATACTTTTGAAAAATAATATTAATCTTCCCTCTCCTTTTATAAAGAGCTCTCTCCCTGATGGCTCAGGACTGGAGGTAGGCATTTGATGTGGAAATAGCCCTTGCTGAAAGAGCCCTTTTGATGTTCATTTTTCACAGGGCCAACTCCAAACCAAACATGGGGAGCACAGGGTGCTGGCAGGGCTGGGCTCCAAAAGCTGCCCAGGAAGGACATGGAATAAACGGGAGGTGCTGCCAGACATGTATCCTGCCTGCCTTGTTTCTCTGAGCAATAGGCAGGTGTTTCCAGGCTTCCAAAAATAATAAAACCAGGGAGAATTCCATTCACTAAAACTCCTTGGCCTGATTCAGCTCCAGGACTTAGGGCAGGTGCCCAGTCTGCACTGAGCCAGAGTAATCCTTTGCCCAGGACAAGACTGGAGTGCCACAGGCCCAGACAGCATCCACAAGCAAGACCTTCCTGCAGGGACATAGGGGACAGGGAAGTGGATTCTTGCTTTGTGACTGAGCCACCGTCTTGGGGTGCCTCTGGTGGCAGGGAGCCTGGTCACACATTTGCTTCTTTCAGTCTGACATAGCTCCTAGCTCCTTATTTAATGGCCAGTCTTCGGAGACTGGCTCCAATCTTCGCTCAAATCTTCGCTCCAATCTTCGGAGCGAAGATTTGGGAAAGATTTGGGAAAGGTCATTAACCCTTCAAGGCTGCGCAGTGGATTTTTTAGGTGAGACACAGCGTGTGTGAACTGAGCCCAAGGGTCTCAGGACGTAGGTTTGTTTAGAGTGACCTTCTCTTAGATGGATTGCCTTACAAGGCTGACGAGCTCCATCTGCCCGGGGGGCTGGGAATCGAACCCGGGTCGCAGTGGTGAGAGTCCTGCACCCTAACCACTAGACCACCAGGGGCCCCAGCTCCTTATTTAGTGGTTTTAGTATCCACCAACTTTGCCTCCTGTACTGCAGCAGCAAGTTTTTCTTCCCTTCCCCTGCCTCTCTTTCTCACACTGTTTTCACCCATTTAATTCCCCAAAGCACTTTTAAGAGGCCATTCATCCAGGAGGTATTGCCCCAAACAAAGCTGTATTGTGTACTTTTCCCCAAAGCAAGATAAGAGCTTCCCAGTGGCGGGGCAATAAAGGTGCTAGCAGCTCTCACAGAGCCCCAGTGTTTGGGATGTGTCAACCCACCGGCTGGGATTTGCATAGCTACAATATCCCTCTTCATTTCCTGGCAGGTTCTTGGCCTGGAAACCAGTTGTATTAAACCTTAGACCAGTGTATTGGCCTGGCAATCAGCACTGCACGATTTACTCCGTCTCTCCCCTTTTTCTTTTTGGAGACAATACACATTCTATGCTTTGTCAGCAGAAGGCAGGGCAAGAGCTCACCCTTTGGGGCATCCCATTCCTGAGAGCTGCAGGCACCCAGTGCTCCAGCAGCTGACAGCTGCGTCTGCGCTCCACAAAGAGCTCGTGTCCAGTGCATGGTCATGGCACCAGGAGACAAAAGATTTTCCACTGTGTTCTCTACCAACCCATGTGTTGTGAGAGAGACTCCGCTGCATTTTACCCGAAAGCTTTGTCCTCATTAAAATCTGAAGATGTTGCAAGTTTTATCTGATCCTTGAGGAACAGATGAACTGCCGGACATCTGGAAATCCTGGACGCAAGCACAGCTCAGCCCGAAGGCACATGCTTAGCAAGACCAGTGCTCCCAGGACACAGGGGACCAGCCACACACGTGCTGTGCAGTCCCTCCGTGCACGGGCTGTAAAGCTGATGCTTTCCAAATGCTCTGGATTTGTTGCATGTTTCAAGGACATCTGTGTAGCATAGGCACTGGTGGGCTCAGGATTCCAGCAAACAGCCATAAGATTTACCTGGTGTGCTGGGAAGCTGAACGTCATGCTGCAGTGGCTCATCTGCCAACTTGTGCCCAGCTCCAGCTGTGCCACTACAACCAGGACATAGTGAATCTGTGAAATTTTGGGGTTTGATGGATAAAGTCCTGTCCAATGGCACAAAGTAATGTGGTGGTTTGCAGGTATAAGGGATATATCCTGTATGTTTCTAGAGGATATCTAGGACTCCACAAGGAGTGACATGGCAGCAGAGCATGGAGCATGGCAGCACAGTGAGTTCTCAGTGTCCCAAAGTCCCACCTGTCCTCCATAGAAATAATATTCTCTTGGGAATCCAGCATTATTCAACCAAATTCCCGGTTTGAGTTCAGAAATCTTCAGCAGGGAAATAACCTTAATGAAAAAGACAGACAAGAAAAGGTCTTAAAGAAGCTGACCTGCAAGTTGCCTTTGCTCAAACCCTCCCTGCCCATTCCCTTGGCTGGACAAGGAAGGCATCATGTTCATGTGCTGGATTTTAAACAATCACCCTACACCATGCCGTTTGTTTTATTTCCTTGCTTAGCGCTCAGAGGCTGTTCTTCTTTTGCTTATTTACTGTAAAGCAGAGAAAGCCAGGGAAAATGATCTCCAAAGCAAACAGAGCCATGTTTCCATTTGGGAAAACTTAGAGGGAAAGCGCGTGTAGCTAAGCAACAATGCATGATGGTAAATGGGTCATTTTCCAAGGCATGAATTGCATGTGGATAACTGCAAGGAAAACAACCCCAGCCAACACACGGCCGACGTTTGAATTCTTGGCATAAGTGATTAATAAGAAATGAGAGGACTTTTCAATACCCCCGAGGGCTCCCGGGGTTGTTACGGGGGTTTTTCTCCTGCTTTCCATCTCCACCCAAAACCTGGGGTGGGAGTCTCCGTTACTGGGGCTGGGCAGAGCTCCGAGTACGGATGTGTTGCAGTGAGGTTCCCTGGACACAAAGAGTGATGGGTCAGCTCCACCACGTCCCAGGGAAAGGGATGGGGCCAAGGGAGTTGCATGGCAGGACTGGGGACTCAACCAGGAGAAACTGCCTTCTGTTTTGGGCCAGAGGGAAGCCAGCATTCCCCTGTGCGTTAGCACTGAGGTTTGATCTCAGCCTCCTCCAGCAGTACCCAGGGGTGGCTTTGCTCACTCTTCCTCTTGTGAAACCAGATAATCTCAGCTGTAAGGAAAGGGGGGATGGGAGCTTTCTAACCCTGGGGTAACACATTCTGCACATATAAGGGTATGAGTACTAGGATAACACTAGCTACGGGATGGTAAAATCATTCAGGAAGCCAGGAATGGGAAAAGATGCTGGAAGATAAATAGGTGAGATCACTATGGGTTGGGGGCATAATGTCCACATCATGTAGCTGCTGCATTATGGTGGACTGTGCCTGTCTCAGCTGTGGGTGTAGGGTTAGGGTACCCTTCAGCTTCGCATCGTAGTGTAGAAAAACTACTGAGTTGGGTTTTTTTCAGAATAATAACAAATCTACAGAGTTCGAGCTTTGCATTTGCAGAAGTGACCACTCCTCTGGGCTTTTCCAGAATTCCTCCTACTGGGAATGGTGCCACCTTCGAACCCATGCTGGCAATCCAGCCTGAAGGTCACCAAGTGGGATGGCAGCAGAGCAGGGATGAGACCTCACTTTTCCTAGAGGTGGCATTGATTTCCTCTTCCTGCCGCTTGCATCACTGGCTGGGATCAAAACATACACTGCCATTTTTACTAAAAAGAAAGAGTTAATGCAGGAAAGTATTGGGATTATTTCTTCCCTCCATGAATAAAGTTCTACGGTTCCTCTTAAAATCAGACCTGAGGAATTTACAGAGTGGTTATTGTACATTCCTTGGGAAAAGAAAAAAATCTAAGCAAGTAGTTCCAGTGCATTAAAGCAATGAATAGAGGAAGTGAAAAATATTTTAAATTCCTCTACAGTGTTACATTTAAAAAGTGTTCTGGTTTAGGACATTAGAACTGGGGAGGTGGCTTTTTTCTCTCTCTCTTTTTTCCCCTTCTAATTTCTCTGAACTTGTTACAAGTTTCCTTCCATTTTGCTCACCATTTCCAAGCAACTAAATAGAGAGAGGCCTGGAACGATGACAGAGATGCAAAGTGCACAAAGGGACCAGAGTGTGGTCCGATAATTCTGTAATTGGAGCTGCTCGAGGCAAAATTTTTTTCAAGCCAGTGTAAATGGGGATCGCTGAAACCCTTAACAATCGGTCTGTCAGGCTGCTTCTTTAATGGATTGCTCTGTTTAACTCTCTCTGTTTGTCACTGGCAAGATGACAAGAGAAATTAGTGTACTGGAAAATATAAGGTAACTGGCAGTTCCCCAGCCCAGCTCCACAGCCCCGCAGACCCCGGGGTGCCGCAGCGCCAGAGCCCGGCTCACCGGCTGCTCTCCTGCCTCTGTGGAGAAGGAGGAGGAGGGGAGCTTGCAACTTCCTACCCTTCCTAGAGATAGGAAGACCTGCAAAAATACCCTGTGGCTCTGGGGCCGACCTAGTGAAGAGCGTGTGGGGAGAAGGGGGAGGGTTGGGGGGTCCCTGGAGCACCGCGCAGCTGGCAGCAGGCCAGGACTGGGGTGGGGGAGAGCGCCTAAGTGTCCTCCCAAGTTGCAAACCTTTTATCAGCAGCAAATTGGCTTTGTTGTCTGCTTTTACACCACAGATACTCTTTTTTTAAAGCACTACGAGTTAATATCGGTTTTCTGGGAGCACTGGGTGAAGGGTGGGAGCGGTTACCGTCGGAGAAGGTGCTTCCAGTGCGTGCGTGAGTGTGCGTGAGCACATGCGAGTGTGTGCAAGGGTGCACTGCTTTGGAGATGCTCCGACACCTCCATTGTTCGCAGCCAGACCCTGAAACTTGGCAGCAACAATGCCCCGAGGCTAGAGATGTACCTTTCACTTTTCCCATGAAATTCCATTCTGGTTTGGCTGAGTTATTTAAAAAAAAAAAAAAAAAAAAAAAAAAAGTTTGAAAATCACCATTTCCCTTCTGCTGCCTGCATTCCTCAGGAAAACTTTGGCAGCCTGTCAAAACAATAACTGAACGTGAACTTTCTAAAGAGCTGGCCCGGTGCTGTCTGCCAAAGCAGCAATTCAGCACAGCTCAGGGCTGTGTGTCCTTTCCCTCACCCCCCCCACCCCGTGCCCACCCCCTTGCACGCCCAACTCTGGGCACCCTCTGGTGCAGATGTGTCCACCAGTGTGCAGGCCACTGTCCAGCTGCAAAAGCCACACACACCTCCTCTCCCCTCACAGGAGAGCAGCTTTCTGCTTCCATCCTGGACCATTACTCCTGCAATTTTTTTGGGCAGAAGCCTTTGGAGCAGCGAGGAAAGGCCAGCCCAAACCTTGCTGAGGAATACCTTAGGTCCAGCTGCAACAACCTATGCTGTAGACATTTATTTAAAAAATCTTTTTCTTCATTCTTTTTTAAAATGTTATTTCCTAAGTTAAAAGAATGTTGTTTACAATACAAAGCCAACTGCTTTTAAGTTAGGAAATGCCTAATGTATGATTCCTTGCAAGCTCAGCTCTGTGTGCACACACTGTGCTCCGACCTTTAGGTACATGAGCCCCTATCCCAACCTCTATCCTTACCCTGTGGACAGGGGAGGGAAAAGGGCACAAGCGGCTCCCACCGCTGTAAATAAGACACTTCCTAACACTGAAGTGTTTTGTTTGAATGTTTTTGCAGACCGCATATTATTCTTTAATACAGGTTTTTAATGCAATGTATAATTTTCTAACCAAAGCACCCGACTTCGGCGCACTTGCCAGAGTTCTTCCTCACCACAGAAATGTGGCTGCATCTGGAGTGAGGCAACTGTTTTGCAGCCTATTAGGACATAAAATGACTATAAAGCAGAGAGGAGGAATCACAACCCTTATTAAAAAAAAACCCCATTACATTTCACATGAAGGTGCTGGAGGATGCGTGGAGGGAAACTGCTGCTACTTCATCCCTGCAGGGATTAATACTCTTAATCTGGTGGCAAGTGCTTTGTGGTCTCTGTGGTACTTTTGGGGCTCAGACTGTACAATTGATGGGGAAGATGGTGCTTGCACTGTCCCGATTCCACCAGCACCACTCAGGTTCAGGAAGGCAGGATGACCCTCTGACTTTCCCAACACCTCTTCTCCCACCAGCAAGGCCCAGGTTTAGCTCACAGCACCGAGCCACGCCAAGGCCCCAGTGGCAGTGTCTAAGCCAAAGCAGACCAACCCTCCTGCCTTTTCCTTCTCATCACCAGGAACTGAGAAACAGGCAGTAAGAATCCATTAACTAAACCAAACTGCTGGAACTGGTTGTTCTTTGCAAGGTGAGGTTGCCTCCATGGGAAGCTGGCCACCAGTCATGGCCCATCCTCCACAAATCCCAGTGTCTGTGCAGCACAAGGCCAAGAATTTCATGTAGTGTTTACTGACGGCCAGGGAGTTGTCTAGTCTGCTCTACCTTCTCCAGGCTCCCCTCCAGCAGGCCCTGAGCTTGTGCTAACAGTGAAGCTAATATGTGGATCTTGGGAGTGGCCAGGAGTCTCCAGCCTGCCCCAAAAATCTCTCATCGTTTTCGTGCATTTGGCTGGCAGCACCGTGGATTCAGCCCCCTCCCTCCCTCCGTCCTCCACCCCTCCAACTATAAAAGCCTGTTGTGGCCTACATTCAGCTGTCGGATATCACATTATCGTGGCTCTGCAAAGAGGAAACCAAGCAGTTTGGCACAAATGGCTTTTCTGTGTTCAGCCTGTTCCAGCGCGGGTCTGTTTGGCTCCTCCTGAAGCACATGGAAGCGCTCAAAACTTCAATATTTAATCTTGCCTTGAAATGCAAATTGTCAGATCCTCGGGAAGGAAAGTGAGTGAGTGCATGGCCGCCGATGCGGGATGACGGGAAGGCAGCAGGCACCGGGCTCACTTCTTGCCTTTCAGCCTTAGCGTGGGGCACCAGGTCCCCTCCTCCAGCATTTCCATAATCACCACTATTTTATTTCAGTGTTTGAATGTAGGTCTTCCTGACTTGGTGCTCAACCAGACCCCGAGCATCCCTGAGCGCTCGGCGTGCTCCGGGTTTTGTGTCTGTTCCCGTGGGCACTGCCGTGATGCTCCCTGGTCAGACCCTGTGCCTGTGGAGGAGGGGCACAGACAGAGGGGGTTTAGCAGTGTGTGAGGCAGCACATGTGCCTCCCTCTCCCCCCTCAGCACACACATGCACACCATGCTTACCCCTTGTGCAAGGCAGGTGTTGTGGTAGGAAAGGGAGCACCTCATACGTGTGTCTTGGGAGCCAAGCAATCCTAGATATATTATAAGTACAGTTTTGAGAAATAAAAACACATTAATATTCTGTTCTCTCAAGGCATTATCCTACTGTTTACCATTACACACAATCCTTTGCCTTAAATTGCATCTTTGATTAAAGCAGCAATGAGAGAAACCAGTGCTAATAACAAAATGTATTCCGCTTTAAATCACTAAAGTGAAAACATCAATAAGCTGTAACCATCAGTGCCGCCATGAAAATGAAGGGAACCACCATGGGAAACAGCAAGGATGAAATCCACTTTGCCAGCATAAAAGCCAAGTAATTAGGTCTTATGTGGGTGGAACTTATAATGAGGTGCAGGAAGGGGGAAAATGAATTTCAACCCGAGTCTGCCTCCTCCCCCACCTCTGCCAGAGCTGCTAATCTAAGTTTGGGGGCTGCCATAGGGACTGCAGCCCCATTTTTTAGTTCTGCAGGGTCTGCAAAGCAGCATCCACCTCTCCAGCTGCACCCATGCCCAACCCTTGTGCGGTGCCCCTCACCCTGTCGCTGGGCAGCCAATGGCTTGTACCCACAGCACCAGCTTAAATTTTCTCTGGGGGAGTGGGCTGTCCTTCTATTTCCCTTTGAACATGCTGGAGCCAATATATTGTATCAGCCCAAGGAATTTAATTTAAAAATTAGAAAAAGGAATCGTATCTGGCTATCGCGGATTAATCAGAATTTGTGGATGGGGTTATAAAATTAATTTATATACAGTGAGTGATTTGAATCAAAGCCCTGTGCTCCTCTGCAGCTGTCCGTCCCTCAAGGAGCTCTGTTACTGGAGCAGCCTGCTCTCAATTGCTGGCTGTGGAAGTTGTGATACATCAGCAAACTTCAGATCTTCCCTCATACTCTTACATCGGGTACAGCCTCTCAGTTACTCAGTGTTGCAGTCACCCTCGGGTTCGCCCAAGCCAGGAGATGTTCTCAGGAGCTGCTGCCTAGTGCTAGAGCAGAAGAAATTATTCGTCACTTGCTCTTCCACGCTTTGAAGCGCAAATAAAGCAGACAACTTCAGCGCTGGGTTTTCCAGCACTCCCTGACAATCTCCGCAGACCGAGGTGCTGTCCCTCCTTGTGCCTGCGACACTGGTTGGAGGTCTCAGGAAAGGACTCTTCCTGAATTTCTCAACTTCGTTTAGCCTTTCTTTGAGTGTGCTTTGCCGCGCTAAAGCCGAGGCTGAGCGCCGAGCTTGGCAGCATTTCTGCCTCCCGCCGGTGCCTGTGGGCTGCGGGCTGTGGCTGCCCATCGGGATGTGGCTGCCAGGCAGGCTGAGGTTCCGTTTCGGGTGTGTTCGCAGCTCAGACTTATCCCAGAGCTTATGAGAGACAGACATCCAGTTTGGTGCTTTTTCCTGTGGGTTGGTGGGTATTTTTTGTTGGGTTTTTTTGGGGGTTTTTTTTTGTTGGTTGGTGTCTTTTTTTTTTTTTTTTCTCCCCCGCTGGTTATGTCACTAGAAAGCGCGCTGGGTTTTTCCCGGGGGTCACACCCGCCTCTGAAATGATCGGGTTATTACGCGGATCGCAGAGCAGGCAGCTGACAGGGCCCAGCACAGGCAGGGCAGGGAGGAGAGCCCCGTTTGTGACAGCAAAGCAGCGGCAGAGCGGTCAGACACAGCCGGGCATGGGGACAGCGGCTGCACCCGCACAGGGCGCGCTGTGCCCGCACACCCCGTCCCCACAGGGGGGGTGGCAGGCAGGGCCGGCGCTGCGGCACCCCGGTAGGGGGGAGGAAGGGGCAGCACCCCCAGCGCTGCGGGCAGCAGGCGCTCCCCCACGGGTCGCGCTGCGGCTGCCGGTGTCGGGCCCAGGCCGGGCACTCCCGGGGTGCGGGACCGCGGCCGGACACGAGTCCCCCCACACCCCGTCCCCGCTCTCGCCCCAGCGCTCGCCTTCCTTTGTCCCGCTTGGTAACCGGCGCCCCCGGCCAATCGCCGTCGAGCCGGCCGGCCCCGCCGCCCGCCGATTGGCCGGGCCGCCCGCAGCCCTCCGCCAATCGCGGCGCTCGCTGCTCCCTCAGACAAAGGCAGCGGCTCTGGCAACTGCGCCGCGCTCCTCCCGCCCCCCGCGCGTGCTCCGCGGCACCGGCCCCCTGGCGCCCGGCCAGCCGCGGCACCTACCACCGCCGGCGCGCGCCTCAGAACGGAGGGGGGGGATGGCTAGGAAAAGGCGTCGAGAAAAGCGGCGGAAGGGAGACGGGTAACAGTTAGGAAAGGGGGAAAATAAATTTTTGTCCTGTGTCAGGCTTTCTGTCCGGGCGTGCCCCGCCAGCGTGAAGAGCGATGTTACCCCTTTACGTCTCTTTTCGCCCACCCCCCTCCTCCGCCTCGTGGACGCGCCCGCTCGCACACACCCCCTTTCGCCTCCAAGGGGTTAAAAAGCCGGTGCGAAGCCCCGCCCCGCTGGCGCCGGGGGGGCGTGGCCTCGTCCCCGGCAAGAGGCGGGCGGCGGCGGCCGGGCCCCTCAGAGCCGCTTAAAATGTCACCGAGCGCGGCCGCCCCGAGCCCGGCACCGCCGCCCGCCGCCAGCGCCGCCCGCCGCCCCGCGCCGCCAGCACGGCACGGCGGGCCCCGCCGCGGGCCGCCCGCCCGCCGCTGAGCCCCACACGCCCAGCCCAGCCCGGCCGGCGGGCACAGCGCCGCTCGGGCTCCGCGCCCGCCCGTATTGTTGCCCGCCGCCGCCTCCTTTCTCGTCCTCCGCCGGCGGAGAGGATTCATCCAGAGACTGAAATCGCCCCCTTTTTATCCGCTGCTTCCCACCATCGCCACCCCCCGCGCTTTTCTGTGGGGCGGCTTGTTTTGCCCGTGTTTTAAAAAATACCCCGAAAACGGCGATTTTTTTTTTAATTTTATTTTATTTTTTAGAGAGAATTCAGGAAAGTGGCTTTTCTGTGGAAAGGTGTCTCTTTAAACAAAAAGAAGCATTCTCTCTCTATATATATATTATATATATAACTACCTATCTTAGTTCCTGCAGGGCAGCTGCTGAGGTGACTTGCGTGGAGGCTTTTTATTTTTTTTATTAAGTTTAATTTTGCGATTTTCAATTTTTTTTTTTTTTAATTTTCTCTTTGCTAAAAGTGTTATTTTAGAGAGAGGTGGATCCTTCTCGGCTTTTTTTTTTTTTCTCCCCCTGTCTTTTTTTTTTCCTTCCCCCCCCCCACTCCGTTAAAAGCCGAGCTACCCAACCTCTCATTCCCAACCCTGCCGGGACTTGGCTGTCGCGATGTACAACACGGTGTGGGATATGGACCGCGATGACACGGACTGGAGGGAAGTGATGATGCCCTATTCCACTGAGCTGATATTTTACATTGAGATGGACCCTCCAGGTAGGGAGCCGAAGCCTGGGTGCTGCCGTCCATCCCCGCCCTCCCTCCTCCTGCACACTTTTCCCTTTTGAAATAAAAGGAGAGGGGGAGGGGGGGTGGAATTAATATCTGTAGTTTAACTTTGCGTAAACTTTCCAGGGACTTGAGCTCGCTGTCTCCTGGGTAAAAGTATTTTGATACTGGGGGATTTTTTTTTTTGGGGGGGGGGGGTGGGAGGGTAACAGCGGTTTATGGTGCCTTTGGGGAGATGGAAGGAGGCAGGAGGAGGAGAGCTGCTCGCAGCCCCTCTCCCGAGTCTCCTTTTTTTTAAAGCCTTTATTGAAAAGCGTATATTTCGGATGTATTCGCTCCTAGAGGAGCGCTTTTATTATCCTCTTCACCTGTGTGCCTTTATGTGCCTGTAACACTTTGATGGTGGTGATTTACCCACCTCCATTCAGTTCCAGTTTAATCGCTTTTACAGTCTCCGAGACCCTTTTCTCCCCAGCTCTCTTCCAGCATTGACAGATGAGGTGTGTGCTGTCGCTGGGTTTTGGTGCTGGGGGGATGACAATACTTGGGAACAGACTGCAATCCATCCCTGGAGGCACTGTTACTTTGATAACACTTAATAACCTTGTTCAAAAGGGTTTGATGCAACTTTTCCCCACACACACTCCCCCGCCCCCATGGACTGCCAGTGCTGAAAAGGGGGAAATGCATTGTCCCTCCTTTGCCTGAAGTTTGTAGATGGGACAGAAAGTTTCTTTTGTGTCCAAAGAGTGAGGGAAGGCTTATGAGGAGGAGGAGGTGGAGGAGGAGAGGGCGAGTCTTTCTTTGGTAAGGAATTAAAGTAAGGCTAAATGGGTACTGGTGAAACTGTATCTGTACCTGTAAGAGTCAAACAGGCTGAAAGCAGTAAGGTAATTGAAGGGCCTTTATCTTCTCAGGACTCTGATCTGTACAGCCAGAAGGTACAGTAAAATATGCACCAAAAATCTTAGCCTGCAGAGGAATTGATAGCAAATAAGTACTTCTAAGTGGTGTCTTCTGTGGGGTATGTACTTTCAAAATATTCTTTTCAACCTGTGCCTCAATCGTGGCATGTATCTGCAAGTGTGGTTTAGTCTCTTTGTTTCAGCACAGTGAGCTGTATTTTGCTCTCTGGAGGTATGTGGTACTTTAATTAAAAAGAGGAGGAGGTGATCATCCTGAGATTTTTGGATCTCAAGGACTTGCTTCCTCTGGTAACTCTGACGCTTTGAAAACTGGGCAGATCTCTCAGAAACACAATACTGGCCACTAGTCATTAAATTCTTACATAGCTGACACTACCTATTTTTAGATGTTGCTCCTGAAAGCCTAAAGTTCAGTCAAATCTGTTTTCTTTTGTGAATTTCAAAGGATATCTTTCCTGCAAATGCTTTTGATTCTGAGGTTAGTATTTGTATGTGCTTGTATCAAGTGAACAAATACCTAAGTCCCATTGTAGGTGGCTTAAAGCAATTGGTGTGGGGTTTTTATTAAAAAAACATAAAGCTCCTTGAATGGTTTAGTGCAAAGAGGCTGCTAAAAAGGGCTGACCTAACTGAACTGGTCAGAAAACAACTTTCCAGTGTTTCTGCAGGAATTTGGCCATGCAAAATTCTTAGGAAGCCTTACAAAGTTTACATTAAGAAGCAGCTCTCCTATCATTAATAATGTCAGTATGTCCATCATTGAAGCCCTCTTCTCAGGGATCAAGGCTCTGCACAGTCCAAACACCAGTTAGCAAAAGGACTTAATGTTACAGGCTGATCCCTGGAGTGCTCAGTAACTTTATCTTTCATATTTTTAAACTGGAAGAGCCAGAGCTGGAAATGATGCAGGGGATAATCCCCATGTGTATGTCCTGATTTCGTAGAACTACAACTTTTAAATTGCAGGGGGAGGGAGGAAGGGAAAGTGTGACAGAGGGGCTCTGCTTTTTCCCTGTCCAGAGGTGGGGTGGGAAGGCATTTTCCGCTCTGGGATGATAGGTCATCCCTAAGGGGAGCGTGGAGGAATTTATTTGGAAGGCTTAAACATTCGGCATGCCTTGGGATAAAGTCGCTGCGCTTGCACCCGGTAACAACCACAGCTCCATTTGGCCCACTTCCAACAAAAATTTTGTGGAGGTTTTCGGTGCAGCATTCCCCGGAGCTCCGGAGCAGCTGAGCGGCGGCGAGATGTTCCCTCAGCAGCGCATGAACCGGCGATGTGCAGCAGAGCTCTTTTGTTCCCAGAACTTGCCTTTGGAGAGAGATCCCTTTCGGTTGGGCTTTATGCCGCAGCACCGGGCACTGGCGGATTCCGGGAGCCAAGTGTCTGGGATCACGCATGACTGCTCGTGATTACATTTTACTGCGTCTAAACTTCAGGCAGAAGACAAAAGCAAGGTGAACATAATGCGCGGTGTCACCCGTAACCTCCGAGGCAAGGGTGGGGATACTGTTTCTTGTTAAGGGCCAGCAGACCTTTAATTTATCTTGGCAGGCTCTCTTAATACCCACCTTAGCGCTGCCCAATAATAATGCAGAAATAAAATCTGGTGATGGCAGGCAGCCTGCAGCGCAGCCGGAGCTTCTGTCAGGCCTCAGTGCACCTGCACCAGCTTATCAGTGTGCTGGTGTTTGCTGTTCAGGGCTGTAGGTGTAAATGGATGTTCGGAGCAGGTCCTGGAGCCTCTCTGCTGGAAGGGCTTGCTTGAAAGTTCAAAAATAACAATAATGCCTCTCACGCACGAGTTTTCCCCAACTCTGGCAGAGGCAGGGCCAGGGCAACAAAGGATTGCGAGCTTTCTGATAGCCTTTAATCCATCCTAAACGCAGGAGCGGGACAGTTTTCCCAAACGGAGTGGTGGAACTAGGGATTCACCTCTGCCAGCTTCACAAAGCAAAATTTAAAGCGGCACAACTAACACTGGAGCCACAGTGATGAAAACCAGCAGGGTGACTCCTGTTACCTAATGGTTTTTCCTTCTGCTTACATTTCATTTTGCATTTATACATTTGTCACTGGCATAAGGCAGGACCTCTCTGTGGCAAATAATACTACATGCAACAAATAACGTTCATTATCTAAAGACACAGCTGGAACCATCCGTTGCATAGAGCTAACATAGCTCCTCAACTTTCCAGTGATGGATGAAGTTAGAGTATTATGGCCATAGCAGCATCATGTGCCTGGTTCTGGCATTAGGAAACTGTCTGTTGGGGGTTCGTTCACATGTTTGTCCTTCCCGTGGGTCTTGCTGTCTGAAAAGACAAGAAAATAGGTTATTGGATTGAATTTAGTTTTTATTTCAGGTCTGCAAAAGTGCGTTACTGCCGGAAGTTAAGTTTTTGAACAGAGGATGTCAAATTGACTGCAAAAATTACTGGAGGACCTCAAGCACCACTACCTATGTATTGTTTAACTTCTAATCAGTAGGACTAAGTAATATCTTTTCCTCTGTAGATCTGGGATAAATGTGTTGATGATAAAATGTGTAATCACTGAATACATTTTGTCACAGTTGGATGAAAATCAGTAAGAGTGCTCCACTGGGATTTCTGATACAGATGTCAGTAAAGATATTTGGCTCAACTACAAATTAGAGGTTAGTTTCATTTGTGTGGATTATGAAGAAAACCACAAGTTTAAGGTAGGCTTCCTAATGCAGAATGGGCTCTGTCTGTCTATGACTAAATAGTACAATAACTGTTTGACCTAAAGCTGTAGGAAAGTTGCCTTTTTGGAGCCCGTTAGACCCAAATATGACCAACTATGTTTATAACTTGATCCAGCTGTCTTTTTCAAGAATATTACTTTTCCATGCCTGATGTGCTGAGACTGGCTGTAACAATGCTGTTGCTACAAAATCTTTTGATAATTAAGGGGGGGAGGGCAACAATAGTCTATAGGCTGCTTGGTTCAGTCTACTTTGTAAAAGCAGCACTGCCAGCGTATGAGTGAGACAAGTATTCAAGAGAAAAACTGTATTTATTCATTATAGTTTCTATTTTCTTCTCATATATAATTTGACAACCCTTATTTTAGGGGAGCGATACTATAATTGTAATTTGGAAAACACAGGGTTCCGAGCTCCAGGGCAGTGTTTACTGGGATACCAGGCGTGCTGTATCATTATCAATGTTGCAGTGGAAACTGAGTGTGGCTTCTCAATTAGGGTGTGTGGTACACAGTAGCCAGATGTAGGTGAACACTGCGTGTCTATGCCTGACTAGTTTTCCAGTGGGAGAACAGATGCAAATTTTAATAGCACTGTCAGTATTGTCCTTCAGCTTATCTGAGCTGACTCCAGAAGCTTATCAAAGAAAAGTTCTGCTCTTGCACATCTTAAAGAGAAAAAAAAAAAAAAAAAAGCTAGTTCTACTAGTGCATGTAATCAAGACAGCAGCACTGTAGCTGAAGCTGTCTTTTTTTGCTAATTTAGGTCTTGTTGAAAATCACATTTCAAAGAAAGTAGATGTTTAGGGTTGAGAGATGCCTTATTACAGACAGGAAGTTTGTGCAGGCTGGTTTGGGGTAGAGGAGGGAGTAAATTAGGCTCAGTCACTTGTATTCTGCACATCCTAGAAAATCCTAGTTTGATTGGAGTCTCAGCTTCTATGAGGACAGTGATGTGAAATGCTTATATTCTCTTCTTTTTATACCTAGTTTTCTCTACTGGCCTTTTCACTTAATGACTGCTGTAACCATTTTTTATTTCTGATTGCATTTCAGGCTTGCTTTTGCATTCCTTGCATTTCGTTTTCATTTTGATGGCTCTAACTGTTAAAGAATATCACTCATCAGGTTTCAATTAAATACATGAACACAAAAAATAGCATCATTAATATAAAGTGAAATGGTGTTTTGCTTGAGATGAGAGAGCCTGCTTTAAAAGGCCAACTTTTGTGTTTATCAGTAGGCTTTCACATGATGTAGAAATAGCTGGGGAGGGAAAGCTTACTGAAGGGAGTTGTTCAGTTCTGTGTTCTGTAAAGCTGCAGGCTTATGCAAACTGAAACATGAGGGAACATTCTGAGAAGAAACCAAGCTCTTCAACCCATGTTTGAAGGCAAAACTTGCAGCAAATGTTATTTCTGCAGTTTTTGTTCCCAACACTTGTGTGTCTTGCATGATGCCTGTACCTGACAGGAGCTAATCGTGGTGTTCCTTCTATCTCACCCCTTTAAAGGGAGAAAACTGTCCCTGGAGTTTCCTCTGGAGACTATTGCTTTCCCAAGCAGCAGAGTTGACTTCTGTCTTTGCCACTGCCTGCATGGTATCTTATTCCAGACTGAAGCTATTCGGGCTTATCTTTGCTCTCCAGCTTGGGAAAACAGAGGCATAGCTGGTCATACACATCTGCGCCCAGGACTGAAAGCAGTTGGGTGCCTTACATCACCTCATTTAGTTGTTTAGTGAGTCACCTTTTGGGCAGAGAAAGAGAGAAGCATAAAGAATACTTTTATCAGCATGCTCTGTGTGTTTTAAAGCTTAGGCTTTATTATTGTCAAAAAGACTGTTAACTGTGTTGAAACAGGTTGCTGTAAAACTTTGGCCCCATTAAAGCAATAGGTGTGTTCTAGCTGGATTTTTTGGAAACTCATTTTTGTAAAGTAGGTTGCTGAGTAATGCTTAAAGAACAGTCTCTGCTCATGCACTAAGTACCCCTATGGAAATGAGTCAGATTGTCTTTTTTTCCTTCTGCTTTTTTATCTCATTTCTTCTGACAGGTTAAAGTCTGCACAATAGCTAAGTAAGCAAGAATTCACTTCTCCACATAATCTGAACTACAGCACATGAGCTGGTGCCAGGTCCCCAAACAGTGTGAGTGGATGTAACTTCTTTAGAAGATATTTTCACTGTCCTCCACTCAGTAGTCAAAGATTTTGCAATGTTTCAGTGAATATATTTCAGTACCTTAAGTTCTTCTAGTTCTGAAGAGAAGTGTCTGTATACAGGGAGTTTTATAGGGATTCATACAGTTCAAAAAAGGCAAAGTGCAACTGCTGCCTCTTGTAGCCCTTTCCAAAAAGGACTCCAGCTGCCCTGCTGGACACTGACCAGCTGCCTGGTGAATCCTGATGCAGAAGCACGATGCGCTCTGAAGCTTTCCTGTGGCTGAACAGGATCCAGGTTCTTCTCTGGCTTTGAGTCCAGCAGCACACTTAAGATGGATACCTTCCATCCAGAGCATTTTGAAAAAGGAGATGAAATGCTTCAACTGCTTCGGCCTGTGACTGCTTCCAGCATTCACCCAGACTCTACCGGTTTTTGTGAACTGGAAAAAATGTTATTTTAGTGATAGTCCATAGGAGTGTTACTTCTAAAATCAGATATCCCTGAAGCTGACACGTGGTTATCTAGAAAAGGCTTGAAACCCATCATGTTTCTTGGCACAAAAATTTGAGGGTTTGGAAGAATTAAAAAAAATACCAATCTGTTCCTTATCCCCTTAATATTGTTTGTTCTTTCACTACAGAATAACTTGACTTTTGGTTGTGTCACTTTGGGATTCTTGTACTTCAGGTCAGTTTTCTCTTTCCAAACATAAACCTCCTGTTTCTTTTTATTAGCTACTCCTTAGTCGCTATTGCTTTCCTCCTCTAACCCTTGAAAGAAGAAAATCCACTGGAGCTATTTTTTTCAGTTTTTTACCTTCTCTAGCCTTATCCTGATTTTCAATCTCTGTTGTCCCTCAAATCTGCTGCTGCACCCACTCATCTTTTCTTTTGGAGGAATTCTTGAATCCCTCCCCTCAAAAAACCCCAAACAAAACCCTTGAAACCAGAGCTGCTGTAATGAAGTTCTAGAAAAACTGCTGTAATGAGGGAACATGGCCCTCTGTTGGGGTGTGGGTTTTTTTGAATGTGGGCAGTAGGGCTTGTACTCCAACACTTGCCCCAGGGAAAGGTTTTAGAGGTGAGATGGATGAGGAGTTCATTAGCAGTGTTGTGTATGTGAGTTCTGTTGTCTGTTACAACCTGAATTTGTACACTGCAGTGGAATTTCCGAGACTGTCAGTACTCACTGATAAGTCCTTGGACAGTGGAAGAAGTCAAGTTCCTGCTGTGAAATGGATTTCATTAAAATACTTTGAAGATCACCGTGTACTGAGTAAGGAGATTGAATCCTCTCGTGTTACACCTTGAGATGTGAGCATGAGCAGCAGCCAGGCTTGACTACTCCATGTCTGCTCCAAATCTCCCCTTCTCCTGCAGGCACTGGAACACGTGGGTTGGGACTTCTGCCTCGGTGGAGCTTCCTTTGACATCTCCGTCCTTAAAGATGAGGCGTGACAAAATGTGCGACAGATTTCCTCTGAAAATACTTTTCCACCTTCACATTTCTTCTGGAGCGTTGATTTAAAAATGCACCTTTTGATCTTGATTTAGATGGCTTACTGTTAGTAATTTAGGTGGTGTTGAAATATTTGTACTTTGGCACCTAGAGAAGGGTTTCACATAGCACAAGGACAGGTACTGTATGAGGAACAATTTCACATGCTGCTCTGAAAGATTGGAGCTAATGGTAAGCTGAAATAAAATGCTGCTTAGAGCAGCAAGAATCATATGTATTTGCAGCTGTATTATTATTATTTTTAAGTAGCCTCTTATGCAGCAAACTTCTCAGTAGCACCAATTATTTCTATGAATTGGTTCTCCTATGAGGTTTGTACCTGACATCTGGATGAATGGTTAGTCTTTGAAATATCTGGGGGGAAAAAAAGCCCTGGGCTGTTTTTATTTAAATTATCTATTATTTAAAATTAGTTTTGATTTAAAATGGCTTTTTTCTTTGGGCTTTGGTATGTCTCTTAGCCATAGTGTGTCACTGCTCAGTCCTGACTTCATTCTGTCTCTCTCACAGTGAAAAGCCAGTTCTTGCTCCTTGATCACAGTAATTCTCTGCTTATTCTGAATTTTTTGTTTTTTTCCTGCTCTTATCCAAAAAATCTATTCCCATGTATTGACGAAAGAGCACATTTTAGTAGGAGTTTGAAGACTCTGCCTGTGGAGTGGTATAAAACATGCTGTGATATTTCTTCTGTGAAGGCAGATGAGGAGCTGCTTTAGTAAGCAAAAAAGAGAATCTACTGGCTCCTTGCACTTTATATTTACTTTTATTGTACACTCTTCTAGGCCTGACATTGGATACTGTAAAGTACAGTGTTCTTATAGAGTATGGCGTTTTCATGGCAATAAAATGTCTGTCATGGACTTTCATCCAGAGTTGGTAAAAGCCTGGACCTACTGTCTACATGATAAAGCTACTCTTTCCTGCAGGGAGCTGGGCATGTGATGCTGGATAGTGACAAACTTTGAGTGATGAAACATGTCAAAAGTTCTAGGAGCTATCCAGTTCATTAACAGTGTGCTAATTATGCCTGGTAGGTAAAAGAGGGCTTATCCTTTTTATCTTCCTCGTGTTAATTTTGGGACAGTCACCTCAACCCTGTTCATCATGGAACCTCTGACACTGCTGTAGCTTTGCAGCTGTTACACTGTGGCCTGGGTTGGAAGGAAAACCATTTTTCATTAGGCAGTGAAAATAATTGGGAAGCTGAGGTTTCTTGGCTTTGCGACTTCGTGCAAAGGCTGGAATGAAGAGGAAGAGCTGTGTTATAGTACAGAAGTCAAAGATCCCCATGTCATTTATCTGACTATGTGCATCTTCCATTTATTTCTTCCATCTCTGCTCATGAAGTAACAGGCCTTGCCAAATAGTGAGGGGGTGCTTTTGAAATGCCCAAAAGAATGCTGAATTTGAACCATCCTCTTCACACACTGTTGTTGTCCACCACTGTGCAGGTGTCCCATAGCAGATAATTTTTTTAACCTGTGCAGTAGCTGTGGATGCTTGTGGAGAACAGAGTGCAGCAGAAGCCTGGCGGGCTTTGGGAGGTGAAACAGTGACTGGGAGGTGTGGGAGAGGGCTGGATAGCTGGGGAGTTTTCAAACAAAACAGATCTTTATCAAAAAAGCCAATTAATCAAAACTGAAATATTTCTTAAAGGTGTTGTTTTTTATGAAAGTTCACAGAAACACAAGCAAAGCTATAATGGGAGTGTTTTCATTGGAAGCCTGCCTGGCTTTCTGCCAACTTGTCTGCTGTTTTCTGTAATGAGATATTGAAAGACCTCGATTCTTTGAATATGTCTTACTCTTTGGCATGTCGCCTGTTTTGGGGGAGGAGAGCGAAAATGTGAGCGCGCCGGGGGTTCTGTGGCCAGCAGTAACGCGATGGAGCCGCTTCCTCCTCCGTCCCCGGCGGAGCTCTCCGTGCACACGAGCTGCCCTTTGAGGAAGGGCAGCCTCGAAGGGCACCGGCGCTCAGTGCTCTGCGAGAGGGGTCTTGGCAAGAGAACTGAGGAGCCGAGATGTGGAGCTGCCAAGATAATTTACCTGCCAGTGGTGGGGAATGAGCTGCTGTCGGCAGGTGCGCACGACCCTCCTCGTTGTCAGCTGGAAAACCTCTCCAAGAGCACGGTGCTTCACTGCTCTGGTGGGCACACATGGAGCACTTTCATGGAAATGACGTGCAAAAAGCACCTTTGTTCAGTACGTGCTTTTATTCTCAACTGTCTTTGAGGGCTTCTCGTGCAGCAGGGACAAGTATAGGACTCCTGAGGAAGGGAAAGATTTTGAAGCTTTGCCTGAAAAGTGTTAGAGAAGTTGAGAAGAGTGTTTGAGAAATCGAGTAAGACTACAGAGAGCAATTAAAGATTGGAGAGATTTTTTTTCTTTTCAAAAAAGCTAGCTTACATTTTCATTCCAAGCCTTCATCTATATCTCCAAAGGGAGAACCCTTCTCTCCTCAAGGACTATGTCACTAAAATGTTAGCTGGCCTAACCACAGATAACTTGCATGTTTCCATAGTAATGACACTCTGTAGAGCTTTATATTACAGTTTGCAGGGTATCTACTGTACATCAACCTTTTTGAAGCTGAGTAAGTGTCTTGGAAATCCTCTGATCTGTTTTCTGCTTGTCACAATGTGGAGGGAGAGTAGATTGAGTGCATCAGAAAGAAGGCTAGTAAACAAGCTTGTGGAAGTGCTGAGGGACTTAAAATTGACTTTATCAGAGTACTTGGTAGTTGTGATTATTTTTAACAGTAAGGTAGAGTTAATGCTGCATTTAAACCTGCTATGCTTTTAAGTATCTGGCCTGCAGCTCTTGAAAGATACTGGAAGAAATAAGTTGTGGAGTCATTCTTAGGCTAAGTGGCATCTGCCTTAAAACTGAAAATCGGAGTTTAATTAACTGGCAGGTTGATTTTGCACACAAATACTGCAGCCAGAGAAGAAACAGGCTTCTTGACTGGATGCTGTGTGGGATGTAGCACATGGAGACCCAAGGCATTCTTCTTTTTTCGTTCCTGAATTAGTGCCATTGAAATCCCTCACACGTAGGGCTCAGTGGCTCTTATATCATGTAAACTTGTAAAATTTTTTATTCAAAACCCAACTGGGGAAAGGGTGTATCTCATGGAAGTCACGGTCTGCTTCGCCGAAGTTAAATTCGGGTTTAATGTAGCCTACGACTTTTTACGAGAGACTCTAAAAGAAATACAGCGGCGCTAAACTTCAGATACTTGCCAGCTTTCTCAGTTGTCCTGGTGTTGGAGGTGGTTTGAATTTCAGGGAATCAAGTCAGTTACGTCTTGAGCTGCCTTTTCAAAAGAAGAGTTCTACGCAGTCAAGAAAGCACCACAAAACTACCTGGGCAGAGCCTGATCAGTGGTCTTCCCTCTGCCCGGGCCTGCGCGGCCGCTCGGCGGAGCAGCTCAGCTGAAGGTACCTGCTGGAGCAGCCCTCGGTTCCTGACGTCAGCAACATCCGATCCCGTGCCCCAACCACATTGGCTGCCATCGCTTCCACTCCATCACCAGCTCCTTTTTATTTCCCCCTCCTAAGTGACACCGAGCTGGGATTGGGATTTAGTTTCCCCAGGCAGCCTAGCTTGAGCTAGGAAGAGAGAACTAGAGTTGCTAAAGAAATTAAAACCAGATATGCCCATAAATGCGTGAGGGAGAGACAGTCTGTTCTCACTGCTGCGTGCCAGGCGGTCGCTGAGGGCTGAACCTGATCCTTGGAATGTGCTCATACGGGAGTGGAAGGGTCCAGCTGAGCTGTCACCTTTTGGGATTTGGAAAGATCCATGCTCTAAAGCTGTCTTAGGGACATGGCAGGGGAAGGATGCTTGTGTATCTGCTGCTAACAGCAAGTTCCTTATTAGAACGGATAGATCCGTTGTGCTGTTAATCACTTGTGATCAATGTTCGTTCTCTCCCAGGAAAAAGGGAGGCAAGAAACCATCAGGATCGTTCACTTTAATCAGAGCTTGTTTTGAGATAAAGTAAGATTGTGCCTGTGGCTAGATCAGAATTGGGCTCAGTGACATGGAAAGAAACACGGCTGCTCTTGAAAGCATTTCTGTTGACTTCAAGCCAGCCTTATTTTACTTCACTCTAGGATTTTAGCTCTCTAATGTTCATCTAGTAAACTGGATTATTTTGAATTTAAATCAAAATCTGTGGACTCTCTGAGACTCTCTGTAGCTTCTCCTAGAAACATCACAAGATTTCTCCTAGCAGGGTTGTTAGTACTGTCTAGGTACTAGTAAAAACTATTTTAGGATGCCTCTTTCAACAACCCATCGGGCCAGTGTTATGAGAGCAGCAGTGCAGTGATGCTGTTCTGTTGCAGTAGACTTGCCATGCTGTTACGGAATATTCCCCTTGTGGCATCCAGGGTCTGGTCTGTGAGGTTTAAACTACCTTTGTGTCAGTTCTCCATTTGTGCAGGACTGCAGTACATGGGCTGAAATGGTAGCCATGAAATGCTGAAATGGATGGGCATGTTGGTCTACGGGGTAAAGCAATAGCAGGGGCCTGGTTCTGTATCCAGTACAGGGGGAAATCTCAAAGACCTCTAAGTATTGAAAGTAAAGAATTAGATACATAGCTCTCTGGAAACAGGATCCACCCTTGCAAATAGTTTTGTATTTTTGAAATGTGCAAGCTATTAAAAAGCATTTTTCAAAAGTCTATTGTGTAAAGGACTGGCTTCCATGAGTCAGGTTTTACAGGAAACGGTCCAAGCCTTATTCTTCTCCCTGAAAGAATTTCCTTCCAGTTTTCTCATGCAGGGTGAAGTTCTGCAGACATCCCCCTGATAGTGAGAACTGGTACCTGCCTACTAGAGGGAAGGAGAAGCTCCCACCTGTAGTAGGGACACTTGGTGTAATGTCTAGTGCTCTGTGTCCAAACTCCTGTTCCCTACCTTTCTTCTCTTTGTTACTTTGCTTTTCTATGCCCTGTGCTTTGGAGTGAGGCCTAACAAAGCTGCTAAATAATTCCACAGTATATAAAGGAGCAAGACTTAATCTTACAAGGAGGGCTAGAGAAGTATTCAAGTACTCTAGAGAATACTTGAAAGCCTCTTCTGGAAAGCTCCTATTACCAGTGTAAAACAGGCTTTTACACTGTAAAATACCTTGAAGTTTTTGATATGTCCAAGCCTTAATTTGAAAGACCCAGTGAAATAATTGCTGGTGCTGGTACCGTTTCCTAAGAACTCTCTGCATTGTTGTATGGTTTTTAGGTGAATCTTCACATGCTTGTTAAAGACTCAGAATCTACACAAGATTCTCAAGTAGATCAGAACATCTACAGGTTTTCTGAAATTGGATTAGCTGCCCTGTGCAGACACCGATGAGACTCAGAACTGCTGAGACTCTGCTATCCCAGACGTGAGGTGGGGAGGAGGGAGGACCTGAAGACATTTTCTAATTCAGGAACTTTCAATGGGGGAGATGGAACAGCACAGTGAATACAATTGACTCTACAGGCTTAGCCTGGATGTACGTTCCTGTGACCCTGGATGGGGCTGAGACCTTCAAGCAAAGTAGGGTTAGAACCGTGTCTTGCTCTTAACGGTGCTTTGTACAAACACTTGTAGTAGCTGAGCTAGGAATAACCGAAGCTTCCTAACCAGGAAGCTACTTCACTGAATCCGAAGGTTTTCACCTTCCTTTTACAACAAGAGGTGTTATTGCCTCACTGGATGTGTGCACACCTGAGAGTTCCCAGCTCACCCCATAAAAAGAACCTGTATGCTACGGTTTAATGCTCAGTCCCACAGAATGAATGCTGCTATCTGAATCAGGTGTTTGGTCAGCAACCCCAGGGTGCAAACGTCTGGGTCAAGGTTCAGGTTTAGTTTAGATTGGCTCAATTAAAGCATCTACTGGTTTGTCTGAGAACAGTGAAGTTACTGTGTTGGATATCCAACATGAAATGGTGTTTGGAACTGCAGTTGGAAGCCTGTTTTCTCTTCTTTAATGTGGGAGGTGTGGCTCGGAGGTGAGCAGATGGATGGTGCCAAGTAGCACACCTCTCAGCACTGAGCCATTCCATGCTGAAGCTAGAGATCAAAATCTTCTTTCTGCTCCCTTTATTTGTATTTCTGCCTGTACACTGGGATTGTGTGCATCTGAAAGATGGCTGTTGTCAGTGTGTCAGGCCTGCTCGCTGATGCTTGTGTAATCTGATGGTGAGGGCACAGGGCTGGGAGCACAGATGTTCAGGGTCTGGCTTGAAAATGTGCTAGAAGCAAATCAATGTGTGTAGTTGCTTTCTTACTCTGAATTCAAATGTGACCTGTCCCTCTCTAAAACAGTCTCATGAAATGCCTAAAAAATGCCTGAGTTTCAGTGGCAATGTTTGTGATGAAGCATTCAGCACCTGCAAAGCAGGGGCCTAAATGACAAACCTAATATGAAACATGAACTTTGGGTCTTTGATGGATATGCCAGTGTTTTTCCCTCTGAAGAAGAGTTTACCTGTTTGCTCTTGTGAGTTGACATAAGGACTGGTGATGCCTGAGCAACTGGAGTTTTTCCACAGTGGTGCCCAGTGCTCTCCAGGCTGTGGCTTTCAAACACAATACACCTTTGTCATTTGTTTGGAGCTTTAGGCGGCACCTGCCCTTGTAGTTGTGCCTGTGCCAGTCTTCCTTTTAACAAAAACTCATGTTTCCTCATGCTCCTTCCTTTTCTCCTCCATCCAGCAAGTGTTTAGTTTGATGCTAGGAAATCTGGGATCACAGTGGAACTGCTTACTTCAGAATTCCTCTAAAATTACGAATTCCATTTGATTTGAGAGAGCTTGAAAGCCAAGTTCAAGATGCACATTTTCTCTCATTTTTTTAGTGTCAGATTTCATTAGGAGTTTAGTGATTATCTTCTCCTATTTACCTTTTGTTCATCTGTTTTTAATTTTCAGCTCTTCCTCCAAAGCCCCCCAAACCAATGACTCCAGTCAATACGAATGGAATAAAGGACAATTCCAGCTTCTCTCTGCAGGAAGCAGAATGGTACTGGGGGGACATCTCAAGGTAAGCAATACTGCTAGACTATATTAATTGAAATGTATTAATATATATTGTTAAAAACAGATCAAGCCAGCTACAATTCAAGATAAAAAGAACATGCCTATTTCAGGCAGCATTTTACAGGAGGGGAACACTTCAGGACTTTACTTGGCAAAGCACCTAAGTGAAACTATTCAACTGGATTGAGGACATTTAAGTTGTTGCTCTTCTGGTGCAGATATTGCCAGTCTTGGTGACACTTATTTTTGGCTTTCTAAATTTGTCCAGATAAACAGTCTTTAAAAAGGAGAAAAATCTGAATCTGCTATCTAATAAGGTGTTGTAAGCATACAGTGCTGGAATGCATGCAGGTCAGCGAAGTTTCAGTATAAAAATAAAACTTTAGAATAAAAGGAATTGCATTTTTAGTTTTGGCTTCTTTAACATTAGTTTAAAATTGCATCTGTATTAATTTCTATTACATGGTGATATAAAAAATAGCTCTTAAAAACGCTAACCCTCACCAGCTATACTGAGCAGATGATAGAAACACGTATCAAATAAATTAAGCTTTACCTCTTAAGAAAACCTCTTTCTATGCACTTGAGAAAATAGATGGCTTGGGTTACGTTCAGAAAACTAAGGACTAGTTTTTATATACTTGCATAAAAGAACTGAAGTGTTCAGTCATCTCTTTCCCTCTTAAGGCACTTCTGAAGAGTCTAGAATTTGGAACTGTAAGAGGAAAGGTGAGCGTGCTGGGAGTGTGATCAGGAATTGCTCAAACTTGTGCACATAATACTCTGAAGCACTTTGGCAGACAGAGGCAAGAAGAGCGTGTTTTCCACATTAACTTATTGGCGTTCTGAGAAGGGAAATAAAGTCTTCATATCTTTATTGTACCACCCTTATCTCTTTATAAAGTAAACCCGCAGAGATCTTGCCTTTGAAGGGCCTCAGCAGAGATATTTTTCTGTTAATTTTAAATCGAAGCAGAGTGGCAAAAAGTGATCGCAAAGCCCACTAGACACAGTTTATTTAAAACTGCTCGATATTGGTATCAGTTTATTGACTGTGGATTTGCTCCTCAATCAACAGTGCACAGGATGGCAGGAGCTAATGCACTGCAAATCTCACTGGAGTGGCTTTATTAGATTAAAACGTGATACACGTGCATGTAAAGATGGAATTGTTTATGACCTTAATTTGGCAGCCAGCAGGTATGGGCTGCATTGGGCTATCATGGCAGGAGCAATGTTCTTCAGTCAAGAACTTGTGCTGGAAATTTTGTCACGAGCTCCAGGGTGCAACCTGCAGGCACAAGCCCAAACCCATGGATCGTATCTATCAATTCAAAAAGAGAGTTGTTTGGGTTAACTGGGTCCAATCTGTAAAATGGTCAGAGTAAGTGGATATGCACATGAAACTTCACAGGAGTCAGTTTTACTAACAGAATCGTTTTCATGTAGCTAAATCAGAGCTAGGGCTATTCTGTAAGAATATTTTTGTTCCTTAGTATTTGAGCAAAAAAGCCGCTGTTGATTTTGCTTTGTAAGATTCAACTAAGCTTCATACAGCACTTAGACAACGTTGAGGCTACCTGAGAAACTTTAGTTTCCAAATGATTGTATTAAAAAGTGCTTAGTACTTCTAAAAGCTTTGAGGGAGCTGTTATGAAGTGAGATACATAATCTGGGTGAAATGCTCAAACCTGGCAAGATGCTTATCTCTTCAGCTGAAATAATTTTCTTAATGCTTACAGGTACTCACTTTCACTACAAGATTTCTTGGTTTAGCTTAAAGCTCTGGACTGGGTGTCCTTTTGTCTCAGTTGTAAATAAGGAAGAGTTGCCCTGAAGCTGGAAAGGTTGTAGAGCTTTAAAACGGCTGTAAATAAGATCAGAGTTAAGCCAATAAAGAGCCTCTTGAGACTAAAACTGTGCTAAACTTTAGGCACCTTTGAGCTGTGATGTTAGAGGCCATCTCTTAAGGGGTCAGGACTGGCTTCTCAAAGGGCACCTGTTTTAGTGTGGACTTTAAAACCTGAGCAGATTACAGGGAAAGGTTATGAACTGAGTCACAGCTGCTACTGTTGTTTAAACAGAGACTTCTCTCTAAGTGGCAGTTGACTGTAGCTGCTTTTCTTTAGTACAGCTACACAGGTTGAGACTTGTTTTAGATGCCCTAAAAGACTGGAGAGCCCGGACGTCAAAGAAGATTGAACTCTATGCATGCTGGCGTTACTGACTCCAATGTTTTACCTATGGCAAAGATGATCATGTCCTTAGTGCTTCTAATTTTGCCTCCCTTTCCATTCTTCAGGGAAGAAGTAAATGACAAATTACGAGACATGCCAGACGGAACATTCCTGGTGCGCGACGCATCAACCAAGATGCAGGGAGACTACACTCTGACCTTACGGTGAGCACCGAGCACTAGCAGCCCACACAGTGAGACCCTGAGTAGCTGTTGCTATACCAGTGACAGCCATGGCTGTGTAAAGCTCATGTGGCTTGAGAGAAGTTCCCAGGACTGCACATCACAGAATAAGCAAATAAATAAGCCAGGTCCGACAGTCAGTTTTGTTCTGTGCGTTGAATCCTGTCCCTCACTAAACAGTACTGTAAGGATCTGCGTGTGGATGAAATGGGACTTGGGGAGGAGAGCTGCTCAGAAGTGCTTCATAGTTTCAGATCATCATCACCATGGCTAGGCTTCGCGAACAAAGATTTGGGAAAGGCTCTATCCACAGAGTTTCAGAACTGCTAAGGTAAAAGGTATTTGTAAGCTAGGGCTTTGATTAATGGGAGAGTGTTGAATATCTCATCAGTCTACAGCTGTAGAAACCCAAGTACAGTGTCTTTGTAAAAGGAGTGTCTTGTGCTTTCTGATCTATCGTTTAGGAAATATTGAATTGGAGCCATGTTCTTTTTTTAAAAGAACAATGTATATTAATACATTTCAATTAAAATTGTCTGCGAGTGGAAGGTTTCCCAGAGCTGCCCCAGCCCTGTCTGCTGCAGTTAGGCAGCAGACCTCATGTGACTGGCTCTGGTGCCTTGCCCAGCCTGCCCAGCCACTTGCCTCTGCCAGGCTCCCAAGACTGGTTGTTAGAGACAAGCAGGTGAGGCACATAAGCGACTGCCTCTGTAGCACACCTTTGGGAGTTACTGTGATATAGCAGGTATTTGATCTTGCCATGAAATCCCATTGCCTTAATAGCAGGTTTGACCCCAAGGGTGTAGTTAAAATTCTGCTTTAACTTCTGCCTTAAAGTTCACGCCATGTGCACTAAGGTTTGGCGTGGTTTTATTTTGCCGAAATCAGATGTCTTTAGGAACCAGAATTGTGAGTGCAGGAAGGACAGGACAGTGTCTAAACAGTCTGTTGGTGGAAAAAAAGGAAGAAATAAGTGCTAAATTTGTGGAAACCACTAGAACATATAAATCTGGGTAACATAAAGTCCTAAACTTACAGCCATCTCATAATCCTCAAAGGATTTTGTTTAGGTTCAGGTATCCTGTATTAGCATCCATAACTCAAAAGACTTGTTAATAATTGTATAAATCTATACTCAGTTGTATACTATTAGTGACCCCAAATTGCACGGAATTGTGGGTTTAGGTTTTCTTATGGCTCCTTTATTCAGCCTTCAGCATCCTCTTTTTCCCTTGCACAACTTCTGGCAAAGCTTGGACTTAAATACCATAAGCTGGCTTCAGAATGAACACATAGGAAGAGATTTACTTTGGGCTTTGCTCCTGTTCAAATAATCTGATGATAATTTCTGTGTGTATTGACTCTTAAACTACTTAATACTGCTACTGTGTAAAGAATCACCATGAAGGCCACTTGCCCAGGAATTTCGCTGGTGTCTTTGTTAGCAGCCCTAGTGTTGAAGAGGGATGGGAGTGACACAGTAAAACCTCTGTGCCTTACAGGAAGGGTGGCAACAATAAGCTGATAAAGATCTATCATCGGGATGGAAAGTATGGCTTCTCCGACCCACTGACGTTTAATTCAGTTGTGGAACTCATTAACCACTACCGCAATGAGTCTCTCGCTCAGTACAACCCGAAGCTCGATGTGAAGTTGATGTATCCAGTGTCCCGGTACCAGCAGGTAAGATCTCTGTCAGACCCCAGTACCTATTAGGGCAGACAAGAACAAAAATAATTTTGTTTTCCTTCTATGAATAGCCTGATTTTTTTTTTCTTTCTTTTCTTTTTTTTTTTTTTTTGAATACGGAAAAACTAAAAAGGTGGAGTTTTCACATTTGGCCTCACTTGGGTCTTTCAAATTTTCTAGCCATTTGAGCTGCTTCATTTTATCAAGTTTCTGGTCTCCATCTGAGCAGCCATCAGGCAGCAGAGAAGAGAAGAGAAACCCTGGCATGCAGCAGCTGAACCTCTGAGAAGCCTTTTTATTTCCCCCTGGACCCTTGTGGACCCACCAGGCACTGTTCTAGGCAGCGTTAACCTTGAAGTACATATGACCCATGCAGATGCTCACTCTCTGCATAGACATCTAAATTTTTCAAGAACATTTTTTTAACTTTTATTCAGTAGCTTGAGATATTTTCCTGCATTAAGGAAAAAGAACTACAGAGCTTTTGGGAAAAAAAAACAAAACAAACAAACAACCCTCTGATCTCTAGCTTCAGATTCCAAGTAATGTGCTTCCTTCTTTCTTGAATAGGGGATAGCAATTCTGAAAGTAAGGTATGGTGTCTTTTTGGAAGCTTAGTATTTGGCATAGGTCTTGGTGTCCTATAGTTCCAGTTCCTACTGTCTGTAAACTGTGGAATGTGTTGCACGAAGGAAGGGGGATTTAGAGACAGCGTTCTCTAGAAACTGGATTATAAACATGATGCTAATATCTGTAAAATGCAAATGTGCATAAGTGGACAAATGAATACTCTTAAGGAAAAGCTGCTTTGCTTGAAGACTTAATAGCTCTTTGTATGCACAGGATCAGTTGGTGAAAGAAGATAATATAGATGCAGTAGGTAAAAAACTTCAAGAATACCATGCTCAGTATCAGGAAAAGAGCAAAGAGTACGACAAATTGTATGAAGAGTATACCAGAACATCACAGGTTGGTTCTTCTTTGGCTGTTTGTTGAGTCTGTTTCTTGTTGTTTAAAAAGTAAAGAAAATTGTTTTAACCTGTTATGGCTAATAAAGGCAGTCCATAGCCAGAAAATACAAGGAAAAAAATTAGTAAATTGTGGAATAGAGCAAGGTAGTTTCAGAGGTGATGGAAAGAGTGAATATTGCTCTTGCTGATAGTCCTAGAGGCGTGGTGTGGGGCAAGGAAAAAAGAGGAGCTGAGCTTCCAAGTATAAGGTAAAGCTGTGGAGAAGGCCAACACCTAGAAGCTTTACACTGCAGACTTCTTCCCTGGCTGCTGAGTATTTCCAGCTGCTGTATTCTGCAGTGAGAATTGTAGAGGGGTTTGTCCAGGTTTTTTGTGGAGTCACGTGCGAGTCAGTTACCAGATATTATGCATTAAGGAAGTGTGAATACGATATTTGGACTGCTTCTTGTAAAATAAGATAGTTCATATATGGGGAGGAGGTTTGCTGGCAGTCTTCCTGAAAGCTAAGATGGAAAATATGACTAAAATATTTGAGGGGTTTGCAGCCTAATAGAGAGCACTGTGTAGAGGAGGAGGGTAGACTTACAGAGAGTAAGTCTGCCCTGTTATTCCCTGACTCTACTTGGACAATTGACTAAATTTAAAACTGATTAATTTCATTTTGACTTAGTGGGGGGAGAAAAGATGGTCTTCTTAGTTCAGGGAATATACTTGGGTCTTGCTTTGTTGTCTGTATTATGGACAAATGATGAAGGACTCTTTCCTTACATAGGAAATCCAGATGAAGAGGACTGCAATCGAAGCATTTAATGAAACTATTAAGATATTTGAGGAGCAGTGCCACTCACAAGAGCGATACAGCAAAGAGTACATTGAGCGATTCCGCAGGGAGGGGAATGACAAAGAAATTGAACGGTGAGCTCAGGCTGTGTTTGCTTCCCTGGCAAAACTAGTGTCCACATGGACACTGCCATTAAAGCATCATATAAACCACTTGGTAACTCAGTGCCTTCTCCAGTAAAGCTCTCTTCTGTCAAGGAATTGCATTGTAGATAGCAGAGGTGAGAGATCTCTGGATTGGTCTTGCTCTTAACTTCAGTAAATCAAGGTACTGTGATGAGGACCAGGAAAGAATTAGGAAATAATAATTTAATTTGCTTCTTCCACTTCTGTTTGGATTTGCTCAGAACGTAATTCAGAAAAATCTTTACTTTTCAAGTGTGAAATGTACATAGATCTGGTGAATCTCATAGTCCATACTCAGTTTTAGTCATTTTCAAAGAAGATTGTATTTAACAGCTGTCATCTAACAAATTCAGTAAGGACCTCATTTGAAACTACTTTTCTGTGAGGGTACTAGCAGAAAAAGCTGTATCTGGGCCTTTGAAGAAATGCCAGATATAATGCCTAACTTTTCATAGTGTTTTTTGAACCATGTAGGGCAACCTTAAGGAGATCTTTAAACTAAGAACAGTTACCTGTAACAATCTTACTGTACAACTGTGGTGCTTCATTCTGAAAGAAGATCAATTAACAGGGGAAATATGTAATTCTCCTGAGTTATACCAAACCTGCAAACTAGTCTTGAAAGAAGAGACAGGCAGCATTACTTCCTGGTAGCTCTTGATAGTAATTGAAGTCTGCATTTGAAATCTTGCTAGTCCTGATACCTACAGTGGGATTGCATAATTGATATTACAAAGTGAATCTGACAGTGAAGGAGGAATCTGTTCTTGCTTACCCTCCTTTAGATAATTTGTTCCTGCATCTCTGCCAGGAAGAAGTATATTAAGGTAAACTGAAGGTTGTAGGCCCTCTGGCAAGAGGTCTTTTCTGTCACTCTTACAGTAGTTTTCATGTGAAGATGAGGCAGTCAAAGGGAGGAGCTGCTGTTATGGTAGTTCTTGTGATACTCTTCTGTAAGTGCTACCAGTCCTAGACTGAAGTTGACCTCTTCTCTCCAATATTGTACTTGTTTTCAGGATAATGATGAACTATGAAAAATTAAAATCCCGCCTGGGTGAGATCCATGACAGTAAAATGCGCCTGGAACAAGACTTGAAGAAACAAGCTCTGGACAACAGGGAGACTGATAAGAAAATGAACAGCATCAAGCCTGACCTAATTCAGCTCCGCAAAATCAGAGATCAGTATCTTGTGTAAGTAAGCCTGACCCGTACCTCAGAATAGTGTCTCTGATGAACCTGATTAATGACTGTTTCCATCAGGATAATGAGAGTTTAATTTTCTTTTCATAACCAAAGTTCTGTGAGTGCTAAGGTGCTACTTTCTGGCATGGGATATTGGAATATTGGTTGACTTCTTCATGGCTTCATTATTTAAAGAGCCAGCCACAAATAGGTGCACATTCTGCAACTCTTGTACATAAAAATTTTAAAATAAATGAGTTATAAACAAAATCTGTGCCTGCTAGTACGACAGAGATTAATACTACTTTTGTTAGGTGTGTCAGATGTTGCTCATAGCCACACTTGATTTCACCAACACTCCTGTTATCCAGCTCCTAATGTCCTTGAGTTAGGCACAGACTGTTTCTTTGTGGTACCTTGTGTCTGAGCTTCAGCTTGCTTAGTAAGAAAACCCATACACGTACTCTGAAGTAATGTATTAATGCTCTCTTCTTCTGGCAGATGGCTCAATCACAAAGGGGTGAGACAGAAGCGAATAAACGACTGGCTGGGGATCAAAAATGAAAATATTGATGAGTAAGTGTCACTATACATATGATTTTGTTGAGAAGTGTTCCATCTATGAACGTTTTCTCTTGTGGGGTTTGGTAACAAAAAACACCAGTTTTTCAGTAAAGGACTGGAGAAAAAAGGAGAAAGTCTCTAGGGGAACTTGATGTCATATGAAGGAGCAACTCTCCTGAAACATTTAGGATTAAAAAAAGTTGAAACAATGAAGTTCTAAGTGGAAGCCTTTAATATACATCCATTAGGAGCCTGACCTCCCAGTTTGGGCAATTCTGGCATTTCTTTGCATGACTCTGCAAAAATAAATAACTCTACTTACCAACTCCTTTGCTGATCACTGGTTAATTTCTCTTTCAGCACATACTTTATGAATGAAGAAGATGAAAACCTGCCACATCATGATGAGAAAACTTGGTTTGTTGGAGATCTCAACCGTATCCAAGCAGAAGACTTGCTCTGTGGGAAACCTGATGGAGCATTTTTAATTCGCGAGAGTAGCAAGAAAGGATGTTACGCTTGTTCTGTGGTGTAAGTCTGTTTTCCTTTTTGTTCTAACTACTCAATACATAAATCTCTACCAAAGCTCTTTATTTTGGAGAACAAAAGCCAGGCCTAGCTTAGGCCTACCCATTGGAATGTGTTTGCAGGAAGACCGGCATGGTATAAGCTTTGTAACAAAAATGTGCTTTGAACGTGGAATAACTGTAGTCCTGCAGTCTCTGTTTTTGCCACAGTAGTTAATACAAAATTCTGAAGTATCCCAACTTGAAGCTCTACAGTCTATAAGTAAGTTAACTCTGAATTCTACCGTATTCCTGCTAAAGGACACATGGGAAGAAATAAAACACGACTGTAAAGGTGTGACATCTTCTGTTCTCATTTTCAGACACACCCAACTCTGAATCTTTCTCTTGTATGTTTAAGATAATGGTGATGCTTCAGAGGAGGCATTATGTGTGAGCCATAGTTTTTATGACATTCACACAGCCTTGCATTGATTTCTTGTATCTCACTTCATTTTATGCTGGTGTAATGGAGGTCAGAAATACTGATTCCATTATCTAAAAATCCTCCAAGCCCGTTCTGGAGTGCAAAATGGCTCCCGCTGATTTATTTCCCATGAGGTTAATTGCTTCTGAACGCAGGTCCGAGAAATGAATACATGAAGGTAAAGCACCTCAAGGTAGCTGAATACTGTAGTATCTGCTCTGTTCAATGTGCTGTTTATCACAGGCACTGTAGCGATGGGTTCCTCAGATGCTTTCTCTTGGTCGGTATCCCGCTGCAAGCTCACAAAGGGATGGCATAATGTAACCTGTCCCTACATGTGACTCGGATTGTAACAGGCTCCAGTACAGGGGTTACATAATACTCGATCTTTCTGGCAGATAAGTTTTTGTAGCAGCTCTGGAAATGCTGCGTTCCAGTAGCTGCTTTGCCAAGTTAGAGACTCGGTCGCTATGGCTTCAGATAATGAATCAGCTTGAATCCATCCCGTGCTTAACATTAAAAAATGCACACTGAAGGTTAGTGCTGTATTTCATGGAGTACTTTGTAGGTCCTGAGAATTTGTGGATTTTGGCTTCTTTGCTTAGTGGAAAGGTTTCTAGGTAAGTTAAGCACAAAGTCATTGCTGACTTCGGGTGCTTGTCTTCTTGGTTAAGCTCTTGACTTTTTTTTTTCCAAGGAACATTTGGAGAACAATGCAGTAGGGAATTGTACTGCTGGGATGGAAGAGGCCTCTTATGTGGATTATTATGCAAGAGTGTTTAATCGCATGCCCTGAAGCACTGTTTCTTCACAGACTGTATTAATCTCCTCTACTTGCATCTACTGGGTCCTCCATTATGTAATTTAGTGACTGGCGGGGCTGCTGCATTAGTTAATTGTTAATGGACTGTCACTTTGGGTTTGTCCTTTGATGTTAAGCTCTCCTCTTTCCTTTCCTTGCAGAGCTGATGGAGAGGTGAAACACTGTGTGATCTACAGCACTCCGAGAGGTTACGGGTTTGCAGAACCGTACAACCTGTACAGCACACTTAAGGATTTGGTTCTTCATTACCAGCAGACATCCCTTGTCCAACACAATGATTCCCTAAATGTCAGGCTTGCCTATCCTGTCTACGCACAGATGCCCCCCTCTCTCTGCAGGTAAATTTTGGGGAGGAGGAAAGCGTTGGCTATCTTGGATTCTTTTCTACGATTTTTATTAGAACTCGGAGGGCATTCTTTCTCCTTAGACTGCTTGTTTTGCACAAGAAGTGATTCTGTGAATGTGAATCAAAAAGAGGCCTAGCAGCAACAAGACGACAACTTGGGTGTAGGTGTCCTGGTGCTACCTTAAAAGCTCAGCTGTGCTTTTACACCAATACTTTTGTTTCCTTATGAGGGGAATAAACTCAACGCAACGCATACAAAAATACTGGAAGCAAAGCATCATCTTACGGAGAAAATTTTTTGCCAGGCACCTTCAGTGGAACTTCTAATTGGATTTTGGTTTCTCTTGTTCTAGTAGAGACAATTTGAATCCTCTACTCGAGGCATCAGTAATGTCTTTCAGTCTTAAACTCCCAACGAACTAGGGGGAAACTCTACCACAGCAATTCTTCTCTGTTAATTTTAGCAGCTTCACTGCGATTCAGCCGGACTTCCAAAAGAGGGCTTGTCTTGAGGTAGCATGGAATTTGGTGAGAGAAGACCAAAGGAATTACGGGAAAGCTTCAGGTTTTTGTTTAAATGGAAAAATGCTTGTAAAAGGAAAGTTGCTTTATTTTTTTTTGCCAACAGTAACAAAGTTTTGGTTTCAATGGCACTACAGGTCTTCGCTTAAAGGAAACATAACCAAATTGAACATGCCAAAACTTTGTTCGTTGCTAGATTGAACACTTACAGGGGAGGTTGCATTAGCATCCACACATACTTTCTGCACCAAAACTTGAAACAAATAAAAGGAAAAGCTAAACATTGTGTGGCTTCAACACACTAAATTTGTCTGATCTGATGTAATTGCTCACTCTCCTCTTTCTTCACTCCCCCCTTCCTCCCATTCCTCGGCTTGGGATTCTGTTTTCAGTTTTTAATGATACTGTGCTTCAGAATGTAAACCAGAAGGAAGCTTGCACTCACCTGCTGCAGGTCTCTTGCTGAACAATGACAGACTCTTGTAAAGCTTGATCTTGGTACAGAAGAGGTCAGTGTAATCAAATGCTTCCGGATGGCTTATTGTACCAAATTTTTTGGTGAGGTGTAGTCACTCCCAGTTGTAGAGAGGTGAGCATGGTAATCACAGATCTGCTCCAATTTGTTCTTTGCAAGATGGGTTCTGAACTCTCACACCACTGCAGCCAAGCAAGACTTTACACTGGTATAATCTAAATTCCCTTGTAGTTATTTTGGACATGATGCAAAACACAGGAAGGGAAGAAAGCCATACTCCTTGATTATTGGATGTCTGGTACCATCCTTTGGCAAGGGCTGCTGTCAGATACTGGAGTGGGTAGTCCTGGGATTCATCAACTACAGCAATCATCAAATAAATCCCCTCCCTGGAAAGTGTACAAAGCAGCTTATTTCCATTCCTTAAGCTTCTAAAATGAAAAAGAGCTAAGTTTGGCAAACTGAACCACTTGGCATCAAAGCACAACTGGCAAAGTAATTGTTCAGTGTGCAACCTTGAAAGTTACTTTTGTTCCCATTACTGGAAGCGTTTCCCTTGCAATGCACCCATTGTGCAGGACAGGAAGCAGACAGTCATGCAGGTCTGAGAATGCTGGAGACCCGTTTCTGACCCTGGGGCTGATTTCCTGTTCAAATGGCTTTTTTCTGTAATGCCTGGGCAGTAGTGCCAGGCTTGTTGATGTATAATGTTTACACTAGAAGTATTATTTTACTGAATGTCTTGAATTTGCAAGTAGGGAAGTGACGAGGCTGGAGCACTGACAGCCATTGCAGGAAGGGTAGTCTGGTTGCCTGGCATGCCAGGAGATGTTTTATTTTGCACTAATGACCCCGATGCATCCCAGGCACTTTCTAATCGGCCAGAGTGCAATCTTCAGGCAAAGAATTCTGTAGATGCCACTTTTCTCATTAAATGAAACACTTCAAAACTTAACCAAGGCTGTGTGAGAGAAAAATAAAAACCAGATAAGTTGCTATGTCAAAAGTGAAACACATCTGCTAGTGTGTCCCTTCTCTCCTACTTCCCCAGGAAAAGGAAAAATGAGACATAGCCTTTGCTGTTAGTGGAAACCTTGAATGGATTCCTCAGTGGTATGTGGGCATGGAATTCTTTTCTTTATAAAGAAACTTGCCCTACATTTTGGATAATTTGCAGTTCTAATCTGGTAGCTGTAAAGCTGTCATTCTCACACCTCTTGAGCATCTAGCATTCCCTTGATGCTGGGCTGAGACCAAATGCCCAATGAGGGAAATCAGTTCAAAGGCACAAATGATAGCCAGGTGCCTCATGCCTGTGGAGAAATCTGTGTGGGAGGAGTGTCTGATTGTTTTCACTGCCCTTGTGATCTCTCTGGACTCTCCTCTTACTGACAACGTTAACATTCAAGGCTGATGGGCCCCATATTTCTGATCCCTGATTTTGTGACAGAGATAACCTGGCTGAAGTGTTTCACCTCTGCCCTGTTTTCAGGTAGGGTTCAGTTTTGTTTTAAACAAGCGCAGATCAACTTCCAGGCTCATAAATCCTGGCACACCCTCGCAGTACTGACAGCAGCAGGGTAGCAGAGCGGGGCTGTCTGAAGTTCCCCTGTAGTGGAATCTGACTGATCCTTGTGAGGTCTTGGTCCGGGCTCCAGCCCCGGCTCTGCCAAGGTAAATACAATGTAATTCCATTAACGTCTGTGAAGGTAGCTTGGCTTTATCGTGGTGTGAGTGAGTTGAGATTCTTGGCCCTTTGCTCTCCGAGATCTTTTCGCTGATCACAGGTGATGTGGGAATGATGGACTCGGAGCCAATAAGCCATCTTGAAGCGTTCTTTGAAGTTCTGTTTTGCCCAGGCCTTCAGATCAGGGCCATGGACAGACTAAGACCACGGTCCTTGCGTTTGGCTCCATTATCCTGAGCAGTCTCCCTGAGGCTGTTTTGCCGTTGTATCTCTGTGTTTGGTTTAGGCACCTGAAGTCCTGCAGCTGCTGCAGTTGTTCCCCTTTTTGCATCCATTTTGGACTCACAGAGCCAATGAAAATGGGTACAAAACCAACTGACACATGTAGCTGGTGTGATCCATGAGGCAAGGGCTTGGTCCTGCACCTCTCATTGTGCTTGACCTGATTTTGTTTGCTCAGTGTCATTAGACCTGTGAGAAAACCCACAGCTTCCAGGAGCTGTTCTACACTTGCATGGCTGAGAAATCAGCAATGGGCCTGAGAGGTGCAGGATTACACCCCAGGACGAAAAGCAGCTGTTAAGCCTAAAACAAATACAGGAAATACGAACATAAAGGCAAAACAAAGGAACTCAAGTTCTTTTAAAACAGTAAGATGTGAGAAGGTTTTAATTTTAAGAGTCAGAACGTCAGGAGGAAAGGGGGGAAATAGTCTCGCTGTTGTAGCAGCCGTCTGGTGCCAGACTGCAGTTAGAGGAGCATTGATCTCATTGACCCATATTGTATTAAATATATATGTAGAGTTAAATAAATAACTTTTGCACAGTGTTAAATGGGGGGAGGAGGGGGGAGGGGGACGTTGAAACTCGAATATGCACAGTTACTTCTAATCTGTTTTGAAGTATATTTGCAGGGATTAGGGGTGATTCGGTATTTTATATTGGTATGGATGGAAATCAGGTCTGCTTCCACAGTTGCCATTGGCCCCATTGTGTCAGCCACGAGTGCCATATTTTTTGAAGTTAGTAAATTATAAATCTTTTCCCACTAGTTTCTTTATGGATTACATGTTATGTGAGCATGGGAAGAACGAACCTAGAAACAGAGGGATGTCCCAACAGATGCTTCACAAGTATGTGGAGCAGTAATATGTGATTGTTCACTTTCTGATTCTGGAGTGCTCTAGTTTTGTGGGTTGTGTTTTGGTTTTTATTTAATTCTCTTCAGCAGTGCATTTGAGTCACTGCTTTGCACCGTTGGTAGTTGCAATCTAGAGTTATATCCAGTACAGCCCTCTGTCTTATGCCAAAAATAAAATGCTCTTTCCACACTCATCTCTCTTAATGTGGCAGATGGTCAAGAAGTTTTCCATTTAATGTGATGGACCTGATTCTCTTCTCGCTGACACCAGTGTTAGCAAGACTTCCACAACCAAAAGCCATTTCCAGGGAAAGATCTTATCTTTAATCACACCTGAATTCTAGTCACAGCAGGGCAGGGCGAAAGTCAGTTTTTCCTTCACAAAGCCAGGCAACTGTAATGGGACTGTGGAAATGAATGTTGACACTTAGTGCTGTTTTAGTGAGGGCAGGAGAAGGAGGAGGGTCTTGGTTGCCCCAAATCCTGGGCTCTCTGTGGGCTTAGGTGGCACCATGTCTGTAACTGAATGCTGTGGCTGTTTAAAACAGCAGAATTGCTATAGGAGTGTCACAGTTTGAGTTTGGAAAAGCCCCTTATTTGGTACTTGAACAATCTCGCTTCTGTTTTTGAATGTCTGTTTATTTTTTATTTTTGTTACACTAACAGGGAATAAAAATCTGAAATGTTAGTGAGTCTTGTATGCTTGCTGCACTGTGCAGACATGAAACAGGTACTGCTTGTGGATCAGTAGGGGTAAGAGACAGGTTCAAAATGCAGTTTTACAAAGCGCTATGATGGGTTGGGGGTTGTTTTGTTCAGGTCACGTTTAAAATCAAATTTTCTTATGTTTATTTTCCTTACGTTGATTTGCAACCTCTGCTTTTGAAAGAGCAAAATCAAAATAACATTCCCGAAGATGCTGTGAGGGGAGGGGGGTCAGGCTTGCTCAAGGTCAGCATTCAAAGCAAATAGCTTTAATGAAGAGGAAGGCTCAGCACCCTAAAGCATCCCTCTGGTTGTAGTTTGATGAAGCAGGAGACAGACCATGAAGCAGGACCTCCGCCTGGAACCACAAAAGTAAGAGGAGATGCCAGAGCAGACCCTTCCCTTTGGAATAATCAGCTATACTCTCCTTAAATGTGCATGCCAGGAGAGAGTTAGGGAATTAACATAAGTCCTTAAGGAGTTGCTCCCCTTTCTGTATTGGAAGGGAACTTGCATTGCTGATCCCTTTGCTTCCCTTGGCACAGTGTGTGCAGCAAGGAGAAGGGAACCAAGTCACCAGCCCAAATAAGCGCCGGCCTGTTCGCGGAGCGGCTCGGCCGGTTAAGTACTGCGTGAGGAGCAGCTTTGGATGGGGTTACATGAAGTTTGTCCAACATTTTTGTGAATCTTGCATTCTGTGGGCAGAAATACTTTCCACCGAATGGGAAGGGAAAAAAAAAAAAAAAAGAAAAAAAAATCTCTCTTGGAATCTTTTCAGTTCCTTCCTGTTTGTTCAAAGGGGCAGATCGGGAGCTTTAGCTTGTTAACTGTTTAGATGATGGCAGTGCTTGAAGTGCTGGTCTTTGGGGCTGGCTCCATACAATTAATGCAGAATTTGCATATTTTAAATTGCTTATTGGCATAGACTCACCATATTTTATGAGTAGACTCACCATTTGTCCTAAAGTTTGCCTTTAAAAAATGTAATACAAGCATCAGAGGCAATTAAAAAAAAATAAAAAAGAGATGAGCCCTTATTGATACAAAAAAATGCTTCGTTGATCAACCTGTATTAGAGAAAGCAGCTTTAATTTGATGCCCCCCTCCACCACCTTCCCCTGGGATCACTTCTGTGAGATCAGCGTTGGCAAACAGGGGTGGGGGGGGAAGGGAAATTCCCTCTGTATTCAGCAACGCCGCACCCACGCACTTTCCAAGTGCTTGTAGCAAGAGGCTCGGGATCATTTGGAGAAAGTTATTACATCCAAAGACAGAAGGGGTCTCTAAGGGTGAATATCACCCCCCAGCACCAGTCTCGTCGCTTCATGGGGGTTGTAGGATGCTGGGGCCAGCCACGAGCTGCCCCCGGGTCTCTGTTGGCTGCCGGGGTGGGGCTCACGTTCAGCTGGCTGGTTGGGGTTTTGGTCTGTTTTGTTTTTGTGAGTGACTTCTACATCCAGCAAAGATATGTTTGATGAAACCTGTTAATTTTGTATATCTGGCTGTTTATTGCACCATGGGATTGTAATGGTCTGCATCATCTGTGTGTGTGTGTGCGTGCGCGTGCGTGTGTGTATATGTACTGTATGTATATAGATATATGTAAAATATATTCACGTACACATGTATATGCATTAGCTGTAAGTGGCACTGCCCCTTAAAAATAAAACAAAATTCACTGTTAGCACATTCTGCCGCGTGTTCAGGCAGAATTGGGTTGGTTTTCGTCAAATGAAAAGGAGTTTATTGTGTTCATCTTGCATATGTGCTTCTGAAATGCTGAACTCTGGATTTCCTTGGGGGTTACTACTCTATTTGTAAACCGAATTGACTCGGGGTGTTACTTACCCTGGGACAAAGCATTCGACTTTGTCCCAAGAAAAGGTTTAGCAAAAGAAACCCCTCTTGCTCTCCTGCGAGATGCAGTGATCCTTTGCACGTTCCAGTCGCCCCTCAGTGCCCCCTGTCCAGAGCTGATGTGCAATGGGTGGTGTTGGTGCGTGTCCCTTTGTGAGTGGACTCTTTGTACAAGGTGTGGTTCAATGTAAAGCATGAGTGGGTGTTTGATCTTGTGTCGAGGGCTGAAATAACAGCACACTCCTTTGTACAACCTTTGCATCAATGTTTCTGCTTTTCTTTGACTTCTATTTTCTTTAAGGGAAACTGCATCTGTTAAGAACCTGCTTCTCCAGAAGCTGTGGAATTATTTTGTTTTCCAGATGAATTCCAGCATGTAACTTTGGTACTCTTGTTTGTTATTTGTGTAAAATCTGTTCTTCTGTCGTTTATGGTGTAGTCGGGGAGGGGGGTGGGGGGAAGACAAGAAAAAAAAAGGAATTCATGTAGTTTAACTTTTAAAGAAAAGAAACAAACTGCTTCATAAGGAAACCAAGTGTATGTTAGTGTTTTCTGACAAGTCATCCTGTAGTTTCTAGCTCAGTAATGCAACACTGTACTTGTCACCAGGTGTGTTACAATTTTGCTGTACTTTCTTTTACTAGATGGTTGGGCTTTTAAATCCCAGACACTAAGCATCCTGGGCCTACTTGCTCTAGATCAAAAAAAAAAAAAAATGCAATAAAAAAAATTGCAATAAAGCACATTGACATGTAATGTTTTAGAAGGATGTACTGACAGCTGTTTCTAATAAATTCAGAACTGCAGCGTGGTCGGGCTGTCGTGGTGTTAGCTGTGTCTGTCTCCCAGCCGAGGCCATGGGCATCATCTTCAACAGAGGCTTTAAAAAAAGACTTGCAGAGGTCTGATTTCCTCTCGGCTGGAGAGAAAGCCCCTCTCGGGGCTGGGATGAGGGAGGAATACACGTAGCACACGCGCGCTCCTTAATGGAGCCTTTCCTGCGTTCCTTTTGCAGCCCCTTCGGAGAGAGCGGGAGCCATCAGCAGCGTTCTTGCACGCCTGGCTGCTTCCCCTGCCATCAGGGAAAACCACGTTTGGTGATGCTGATCCCGGTGCTGGGGGCTGAGGGGTGGGGGCTGCAGCACTGAGCAGGCTTCCCAAAGACCCGGCTCGGCTGTATCCATTCGCCTGGATTTTGCAGGAGTTGGGGAAATCACTGTTCACTTTCCGAATTCCTTCATGAGCACCAGGCACTGAATCCACTGAAAAATCAGTGAGTTTGGGGGTAATGCTGCTCGTATTCTTTCATTCCAAACACAGGTGATGGCAGGAGGGCAAACTGGGGGGGATGTTTTGCCCCTTAAACGTGGGGGTTGGTTGGGATGCCAGAGCAGCATCCTTGGAAAATTAGGGCAGGGGCAGTTGCTGTGTCTGTGCGGGGCTCAGTGTTTTTGCAGCCCCGTGAGTCGACGTTTTCGCAGACTGCTGAGCAACATTTTTCCAGCCTCCTGAGTCAACCATTTAAAAAAATGCTGCATCAGCATTTCTCACACTGCCAAGTAAGCCTTTTCAGCTGCTGAGTCAGCATTCCCTCCATCACTCACGCCACAGGACCCTCCACCATCAGGCAGGGAGCACCCAAAAAAGCAGAAGAGTCCCTGATGGTGCAGGAGAGCATGGACCCTGAGGACTTGCTCAGGCATCTGTCATTTACACCCGGCAAGGAGCTCAGCCCATGTTACAGCACCTTGGGGTGCTCCTGCTCCCCTTGTCCTTCCTGGGAAGGGACCCAATGCTGGAGGGATGCAGCCATTCAGAGACATCACCCAGAGCATCAGGAGCCACATGGCTCCCAGTGGATGAGCCATGGGCACTCTGGGCTGATGACTACTGCACTGGCAACACTGGGCACCCAAGTGGGAGGGGAGTGAAGGGAAAACATCAGCGAGAAACTGGGAGGACTGCAAGGGGCTCCTGGGGCCTGGCTTCTTTTTATTATTATTTAATTTATTTCCTTTCAATAAAGACTAATGAGGTAGAGTTGCAGGAAAGATGTAAGTCACTAATTGGCGAATCGTTTTTTAGGGCTTTGCCAGACAGTTCGTTGTGTTATGAAAACATTACAGCCGGGAGCCGAGGTAGGAAATTTCCAAGCGGCCGTGCTGACTGGATGGAAAGAAAAACACCTCCCAGCTCAGATGTCTTCTCAGAGAAAGGGCAGATCCTGGGGATTTTTCCATCCTCAGCAACGCCGCAGAGCTTCCTGCAAGTCCCTTGGGTTCCCTCCCTCAGTCACATACAGGATCCTTCCTGGGGGCAGGCAATGGCATGGCACCCCCAGGCACAGCACCAAAGGGGGGGCTGTAGAATGGATGGACAGACATCCCCAGGCTGCTTTCATGGGATTTCTGTTCCCCCATGCTGTAGGGAGAGGTTTCGTGCCCATGGGAAAAAAATCTGGGGTGCAAACCCCAAACATCTCAAAGACCCCATCCTCCCCCAGCCAAAATGACTTGATGTAAGGATTCAGAGTTTGGTTTGAAAGCCAGAGGCTTGTTGCAGCAACCAAGGTCCTCCACTTCTCCTCTTCAGTTTCAGCTCTCAAAATAGAGTTATTTTAGTCTAATAGTTTAGTTTAATAGACACCGTGTTGCTGGGCAGCAGGAGCAACACAACCAGCAGCTGTAGCTCTGAGTACCACGGTCATGAATAACGGGCAGGGCAGTGAGATGGGCTGCACAATGCCTGGAGCTGCCCAAAAACCATGAGGGACAGGATTGCCTGTCCCCTCTGGCCCACTCCAACATGCACAGCCAGTGCATGGGATCCATCAGGCACCTCTGCCATGAAGGAAGCACCTGAGCATGGAAATGCAGCTGGGGCAGCTGCTTCTCACACCAGTCCCACCATGTTTGAGTCAGGGTGGGTGCAAAGGTGCCCAAGACGGAGGGTGCAACCTGAATCCCCCGGGAACAGGACCCTCCCCAAGGTGCACAACCTGGCCCCAGGGAGATATGAGGAGAATGAGGGAGCATTTGCCCCGGCCATGGGCCACAATTCCCCCCAGTGAGACACGAGATGCAGCATTTCCCTCCTTGGAGCATCAAATCCAAGCTTGGAGCAGTGAACGGCAGCTTTCAAGCAAACTGGTGGATTAGGGTTGGCCACAGACCCAGAATCCCCATTTCATGGGAAATGTCATCAGCTCACTTGTCGGGTTTCATCCAAGTTGGAGCAAAATGTTAATGTACAAAATTTGACTCTGGACAATACTTCCAAGGGGAAAAAAACACCTCACACCAATTTTGGTTCAGCTGGCACAGTCCCTCAGCAGCACTAGCAGCACTAGCAATCCATGCACCTGGGGGGTTTGAAGGACAGAGGCTTCACCCTGACCAGCATAAACCACTCCCTGGCTACTATTTTCTCCAGACTTTCTCCTGGCTACTATTTTCATCAAATCTCTTCTTTCTGATGGCAAATCTTTCTCCCTGAGGAAACAAATTGGCTCTGTGGAGAAGGGATGGGTAGGGGACAAGATGCCAGGGCACCCTCTGCCTGAGGACTGTGCTCCCTGGGCCAGAGAACGTGCTGGAGCAGGGGAGAAAAGGCTCCAGAGCACCAGCTGGGCTGCTGCCCACTCTCCTGTCTCCAAACCCATCCTTGGTGGTGGTGGTGGCTCCTGGGAAACATCTTGGCCACTGCCCAGTCGCTCCAGTGCATTGCAGGGCAAAACCACTGCAGATTCCCCTGGGCTCCTGCTGCCCTCTGCACAATCATCTGCCCAGAGCCCCTCCCTTCCCCATTCCCTACCAGACCCAAGCCACAGGGCAGAGCCTTGACCTCTCCCTCCAAGTGAGAGGACGCTGCTCCTCATGCCCAGCTGCCTCAGCCTCCCAGCCCTGATGCAAACCAGAGCAACCCAGGGGCTGGCTCCCAGAAGAGGGATAAGGAGCAGGAAGAGGAGAATGAGCTGTCTCAGGGCCTCAGGGGCAAGCAAAGGCATGTCTCATGATTGAGCATCTTGGGCAGACTGGAATGCTAGGAGGGAGGGGGTTAGGATGTGTCCCTCCCTCCCAAAAACCTCTCCCTGGGCTCCTGTGTGGGAGAGATCCTGGTTTTTTGGGCTGCTGTCACAGGTCTGGGCCCGGGAGAGGCACTCACTAGCCACAGGCCTGCTTTGTGCCACAAGCCTGCTTCAAGCAGAACTGTCACTGAAACATTCCCCAAACGTTTTCCCTTTGCTCACACTTTCAAGGGAAGGGGCAGGAAGGGTGCACTGAGAGCAGAGCCAGCCCGCCCTGGGCAGGTGCTGTGCACGCTCCCAGAGCCGCTCTGCCAAAGGAAACACAAACATCCTACCCAAAGAAAGCACTTTTCATCGGCAACACAGGTTCCCATTTTTGCACAGGGCTGGTCTGTTCCGGGCAGTTTTCCCCACCGCTCCGCTGGGCTGAGCAAGAGCCCGGCCGAGCTTTCCGGACTGGGCTTTGGCCAGAGCCGCCCTTCCTGCCCCGTGTTAGATCCACCAAAACCAGTCAACGTGACCACGTCCGGCACCTGGAGAGGATTTAGGCTGGCCTGATGTGAGACACTCCGGAGTTAAAGGGGCTTAGTCAGCCTCAGAGTCCCTCCCACACTTGGGGTGGCAGCTGGGGGTAGCAAACCTTGGGATGTGGCACTTGGGGTTGTAGGACCCTGGAGATTTGAGACCTAGAGGCTGTGGGACTCTCCTTCTCCTTACTTCTGGCAAGTGGAATTTTGGCCAAACCTGACTGTCCCTAGCCCTGAAAAGGAGAGCACCCCCCATAACCTAGAAGGAGCTGTTGGAGGGAAATTCCAGTGTCATGGAGTGATGCAGCTTATGAAATAGTCCAGGACAACACAAGTAGGTTGTTAAAAAAAAAAAAAAAAAAAAAAAAAAGAGAAAGAGAAGGGAAAAAAAAAGGGTAAGTGTTTCTTTGGCCTAAAGTTTGGGAAGACCTGAGGAGGAGACAGGAATCAGAGCAGAAAGAAGCAGAAAGAGGGGGTGAGAAGGAACGCAAGGGCACTTGGACGCACATCACTCATGGAATAAATAGCTCCGGGTATTTTATACCTGCCCTCAGTGGCAGGCGGGGAAAGGAGCAGCCGGGGCTCCTCATCCTGCTCCTCTGCGCCCATCAAAGCGCTGCCGCCGCGGCAGAGCCGGCGGTGCCCCTGGCAGGGCTGCCCTCCGAGGATGGAGCTCAGCCCGAGCTCAGCCCGCCCGGCCGCCGGCGGGAGCAAAGTCCGCGGGGGCAAACGCAGGGCCGGCACTCCAGGAACAAAGCGGCCTTTCACGGCAGCGGCTTGGCCAAAGGAGCCGGGGAATATTCCTGTCCAAGGGCTTCCAAACGGCTCCCAGCTTTGATCCCGGGCACAGGGTGGGTTGTTGGCGTTTTTTCTTTCCTTCTCTGTGTTGATCTTATTTTTTTTTTTTCCTTCCTACTTCAAGGCATAATTTTTGTGAGTGTCTATAATTTCTAAGAGAAATTTCTTGCTGCTCCAGGATGAAAAACCTTCTGCTGGGAGCAAGGTGCAGGCACTGCATGGCCCTTTCCCCTATCATGTCTTTCCCCCATGGAGCGAGGCTTCAGCTGCCATTTCTGCCAGGAACTTTGGGTGCAGCACCAGAGTGTGTGGCCCCTGCCACCCCTCTGAGGACACAGCACTCCTCTTTTGTACCCAGGTGTCCTCCCAAAGAGAGAAGCCCCTCCTCCCAGGCCCACTAGAGGTGCAGGTGCCCATCATTATCATTTTTGACTCAGAGGCTGGTTTCTGAACGTCTGATAAATCCCAGCCTCACTCAGTGGGGGAAATCAAAATAGCTCCACAGTTGTGTACCTTCTTTCCCAAACCATGTTCTTTCCAGGGGACCTGAGGGCTTGCACACTCAGGTGACCTTTCAGGCCTCTCAGGTGGTGAGGACAAACATCCTCCTCCTGACCAGCTCCCACACCTGCTGGCTTCCAACTGGTTCACCTGGCACTTGTCTAAAATCTGCTCCCCCTCCCTAAATGCAGAGGGAGGGGGATGCACCAACCCACCCTCACCAGCTGAAGCCATGCCAAGTGCAGAGTGCAGGGCTCCCCCCTCCTGCAGGACAGGGAATGGTTCCCCACAGACCCATACACCCACACGGTGTGGGGCACACCTGACACCCCTGGCAAGGCAGGCCAAGCCTCCCCTGCCCACTGCCCACATCCCAAAGATTTTTAGGCAGCTGGAAACACGCCTTCACTGCTGCCAGCCTCCAGTGCAGGGATGGGAGGAGACATGGAATGGAGAAATGGAGTCAGCCCCGAGAGGTCACCGCTGCCCTGTGAGCTGGCGGCCAAGGGATTAAAACCACCCCCCTCCTTTTCCTCCTTCTCCTCCTCCTCCTGGTCCCGCCAGCCGCCTTCTGACGGATGTTGCCTTTGGACCGGACCCTCTCGCAGCCCAGCTGCCGAAAAAATGCTGCGGTGAGCCCCGAGCGCCCGTGGGCCATCTGGAATCCATCACTGTCTGTGCACAGGGACCCCGGCCAAACCCTGCTCCTGCCTGCTGCCGGCACCACTTGGCTTTCCAGGGGAGCACCTGCGGGTGCCAAGGGGTCTCCCCACTTCCCAGGACTGGCATCCACATGGAGACCCCGCTGTGCCGCCAGCAGTGGCTGGGAACGGGAGCAGCCACCCCACAACCCCATGGGAACCCCACACCACAGTGTCTGATGGGGGCCAGCCCCATGCTGGGGGAATGCTGCTTTTTTTTTTTTCCCCCCTGCCAAGTTATGGGTTGGTATCTCCAGAGTATGGAGGGGACACGGAGGATGCTCCTTGCCAGCCCTGATGTGCTGGGCCATGCAGCAGGGCTGCAGGTGCCACAAGGCATTTTCTGGCCCTTCCACTGCATTCCCAGAAATCCCTTCAGCCCTCTCCATGAGACTCAACACCGTTTGGGGCTCATCCCCCTCTCCATGAACAGCAAATGCCCCATCAGGCAAACAGACCCCAAAGGAGCATCATCCCCCTGTTTCCATGGGTGCAGCATCTGCCCAAAATGTCACTGGTGTTCATCCCTTGGGCTATCTGCACATCAGGATAAGCCACTCCTGGAGCTCCACCAACACCTGGCCAGAGCACCCCTGCAGGTCTGTGGCAGTTCTGATGGAGCTCCAGCCTCATTCCCCAGAGAGCAGGAATTGGGGAAGGATGGGCTGATTGCCCTGAATTTGGGACGTGCCTGCACACACGTGTGCCTGCCTTTCCCCTGTGCAGGAAGGCCCCAGCAGGCAGGCAGAAAAAGGAATGCCAGCCCAACCTCAACTGCGATCTCACAGCAGATTAAACTGCCAAACCCCAGAGACTCCCCCAAAATTCAAATCCTGTCTCCCAATCAACTGATCTCATTCCTGTCCCAGCACCTGCTCCTCCACCACAAGGACAGAGAAGCAGGGCTGGAACGCGTGCATCCCACGAGCAGGAGAGGTTTTCCTGGGTGCTGGGTGGGGGATTTAACAAAAAACAGAAAGTCTTACGGCACTGGCTGTATGAGCAGCACTGGCCTGACTCCTGCAGCTGGAGATTTTCCTGGGGAAAAGTGGGGCCTTCATCCAGCTGCAAAACAGATGGGGGGGCTGCCCAGGCATCACTGCGCAGGCAGGGCAGGGGCTCAGCTGCTCCGTGGCACTGGTCCACCAGCATCCCCTTGCATTTGGAGGCTGACATCCCCAGAAAGAGTTTTCCATCTTGTAACAGCATCTGCACTCCCATGGGTTTCTTCTGGACGTTGTTGCATCCAGCTGAAAGGCTTGGGAATAAGGTGGGGGGCGGGAATTCCTCTTAGCCCAAGGTACTTAATGGCTAAAGCAACTGGGAAAGTCAGCACATGGAAATGCAAGGGCTGAGGAGACAGGGAGGAGTAAAAGGACCTGCTTTCCTCCTCATCCTCTTACCATCCTCATCTTATTAGCAGTGAGAGGGAACGTGGGCAGTTGTGGGGAGCAGTGTGGCCCCCCTGCCCCAGACGAGCATCCCCCACTGCTACAGGAATGTGCATCCCTGAGCAGCCCCATGGACAAACCCGAGGGTACCAGCAGGGTTAAGGAGCACCCTAATTAATGACAGCTCCAAAATTAACAAGCTGGCCCCACCATCCACATCAACTTCTACAAAGTCAGGTGATGGCAGGAGGGAGGTAACAGGAGCCCATTTGCTTGTAAGATCACAGGGAAGCAGCCCAGGGTGGCAGAGCAGCGAGCTGGGGCTGGAAACTTTTAAAATCCCGCTTTAATCTTCTCCTTTTCGTCTCCAGCAAAGCAGCCGTGGCTGTCAGAGGATGAGGATGGGGAGGAAATGGGCTTTTGATGCCGCCCTGTTTGCAGAAGGTGCCCGTGCTGCCTCGGTCTGTTTTTCTTGGGGACTGATCGAAACTGTTCAAAGATCCTCAGCACAGCCAGCAGGGTGGAGAGCAGGACTCAGGGCCAGGGAATGCCGGCCCCAGTGAGGTCCCACTTCAGGTGTCAGCCTGTAAAGCCAAAAATCACAGCTGAGGGTCAGGGAAAGGCACTGCCCTGGCACCAGTGCTGAGAGGGAGCGGGTTCGAGGGATGCAGGAGCATGGGAAGAAGTCCCAGCACCAGCTCAGCTCCAAGCTGTCAGAACAATGCTGCATGTGGATGGCAATTCCTGGGAACTGCCTCCTCCCAGGAATGCTGCTCCTGCAATTTTAAGTCATGAACCCCTGCAACATCCATCTTTTCAGGGTCCTGGATCCATCCCTTACTCTTCCCTGTTGGAGGCGAAGGCAGAGCCCAAGGGCCTGCTTCATTCCCCAGCCAGCAGTTCCAGGGGAGCCACCTGCATCCAGCAGAGTTTTAGGAGGTCCACTGCACAGTGCCCATAGGGACAGCACTGCTAAAGAGAAACTGAGACAGGAAACAGGAGAAGATGTGCAACCCCCTGGGTTGTGCCTGAGGTGTCAGGATCCGGCCCCAGAAATGCCACGTGCTCAGGAGCCCAGCGAGGGGACAGCTGCTGCAGAAAAGAGCCAGCTTAGGGGGTTGGCTTCTGGCTCAGTCCCAGGGACTCAGGCTGGGAGATTAAAGGCAGTGAGCTGGGCTCATTTATCAGGGAATGCAACCTTCTGCTGCCAGTGATCTGGGAGGGCAGCACCTTTCCCAGAGACCTTCTCCTCCAGGATTAATAGAGGTTGCCAGAGCAAAGCTCAGACTTATTCCTAGACCAGTGAGACCCATGTCCTCACTTACAGCAGCAGGGGTGGCTTGGTCATACACTCTAAAAGAACCCAAGGGAAAACCTGCTGGGATGCTGTCCCACAGTGTGCTGCTCACAGAGCCTCCCAGAAGCCAGTTCTGGGGCAAATCCAGCCTTTTATTAAAGAGGAAGAGCCAGCTGCTGACCAGAGAGGAGTCTGCAGCCACCAGGCCCACGGGTTTAGCCCATCCTCCCCTGCATCCCTCCCTGTTGGAACCCAGCGCCCTTGCACAGGGGCAAACCAGAAATGTTTATTTATATGCCTGTATTAGAAATAGAAGAAGATGCTAAAACCAGCAGCCATGGTGCAACTCCAACTTTCAAGCAGTTCCCCCTTGAAGGACCTCAGAGCCCAATGAAGCCGTAACGAGTTAAATATTGTCTGACCCACTGCCTCGGGTGAGCGCCAGGGAGAGCCAGGGATGCTCCCAGTGAGATGTGGTCGAGGAGGGCACTCTCCCAGCCTGACCCCCGTGAGTTCAGTGGCAGCCCTGCACACTGGAGCTCTCCAGGCAGTGACATGGGAGAGCACCCCGCTTCTAGAGAGGTTCCCATCCCATGGCATCCCCACCCCCGGCACACAGCACCCCGTGGGATGCTCCCGCCTCACCGCTGACCCTCCTCACGCCGATTTAACCCCTGTGTCACGCTGCCCTCCCACGCCAGGCCATCCCTGGAAGCCTCCTGCCACGCCGAGGCCGAGGGCAGGGTCAGCAGGAATGAGCCACCAGCAATGATGCTCCGTGCCCAAGCTCAGGGAAGGCTCTTCAGGGGAGCCCTGTGACGCGGGCACAGCTTAGTGGGATTAGTGGGCAGACGGACGTGACTGCGAGGCAGTCGCCTGGTGCTAATTAAAGAAGGGATATATTTAGGCACCCGGTTATCCCCTGCATTTCACTTATTTTTAGCTCCCAGGCTGCCAAGCCGGGGTGGCACATGGGGAAGGGCACGGACGCGGGGCAGGATGGATCCATCCCCTGCCGCTGGCTGGACGGGTGGAAGGGAGGTCATGGCCTCATGTCCTGGCCAGCACTGAGCCCCTGTGGGAAGAAAACCTCTGTCCACACTGGCTGCAAAGGAGGAGAAAGCTTTATTTTTTTCCCCAAAAGGGCAGGAAAATGAGTTTCAGGGAGCAGTAGGAGCAGTCCTGCTCAGTCCCTGCCCCAGGTCCATCCACAAGCCTTTGCCACCACCCTGACCCCTATATTCAAGGCTGAAAAGGGCCCTTTTTGGCATCACCCAGCAAAAAGCACAGCTGTGCCCAGGGAGGAGCAGCTCCCCCATCCTCAGAGACACATTCTTTCACAGTGGCACTGGCCTGGCAGCAATGCTACTGGTCCCCATCCCTTGTGTTGTTCCCGAACTGTCCCTCAGCACAAAAAGGAGTGTGTTCCTGGCACACGGCTGAGCCCTGTCCATGTGGGCCATCATCAGGTGTGGAGCTTCCTCGGGTCTTAAATACACTCAAGAGAGTGGAGAAACAGCAGGTAGAACAGAGCCCAGCATCCCCCCTCCAGCCCTCCTGGGCCAGGACAGCCCATTAGTCCCATTCATTTCCCTCTTTGCTTCATTCCCACAAGCACTCTGGAGTTTTATACTTTGGGGTTTAGCTTTTCCTCCCCCTTTCCAGTGTGAAATATTGATCAGGTCACTGCTAAGCTTACCTCCCCCCACCTCCCAAAGCCTCCTGGCTGCCATGCTTCCCTGGTGGAGCAAAGGGTGGGATGGGGAAGTAAATCTAAATTAATGACCCAGGGTGTTGAAACCCAGTCGAAAGTCAGGTTGCTCTAAAAAGGTTTCACAGCAGGGAAGGTTTGGTTTGAGGGCATTTTTGGAGCCCAACAGCATGCAGAGGTGGCCAAATTCCCTCCTTCAGTGGCCCATCAGGTAAAGCCTCTCCCCAGCCTTACTGCTCTGGGCAGTTCGGACTATGACTCAATACATTCGAGATGGCAGAAACATCCCAAGTTTATTTATTTATTTGAATCCTTTTGACTCCAGGAGCAGGTGTCCTGCACCCTCCTGACTGCAGAGACCAGCAGGGCCATGTGGGGCCATGGGCTCCCATCACCCGGGTTGCAGCTCGCCCCGGTTCCCTGCTGCCCATCAGAATTAGGCAGCCCGTTTGAGCGGGTTTACGATAATCATCAAATAACTCGTTCATTGACAGCGTGTCAGGCTGAGAAGACTGACTGAGCCCTCGTTTGCTGATTGCTAATTAGCTTAACATTCCTAATCCCTCATTAGTGACTATGAAGTAAGCTCTGAAATATGAGGTCAGCCCTAATCAGCGTTTAAAATATAAAGCTCACTAGCACGTGATGGAGGCGGGAGAGGGGGTGGCTGCAGGCCAGCCCTGAGGGTTTCCATGGTCAGAGGGAATGAGGCTGCACAGGGCAGAGCCGGATATGAAGGGTTAAGCCCTGTGGAGCCACAGACATCTGCGCATCCCCCCAGATCTCAGCCCCCTGCACTCAGTTCACATCCTTGATGCACATGGGGCACAGGCAGCAACGTCGGGTGCAACACATGCACGAGGTGCCCCAGGTTCCTGTCTAGTCCCTGGTGCATCCAACAGCAATTCCAGCTGCTGCTTCTATTCAGGGCAGGCTGTCAACAGTGGGGGACCAAGCACCCGTGCAGATTGCTTTGGCTTTCTCCATTGTTCCCCTCTTCGAAATTCCAGGTTAACTGCAGGCCAGCCTATCTGTTGGCATCTGGACTTTGCCTGGAGACTCACTCACACCCTCTGATCCTGGGGGAAGGAGTCAAATATCAGTGTTGGCAAGGGCGCTGAAGCGTGCTGGGCTGCCCACGTGCATGCCATCATTTGAGAGGAAAATGGCCCTTATTTGTTGTGGCTTATTCCTTTGGAAGAATAAACTGCTGCCGACTAAGAGTAATTTATTCCTAGCCGGGGGAACCTCTGTAGGAGGGCTGTGGACGTTAAACTTAACCCTAATTAAACTCCAGCTAGTAAGTCTTTAAAAAGGAAGGGGAAAAAAAAAAGTACGTTTCCATGAAGACGTAATTTGAAAATTCCTTGCTGCCACATCCCTGCTCGCCCTAACAGGGAGGACCGAGAAGATGATGCTCTGGACTTGGTTTGTAGGGCACAGCCAGCTCCTGCTCCAAGCCAGGTCCCTGCACGGTGGCCGAGGCAGGGAGCCTTTGCCGTGCCAGACAGGCCGTTTTGTTCAACGCTGCAGGAGAGGCAGCAGTGTCCTTTCGGAGCGCTCCCGTCCCCGCGGGCCGTGCGGTCCCTCCCCGCGTGGGCAGGAGCATCGCTCGTCCCCGGGCCGGCGTCAGCGATGACGCCCAGCGACGCGGCGAGCGGCTGCCGGCGGGGGCTCCGCAAATCTCCCGCGGACGGAGCTCTGCCTCGCCCCCGATTTCTGCTCGGCAGCTCCTCCCGAGCACGGAGACATGGGATATTTTGAGCATCCTTGGCAGCGGCGAATGAGGATGAGTCCAATCCCCCCCAGACATGAATGTCTCCCCAGCACTATTTCCAAGGACAGGAATAGCCTCTGAAGGCTTTTCCACGTGGAGAGGGCACACCTGCAAATGTTACAGGCAAAGGGCTGTTTCTGGAAAGGTTTTGGGAGGTGCATCATGAGGGCAGCCTAAATAAGTGGGTGCACAAGGGGGCACCTGCTGCCTCATGCCATTTGGCTGATCCAAGCCAATCCCATACCGGTGCCGCCGGCAGTCCCTGCCCTTCGGATTTTATTGTGCACCCAATTCCTACACCCTTCAGCCACGGTATTTAGTTGTGGCCAGTCACATCATCTTGCTCAGCCAAATTTCATGTCTTACATGTTTTTACCCCTTTAGTAAGAACTGAGAATCAGGACCCTGCATTAGCAGGGACACGGCACACTGTATACTTATGGACTTGGTGGAGGATGGTAAATTTTAGGCTTGAGTTTCAGAGTGGGAAGCTTTGGCTTATCCACACACCTGGCCTTTGGAGCAGAAAATCCCAAAGAGCCTGGCAGAGTTACTGCAATACCCAGACGTTCCACGGGCCATTTTGTGCCCCATCCAGCAGCCGGCTGAGGAGGCGAGTTGGAGGCACAGCCACTCCTGGCACTGAGGGAAAGTGAGGGGAAACCAAAACAAGAGACAGACACAAGTTTGGATTTATGTAAAAAAAAAAAAAAAATTATTTATTTTGGAGGAGGATTTGAACATCGACATGCAGGTACAACATGAATAAAAATTATTGCACCGCTATTATGTGGCAATTGTTCAAGTTTCTAAAAACACAGAAATTCCACACTTTCTCTTATCTAGCTAAGTGCTGAGTGACACGGCTTGGCAGAGCCCAGCGCAGGAGGTGCTCTCACAGCCACCTGGATATGGTAATCGAACACAACGTAAACACACACTTCTGTCAAATCTTCTACTAGAAGTACAGAATTATCCTTCACATCCAGTAAGAGAAAACCAGAGAAAGACTTAATCCTCCCCTCTTCAGAAGAAAAAGAAAAAAAAAAATTAAAAAAAAAATACTCCAAATCACACCTTAATGCAAGTGTGGCAAACAAACCCACTGGTCACTCCTACCCCTTCCCCACAAGCGCTCTTTAGTACAGCAGCAGCCAAAGGCCTCTGACATTCGGACCAGGAGTGGCCGGAACAATGCTAAAGTCTAATATTTACAATAAATATCATCCATTTCTCTTAGTTTGCAACAGTAAGAGACAAAGGGAAAAATAACACTGAAATGAGGCACGGGGCAGGGATGGGCCAGCTGGATGCAGGAGCAGACAGGAGCTGCAGAGGCCGAACCAGCTTAGATGCCGCCATCCCTACATGGATGAGGAGCAGGAGACACATCCAAGCTGACAGAAGAGGGAAACAAAGCGGGAAAGCAGCATATTTGGATGGTGACACGCACGGCTCATTCACCAAACACACACCTCACGCTCGTGACTTCCACCTTCCACCTGCCTGACTCAGGGTTTCCTACAGAGGCCGAAGTCTGGGCTTGCCAAGAGCTTCCCTCGGACACTGCGGGTCTGAGTCGGTGCTGGGAACACGCTCTCGCTCCTCACACACAGCTCTTCCAACATCTTGTTCTTCCCCAATGCATTTTTCAAGTTTATTTGAGAAGGCATTGAAGGAATTTGTAGCAGAGCAAGGAATAAAGTCTTGGCGTATCTACCTGGCTTATTATCAAAATTTAAAAGGCTTTTTTCCCAGACTTTCTGCTAAGGTGCGCCATATAAATTTGACAGAAGGTGAAACTGGGACGATGGGGCACCTGGCACATGGAGGGAAACTACAAGACTGACCAGGAGTAGGGGATACAGGGCTTCACTAGGATGCTTTCCTGGCAATGCTGTTTGGCTTTCGCTTCCAAAAAACCAGGGATTGTTAATTGCACCGTTCACTTCCTGTACCGTAGCTACAAAAGAGGCAAGGAAACACACACCTCACCTCTTCTCTGGCCAACGTAGGCAAAAGCAGCAAGAGCTGTGACATAGCAAGGGGCTTCACTCCTCTTTTTATGCCTAAGAAAGGAAGCACTTGCTGTCAAGGCAGGGAGTCAGCAGCTTACAGCTGGTACCATCCCATCCCTGCCAGTGTGGGATGAGCCAGGTTACCCAGCCTGGCTCATCCCGTGCTAACCTCCTAGGAGCAGTGGCTGGTTTTCCCCTTGGGTTTTCTAAACACAGAAGGAAACAGGGGACCTGCTACCCAGGGAACAGCCAGGTTGGGCCATGTCCTCACACAACTCTGAGCTCCCTCCTTAATTTACACAGACACTTCCATCTCGCCAAGGTCAGGTGCTCTCAGGAGATCAGCCTGAGGCTTGTCTTTATAATTACCACAGACTCAGGATGCCAAATCCATTTTTCACTACTCCTGTCCATGCCATAACATCCTGCACTGTTTCTCAGCAATTTTTTAGTAGATCAACTCATCAGGGAGAAAACCAGCCAGGTAAGTACCAGATCCTGCCAAGTCTGTTCTTAACTTGCTATTGCTCCAAATCAGCACTGAATGATGCTCACCACCAAGAGCACTTTGAGAGGATAGAGACCCAGGACCCTGACAAGGCAGTGGAAATACTGTGGTTTATAATTGCAAACCAAGTGTATACGAGCAGCCTATGAATTCCAAGGAAAAAGAGCAGACAGACAGCACAGCAGGCTCTGCTCTCAACACCATCACAGCAAAGTTTATTAACGTGTTACCTGGGAGCACTGAGGCTTTGGTTAGTGTAGTAGCAACACCATACATGTTCACACAGACTCATGGAGTAAACACTCATTTAAACATGTTAAAGAAAAAAAGCCCAAATCAAACCAAACCTTGGTCCAGAAATGAAATTCAAGCAGCCAAAATCAAATATATAACGGGGGGAAGCAGCGGCTACACAGAAAGAAGCAGGGTGAGATTTCAGAGATTTTTTTTGTGAGCTGTGGATTAAACTGAAATCAAGTTGAGAGATATGGAGAAAATATATTCCTATATAAAAACATATTTGCATTTAGGGGAAACGAATCAAAACTTCAAGTTCAGAAAAAGCCAAGACAGTGAAGGAAGCAGCAGCGTAAGGAAATCAGATCAACAGAGTGGGTTTTAGCTTGGAATACTGTTGCACAGTCATTCTGCTTCTAACAGAGTAAGCCAGTGAGCAGGACACTACCCCTCATGGGTGATCTGCAGGGAGATACACTCAGACAAGACTAGAATACAAGCTGAGCACAATCTGGGACAAATGATGGGAGTGTTCATCGAGAGGAACTTTTAACTGGATGAAGAAATGGCTTACAGTGCTATAGGTATCACCACTCAACACATTTATTGGTGCATTATTATTGACCTAATCCTCAGCAAGGAGCACTGTTACCCAGAGTCGGTCACACTTAAAGCAAAGCCATGTCTAAACCTAAGAGCAAAGAGTAAGTTTCTAATGGAAAGCGACTCAGCAGTGGCAATGATCTAGCTATCAAAGCTGAAATCTGAAAATATCACATGTGGTTTGAAGTCTGCTTGCAGCTTGTCCACAGAACTTGAGGAGTCCAAACTCTTCACGAGTTCGATTGTTTTTAAAACGGGCAGATTCAGAAAACCCAGCAAGTTTCCCAAGCCCCAATTCAGAAATGTTAAGGAACACCTTAAAATCCCTACCTACTTAGACTCACCAAGAGAAGGAAAAGTCTCCAAAGGCCGTTTATCATCGAGATAACTTTCCCCGAGACACACTGGAGAACACACGACTACAAATTTCTCTACTTTAAAACCAACCTACAGGCACCCCTTTCCTGGGGTCACTTACTCCAAGGCAGGGCAAGTTATGAATTGAAGCCAGAGAAAGGAAGATAAAACATCACTAAAATTTTAAAAACAGAGGGAAAAGTTGCCGTGTGTCCTATAAAGGATAAGTAAAAATAATCCCCCAACAAGCCAGCTTATGGATTGGAGATTTCTCTTTCTGATAATTCCATTGAAAAATACTCTTACTTGTTTTAAAGAGAAGACAGGGATCTCTCCCTCTGTCCAGCCTCTCCAGCCAAGTTCCTTGTCTCCATATCCTCTAAGGACACGGGACCGTGGAGACACACAAAGAGGTCACACTTGCACCAAAGAGGGTCTGTAGTTCCAGAATAACTTGTAGACAAGAGAGCAGTTTCTTATTCTTGTCAAAGGACATCAGATTGTAAAACTGAAGCAAAAACTTGATATTTTTGAATTTCAATGGAATTTCAAAGAGAATGCTGAAAAGCAGAAATTTGAAAACAAGCTGCCTTTTTTGTACTCAGAATTTTGAGGATCTCAAATAAATGCAGGATTAGAGGGAAGAGCACACCAGGCCCTAAAATCAGGCAAAATAGAAGGTCTGGAAGGGGAAAAAAAAATAAAAATAAACAAACTGTTTCTTAAGCCCTGCTTTAAAGATACCCTGTTCTAAAGAGACCTCAAACAGCAAGCATTACTGTGTACAAAAATAGAATAGCAAGGATGAAAAAACACAAAAAACAGTATGAAAAAAACCCTCCCAAAAATAGATGTACACAAGTTCTATTTTATATTAGTGTATATTACAAAATTCAAACATGCAGTCTCTATCTTGAATGCAGAATGCTCCAGTCCATGAGTACCAGCGATGCTGCTATGTTTTCTTTACAGCATCGTCATGTGACAGGGGAAAGTCTTGTATTTTTAACTGATTTCCAACCTCTTTGCTTTTTGCCTGTGCCAGAGTCCCTTCTTTACAGGGCCTCGTGCTGCCATCTGGCAGAGGAGAGGCTTTCAGCGCTGCTTGTCCAAGAGCATGAGACAGCTCTTTCGATGGAGTGATTTTGCAGCTACCTGCCAACGTTTCAGATGCTTTAGCACCGCAAGAAGTTGCCTCCTTTTTGACCACCACAGGACATGTTGCCTCCTTTTTGGCCACCACAGGACACGTTGCCTCCCAGGGCTTTGCTGAGTGTAAGGACTCTGAGCAGGACTCGCTCCTCGTGGTCAGACCGTCTGTGCTAGATAGTTTGGCTTTCTCTTGGCATTCTCCTGCTTGTGAAATCTCCTGCCTTTTTTGTTTCAAATCTCTCTCTTCTTTACAGGAAGCACCCAAATCCTTTCTCTTTTCCACCTCTCCAGAACCAGACATACTGAGCTTCAACGGGCCTAACACGCTCTGAGCCAGGGGCACCAACTGAGACACGGAGAGTGCGCGTTCGATGGCGCCGGGGATGAGGAGTGTGGAGGATGCAGGTCCCGCTGGGCTCGTTTTGCTGGAGGTCAAAGCACTCTCTGCCTGGGATGAGCTGGGCTGCTGCTTTTCAGTACCAGGACTTCTTTGGGACATTTCGCTGGCGCTTCCAGGAGACAGGAATGAGGTGCTGTGCTGTTCCGCAGGCTGCAGCGTCTCCTTGTGACCCTTCTCGCCGCGGTCTGGGGGACTCACCGAGACAGGAGTGCTCGTGTTTGCTGGGCACCATGAGGAAAGTGCCAGCAGAGGTTTGGAATCCTGTTTTTTCTGACTGCTTTCTGTTAGCACAGGGTCTTTCAGGTCAAATTTACCACAGGAGGCCCCAGAAGAATCACTTTCTTCAAGTTCCAGGAGTTTGATAGACGGGCACCGTACATGTTCTGTGCCATCTACTGTTTTTTGAGTACCTGTAGTTCTCCCTAGGTCTTTGATTGCTTCAGAAGACCTGTCTTTTGGACCAAAACAGTCAAAAGTTTTGTTTTCTGGCAATTTATGTTCCTTTGCAGTTGTTTCTGATTTAAGGAATGGCTTTTCTGAATTAGCTAATTGTTCTGGAGAAGTTCTTGACAGAAGCCCTGATGGGGAAGGCTGCACACTGACTTGCAGAGGCTCTGAAACAGGCTTGGCCTGTTGAGTATTTCCCTTCTGCAAGTCTTCTGTACCTTTTGGATCTTCAGGTAGAAAAGCATCATCTTCAATACTATCCTTGCTTTCCAGTTTAGATGAGAACTTATTATCCTCATTAAAAGAATCTGAGCCTTGGTCTCCACTGCCATGGGGCTTGTCCAGCCTTCTCCCATCCTGACTATCTTCTGAACCATCATCCGTTTCATCTTCAGAAGAATCCACTTCCCTGATGGCCTCTTGCTTTTGCAGAGACTCCCTCCTCTCCACCCTGTCCTGTCGGATGGCGCCCAACTTCCGTGAACCCGGCTTCTGCAGCATCCCTTTCTCTGCTAGCCCAAGTTTGCCACCTGTTGTCTCATTGGCAGATTCCTGCAAGCTCTGGAGACTGGGATCCCGCTGTAACATCTCCTTCTTAAATTCAGAGTGAGAGATATCCAAGCTGTGCTTACGTGAGGAGCCCAGCTTCTTCTCAGAGGAGGACAGCGAGGCAGCCAGCTTCTCAGCCGACTGCACTCTCTTCAGCAAAGGAGACCGAGGGGGCTCCGCGCTTTTGGGGCGAGAAATTTGTCTCACCAGTGGTGGAGAGGAGTGTAGTTTTACTGGGAAAGACTGAATAATACTGGAGCTGCCAACTGAGTGTCCTGGTAGAGGAGATGGGGAGCGCTGCGGTGATGTGGACTGTGGGGTTGGTGATGGAGTGTGAGCCAGTGGTGACAGAGGGATGTTTCCTGCAGATTTACGCCTTGGAGATCTGTACTGCCTTTGGAGCTTTGGTGCTAGTCCATGCAGAGAGCTGGGGCGGATGTGTCCAGAGCTGGCTGGAGAATTGGGAACACTGGAACTGGGAGAGCTGCTCTGGGAAGAATTGCCACCAACTTAAAAGAAAGAAAAAAAAACAAAGAACAAATGAAAAAAATACTAGAAGATTAATATATATTTGACCATTAAAACAAGTTATTGCAAGTAAGATATGCAAAGTCAAGGCACAATGCCATGTTACTCCAAAGGCCAGTGGTAATATTGCAAGGTAACATTGCCAGGTTTCTGATGGAAATTCACATTATTAGGCCCCAACACCAGAGCAGAGTAAGAAACACTCAGCTATCAGAACACTTTTCTGGAAAAAAAAAAAAACTTTGAGCAGACAAACCACGTGTTTCATTGCTATTCTCCAGATGTAAATCCTTTTATTCCAGCAGCTGATTCAATTTTCAAATATGACTCTGCGACGCTGTTTTGATTTCTTTTCTCTGAACATAGGAAATGTGTCAAACTGATATGAAAAGATTGCAACTTACAATACACATTTGCATCAAAGTGAAAGGATGCTCTAGTACAGCAAATGCATTCTTAAAAGGATGTATGGATTTTCATTTTTAAATGAATCAATGAACGAGAATACATCCATCCTTAAGGTAATCGAAATCACAGCTGTCATTTACTTCACAAAGAGACCTACTACCTGCTGCTGTGTATTTTACTTCCAAAATTAATCAATCAGTAAAAGTTTTCTCCAAGCTTTTTTTTCTGTTTGACTAGATTTTTTTGGCTTTGTTTGTTTTTGTTTTCGTTTTTTTTTTTTACCTGAGTGTACAGACTCGGGAGTGGATCTGTAGCTCTGGGTTGGTGAGCGAGGAGACAGGTTGTGAGTGGGAGAGCCAGGCACACTTTCTCCAGAGGACAGAGACCGGTTCAGTGACGATAAGCTCCGGCTGGTGTGAAGTAACGATGCTTGTTTAGTGATCTTCCTCAACAGAGAACTCTTCTTCTTACTGTGGAAGAGCATTCAAACGGTGTTTACAAGCCCAAATGATTTATTTACCTTTATTAGCACATTTCAGTCAATTTTATGTCACAGTTACAGAGAAAAAAATAAACAAATAAAAGAAAAACTAAAGGATGTACCTGCTGATACACATTATCTGCAAATGGATTTGAGAAGATCCCTCTTACATTATCTTGGTTACCCTTTCACTTTGACAGAGAAACATCAAAACGAACCTTTCCTGACCATCCTTTGTTTTGCTCTTCTTGTTCCTACGAGCCATCTTGGATTTGTAGCTGGCTTTTCGAGCTGGACCAACTTTGATGGACGTGTTCTCAAATGGTGTGGTGGAGATGGACACTTTATTTCCACTCTGTTAGATACAAGACACAGAGACATTGCTTAAAATGTGGTTATTTGAAGCAGATCTGCAGGCTAAGCAGGTAGGCTGCTAGTTCAGTGCTGCCTGCCATTTTGTAATCCTTTGTCAAACTCCATTTTTCCTCTCAGCATTTCCACCTATCATTTATTAAGGAATTGCTGAGAGAGAGCCCTCGTTAGTCAGGCTTTCACAAATGATTAGCTCAGACCCCAGCTGGTAGGTAAAGCTTCTCAGGGCAGACAGAACACAGCATCTGACCTCTCCCATTGAGATCCCAAATGACTCAATTTAATACTTGTAATACTTGGAAACTTGAACAAAGTGATATTCTGTCACCAATCCTATTCCCAGTGCTCTGACTGATGGCAGATGTGAACATATCAGGCATCTATCATGATGAATCTGCAACACAGAGCATGGCTTGTCTCATTCATCTTAAAAAAAATAATAATCCTGATTGCTCCTCTATTTGCAATCCCAAAGTCTTCTGTCTCTTAGAATAGTCCAGAACTTTAGGGTTTTTCCTCTGTAAATGGATTCTGCTCAGAGGAGGTATCAAACACAAGACCAACCATTACAAAGCTGCTCTTAAGTACCATCAGGTGCTGTGTACACACTTTTATTTCAGATAATGCCAATTACCTACCTATGGCATATGAAACAAGCTGGCTCACATTTTCCAAAATGTGACAGTGCTGAGCTCCCTACCTTCAGAATCAGCTCCACCACTTCCGTGTGCACCAGCCCATGGACTGGCTCCCCGTTGACGTGGGTGATCAGATCCCCTTCCCGCAGACCCGCCTCGTTCGCCGGGCCACCTTCCTCCACGTGCTGGCAACGAGAAGGGGATGACTGATTTGAGAAGGGGAACGAGCAAGATTGCTGGCCCAGATCAGACTCAAAGCCCACCCATCCATCTCACCTCCTGCTGCAGCCAGTGCCAGCTGCTTCAAGGAAGTGTGAGAGAAACCACTGACTGGCACAGCCGAGCACAAAACCCTGTGCTCTTCCACTCCTCCCCCAGCATCCTGCAAGTCTTCCCCTGATCCAAGGCAGCCAGGAGGGTTAAGCTGATCAAGAGACCAGCTCTTCCCAAAGCAGAAGGCTTAACACACTTCAAAAAGTTTTTAGTACTTACAAATGTTAACTAGATACTTTAGCTTTACAGACAAACATTCAATCTTTTTCAATTTCTTTGCCATCCCAAATCCAGCATCCTTCCATGTACATGCTGGAACCCAAGGTGGCCAACAGATTTTTAACAAAGACTCTGTGCCATGTGTTTAAGGTGCCTATATTGCATCTCATACTATACAGTTTCTTTTTCCACTTTACATCCTTTATTAACGTATCCAACACCAGATCTTTTCCCCCGTGAACACACTGCCTTTCCCCTGTTGCTGATCAGAAAGGTAAACCTCCTTCACCATGAGGAGACAGATGTGCTGGAGAATGCAGCAACTCTCCCTCTAGCCAGAAAAGACTCCAGATTAATATCTTGGTAAACTCAGCATTTTTCAAGGAAAGCAAGAGAGGGGCAAGGGAAAAAAGTGCAGCCTCAGGTTATACCTCTAGGTAAGAATGAGTGTTAAAAAATGACCAAAGCATATGAAGTCCAAATTGTCTGATGAATACAGAAATACAAGGAACAGAATGGGCCACTTTTACCCTTACTGCATTCTCCCTAACTACACAATTCTAACAACACTGCTTCGGGGAATGGATCATTCCAAGAAGTCATCTATGTTAATAAAAAAGGAACACAGAGATCAAGTACCAGAAGTAATGGGAGGGAAGCGATACAGCCATGGAAACCAGACCTTTTAGCACGGCTCACAACTAAGCCAAGAGCTAAATCCCATGGAAATCAGCATAGCAGCAGTGATGCTTTAAGGCCTGTAATCAATTCCAAGTGACTGCTTGGAAAACCCCAGCAGACTGAACCGATCAGAAGCGGGTTATAATCACTAGCACGAGCCTGAATAAATTAGGCACAATGGGCCCTCATGCAACAACCCCCAATAAAGAGAAAGAGGTATGTACACAGAAACATGCTTTAAAGTATGTGCTGCAGGTGAAAGGTGGTGGATTCATGTAACCAGGAAAAAAAGAAGGAAAGAAAGGTTGCTGTGGTTCTGTGATGGGCTTGAAAACTCCTACAGGAAAACCCAAAACGCCATTATTTTTTTCATTTATTTACAAAGGGTTTCCCCCACCCCAAAAAGACAACTTCGGGTGTGGATAAGGAGAGGGAAAACGGAGTGGCAAAATACAATTTACAAAGCTAAATCCCACAACCTTGGCTAGACGCACTTCTGGCCCCAAGGGTACTCTTTTTAGAAAAGCAGAGACATACCCAGACCATGTGATGCACAGTGTAGATATCACTGTCACCCATATAGACGCGAATGGCGCGCAGAGTGAAACCGTATTTCTTTCCAGCCCGATGGATGATGATTGGTGGTTTCAGGTTTGCGATAGCAGGAGAAAAGTCGCGGCTGGGTGAGGAGTCCCTCGAAGATGGGTTGGAGGAGAGAGAATGAGGTGACATTGGACTGGCCAATGGAGAACACGTGTGGTGATCTACAGTGATGACACAAAGGTGGGCAAAAATTAGGAAACCAGGCCTCCGAAAGAGAGAAAATTCTTGTTAGAGAACAGCTAAGAAACCGTCTGTCCCAATGCTCTTAAAAGCTTGTGGTTTCTTCACCAGAGCTGGGTTTGTCTGCAGCTTCATCTCATTCATGCTTCATAATATAAAAATGAGCAGAGCTTTCGAAAAGGCACATTTGGAGATATATATTTAATACAGCAGCACTGCTCATACAGGATTATGGTTGGGTCACAGTGTTTATTACTTCTCTTGCTGGGATTTACAACCCACCATAAGCATTTGCCATAGACACAACCCCAGAACACTCTGTTTCCAGGTTATGACATAATATCCTCCAACAAAAGATCAGACATCTCTAGATCTTGGTGCATGTTACATACTGGTGCTGAGATAAATCCAAATCAGTTTGTATTAACATAAAAAAAAATCAATAGACAATCAGACAACAACTACTAGACAGTTTTGGTAGTGTTTTAAATTCACAGGGGCAAGAATATTTAACCCTAAAAAATTAGCAACTGCAAGGACTTTGCTGCTGAAAAACAACATCACAAGTGTATTTTAGAGTGAGTTTCCCAAACAAACAGCTGTGGGCTGAACCATCAGATAAACTATCTGACTCTGCTTGCTACTGGAACAACATCCACATTTTAAAATACAAAGCAAATACAAAACTCTCATTTTAAAATGAAGCTGGTCAACATCAGTAAAATAAACCCAAAGAGCAGGAATATTAAATGCAGCTGTAGAAGGGTAATCTCTAATCCATTAAGAAACACCTGCTGAATCGCCCAGCACATATTTACCTGGCAGATGAGAGCAGCTCTGGAGGAACCTTTGCTGGGTGATTAAATACACATTTTAGAGATTTTCACGAGGGAGTTTGTAGTTTGCAGAGTAACCGATGCCTAAACCACAAGAAATGTGATGTGCATCACCACGAGGGTGCCAAGAGCAGGTGCATCCCTGCCTCCAGCTCTCTGGCTGAGAGAGGCATGTGGGCATCGCTCTGCCAGCAGGTTCTGCTCAGTTGGCCCGCTATTCCCTGTTCCCATCTAGGCAGGAACAGGTACAGCCCTGGAAATACAGCATGGTCTTATCCTCTGGAAAGAGGGACAAAGTCCCCGTGGGGTGAGCCTCCTCCTGCTGAACCAGTCTGTCGTAGCTCAGTATGATTAAGCTGTTCTCTAGGAGTTACCACCTGGCTTTGGGAATTGTAAAGGTCTGCCTCTGCTTGTAGACAGAGCCAGGCCAACAATGTAAGTGGTTCAGCTTTGACTCACTTAGTGAGTTATTTACACTATTCAACTCTTGAACACTCAATCTCAAACAAGTTATCTGGAGTTTCTGATACCTCCCAGTGCATGCACCAGAAATGCACCAAAGACATTTCGTTCCTGCCATAGTTTGCATGTGACACCCCCCCCAAAAAATAGTACCTTGAGGGTTAAAATCCTTCTGTGTCCCTATACCTCCTTGCTGCAGCAAGAACCAAGAGACCAGCTCGGAGCCAATTTAAACAAAACCAGGGAAATAACAGGGCCCAGCTGCCATGTGCAGAAGCTGCAGTCAGACCACACACACAACACTCCTGTCTGTGGCACAGCAGTGCTCATCAACCTGCCAGCAGTAAAAGTTACATCTCTCCCCTCCTGCCAGGCAAGGCATTATTCCAGGAGAGCGAAGGGGGAGGATCTGCCTGCAGACCTTTTGTTTAGTGCTTGCAGATTCTGACAATGCCTCACTCAAGGCATTTCTTACCTGAGGGAATCAGGAGAGACAAGGCAGTAGCGGATGCTGATTTAATCACTTTATTGACAGGTCTCGAGGTACGTTTCTCCCCTGATTCCCCAGAGAGCAACCTGTGTCGTGCCCGCCGCACTGCCAAATCGCTGATGGCTTTTGGAGTGGTAAAGTCTGGGCCTTCATTGCTATTACTGCGAGCTCGTGGATCAGAGAAATCTGCAGTGCTCCCAGCTACAGTTTAAATTAAAACAGATTAGAACCACAGGGAATTCCTAACAGTCTATTCCCCTACAGGCAAAATACATTAAATCAAAGTCATGTTTACATGAAGTCCAAGAGTAAATTTTCCTAAGAAGAAACCCCAGGGCTTGAATTTTTATTTACAGAAATGGTGTTATTCCAAACACAGAAAATTAGCGGCTTCTATTCTGTGGAAAAGCTCGCTAATGAAATCACATTGCTCAGTGGCAGTTCCATGAATCCTAAAGCTGTGGTGCAGTTCCACACACCATTTCAATGGGATCGTTCACAGATGAAAACAGGTTTATGGAAAGTGCTCCATTTTTACAACCAGCAAGAACTGTCAATCTTTAAGTTAAAACTGCCTGTAACATAAGAGCCAGGTTCTACTGGAGCTGCACATAAAAAATCCAGTCTAAAAGAACACTAAGGTACTAAAGTCAGGGAGAGTAAAAACGTGGATTGCAAAGACAATCTTAATTTGCCCCCTTCTGTGCACCATTGCAATTTAGTCTGCTATAATTATACAGAAAATGCAAAGTAATCTTGAAGATCAGACCAGGCATGTAACAAGAGCAGATGCAGAGGGTTGAGGTGCTGTGCTCAAGTCCAGTGCCTCAGTCCCCCATGTGATACCTTAAAGGAGCACGGTGAAAATACAGTAATTAGAATTAACAAGGTGCTTAGAAATGAAAGTGGTGAGCATCACAGCAAGTCCACAAGGGAAATTAATCATTCTGTCTTCAAAAGCAAATTTTAAGCAGCGTGCAATAAATAAAGCCTAAGGGCCACATCTTGAACAATGAGGACAGAACAAAACATTGATCATCGTTATTTAAGTGGGCACCACTGCTCTGCATACTAAGTAAAGCAGGAAGTACCACGAAAATAAAAATTCAGAGCAGCATTCCCGCAGACCTCAGTGCCAGATGCCTGTTCAACATTTAACAACCACAGAGTTTCAAATCAGGCTCCCAGACAGTGAAGAACCCGGATTCGGAGGCTGCGTGTGAAAAGGTGCCATGTGCATTAGAGGACTACTCCAAGACAGTAACAGGAATCAAACTCCTTTCAAGCCTCTGACTTGGGGACACCAAAGCAATGGTATCCCTGAATCCCATGCACTAGATTAGAGACTGCTCTGATGTATTAAGCTCAGGGGAGCAGGATGCCCAGGGGAGCTCCACATTTGCCTACTTCAACTTGTAGATACTCAAATTAGCAATGAAAGTGTTCTTGCCATTTTTAATAGCATGTTTCTAGGCTCTTAGTATGACATTAAGAACCTAAGGTTCCACTTATGGCACCTATGGCACCTAAGTATGAAGTAGCTTACTCCTTTTACTCCTGCACGTTTTCTCCTGGGCTTAGTGGAGAACGTGACAGCAGCACCAGGCCTCTTTTGGGAGAATGGGCCATAGAGGGGAATGAAACAATTCTGAATTTCACAGACTGGATTGCAGAAGAAGAATAATGAGATGTGGGGATCTTTGGCTTTACTCCGGAGCAAATTTCCTCCAAGGATTTCCACCTTCTGCTGTCAATCCACCACATCTTCCCAGTGTCCTCCACCTTGTCCATTCTTGCTGCCACTTTGAGTCCTTGCTCAGTATCCCTTCCTTCTCCATCCCCAAGGCAACTGCTTTGCCTGCTTGCTCCTACTTTCTCCCAGCAACTTATTTTCTTACCTAGTTAGTCCTTGTTATTCAACACTCCAATCTAGCCCTTTCCTTAAATATGCCTTCTTTCTCAAATATTATCTTGCCAACCTTCTATTCATCTTCCCCACCCTCTTCCATTAGTCCAAACTTCTCTTTTTTTTCTCCTCACTACTTCCCAGCAGTTCCCAGCTCTGGCCTCCTCTGTTGACAGGAACAGGCAACTCCATTCCCTACCTTTCCTGTGCCCTGAAAGGGACAGGAGCTGGGGACACTCCAGCACCCCAGTCCTGCACCACCATAGGCCAGGGCACCATCACAGGGAAGGTCCAGCTCAGCCCAGTGCTGAAGAACAGTCCTAGGACAGTAAAAGTTCCTGAGAAGTCAAACACTGACTTCTAAGATTCACTCTACTAAATTTAGGCTGCACTCTTCTAAGCCTCCAACTGACTGAATTTTGGCATATTTGGCTGTGACAGAAAGTAGCATGTCCCTGACACAAGCCCCACTTCCCCAGCATATTTCAAGTCTCTACTCTAAACTCTTGGGATGAATAAAACCATGTGAAGCAGGGATCTGTTGGTATGGCTGACACCCCACGTTCTCCAGCTCCAACTCAGCAGTGATCTGTTCTGACTAATGCTTAAATTAATGCTGCCTCAGGTAGGCACCCGGTGGCTGTAAGTAGGCATAGATCATATGGGTCTCAAGCATGAGAAGACTTAAACCAATTTGAAGTGACAGGACTGAAATCTAAGATTTTGGAGAGACGAAACCACTTCTATTATTTCAAAGGCAAGCACATCCACAGAACTGCACTAAAATAACCACTCAGCATGAGACAGTCACATCACCCGACACCCAGACCCAGTTTTACAGAGTTAACCCCTGCAAGCTGACACGGCCTTCTTGGGCACCACCATCCCACTGAGCACGTACCTGTCAGTGTTGAGGTGCTGCTGGCGGCCGTGGAGGGCGTGGCGGGTCCGGCATCACCTTCCAGCGGCAGCTCGTGCTCCACAGGCTGTTCTGGAATGGGCACCGGCAGCCCCTCCCGCGACTGCACGGTGGATAAGAGCATCCCCTCGGACTGCGGCCTCTTGAGGGCGGCTCCCTCGTCCTCCGCGGAGATGGCAAAGCGCGGCATGTCGAGGAGCCCCGAGCAGCGCCGCCGCACCGTCAGGGGAGGGCTGGAGTCGCTCTCCGTGTGCGAGGACTCGGACATGGACAAGCGCTTACGCAATCTAAGAGAGGAACCAAGACGGAGCCCCCCCAGTTAAACCAGGGGGATAACGAACAAACCCACCCAAAGCCAATTTGAGGTGAGGTTAGGTAACCAAGCTTCACCATCGGGACTCAAAACAACAAAAGGCTTGGGGCATCACATGAATTTAGATTTCCAACATATTCCATTGTTAAGCTTCTAAGAAAGGAAGGAATAAAACCAAAGAAAAATACAGTACAATGAACATGATATTAAATGTTATAAAAATCACATTACAAAATGCAAATCATCATCCATGCTCCTTTTGGAATTAGGTGAACTTTTCTTTCAAAGTTGCTGTAAATTTGAAGCCAGGAAGGCCTGATGCAAGATGAAGTGCACCTCAGTCAAGAGTGTAATCTATAAAATGTTTTTGTTTTTAATGGAGTCACACGGACTAGGTCACTGCCACACTTTATTCTCTTTCTAATGCCAAACGTTAGTGTAAAAGCTTTACACTTTAAAAGCAAAAAAATGAGAGATATCCCATTTCTAAGGTAAATTGACAATTATTTCAGTAATGCTAGAAACAAGGTCAGCATTCAAATTCTGGGTATTCATATATTTTACTGACATTTTTTTATTAGAGCACAAGATTTTTGGAGCATATTCTGAACTTCTGAAACTTTGATCTTTCCTAATGGTTTCTCTACTTTGTAACAAGTGGTAAAAGTCTGGCAATACCAGACTTTGGAGTAATTTAAGAAAAAAACTGATGTGGGTACCTCTCTGATGTAAGTGGTCTTTCCACAAAGGAAACCTGTACTTAAGGTTAGAACACCTTTAAATTCATTAAAAGTATTTGCTACAAACTCAGAAGATGTTAGCACTTAACTAGATACATTTAAGGACGGTATCACTTCCACACATTCATTTTTAGCTATTCTATTCCAGGCTTCCCCTGTGGAAATACCACATATCGACCTAACAGTGGTCATAGGAACTTTTGGCACAGGTTGGCCTTTCTTTAGATGCTGTGAGAAACCAGAAGGCTTAGTTCTACAGGACTTACATTTCAGGAGACCCAATCACCCAGCTGCGGTCTCGGCTCTTCAGGCCACCAAGGCTGTCCAGTCTGTCGTCTTTCTCTTCGCTCAGGCTCCGTTTAGTTGGTGGTGGAGTCTTCCTCTCCTCGTGGATGGAAAGACGTTCCATGCTGCTGTACACCTGTGCATAGGAAAAGATCCCTCTGTACAGGGAAAACAAACCCACAAGGCCTTTTCTGATCAAGGGGTAAAATCTCTTCTCAAAATGGAAGGTACTCCTTGAAAGCATGAACTTGGTAACGTTCTTTGACCAAATAACACAGTACAGATGTGACATGCTCGAGGTGTGCCAGGGAGGAAAGGCAAAATGCAAGCCTCGGGAACATTAAACATGCTTTTCTACAATAGCACCCAACACCTCTCCTCTGAAAACACAATAGAAATACTAAAACTTTTGGAAATTACTTGATTTTTTTTGTTTTGTTTTAATGATTCTCAAATCTAAGAGGAACTACTGCTGAAAAGACAGCTCCAAAACTCTTGAGGGCTGGCATCTGGATCTTGAAATCTTACAATACAAATTCACTTCAGTGATAGGCATCATGCTCATGACCCCATTTCATTATCATCAGTCTATCAGCATTGCCCCAAGCTTATTTCAGAACAAAAAAGTCCTGCCCTCCTCAAGGAATCTACTATAAGGCTGACAGCTTAATGAAAGTGCCTTTCTTGGTTTTACAGCCGTCTTTAAATAATTAAATGATTAAGCAAAAAAAATCCATCCTTTTAAAACTACACTTGACTGTGGACCTAATTTACATAAGAAGAGATTAATGAAAATAATGTTATTAAAAATTCAGAGCATCAACAAGATAACTATTAATAAATCATATGGCTGAATTGTCAGACAAGAATTTCAAAATATAATGAGCCTTTTATGCCTCCCACATTACAAATGCTGTATAATTTTCCAGGTCTTAAAAAAAATTCATTAAAAGTGAACTTTTTCCCTTTGTGGCAAAAACACTGAACCCTAAAGAAAAGCTTCAGTCTAACAAATGAATAATACTCATGGTGAGAAAAGGCAGATGAAAGAAACCCCTACGTACTCATAAGAACTTTTTCAAAACACCAGCTAATCCTCAGGTCCAATTTTAAACATACTTTTGATGATGCAAATCAGGAGCAACTCCAAAAAATTAAGAGTAACTGTTATTTAAACCACTGCAGCCTGGTTGAGGACAAAGAAGAACAAACTGGTCCTTAAAAACTTACTTCAGTAGTGGAAAAACTGGAGGAACTGTCATGAAAAAAATGAAATATCTTTCAGAGCTCTTAAGTAAAATTCCTACTCCCATCTCACTAAGAGGGAAATACAATTCACAGGGCAGCCAGCCTTAAAACAGCATTTCTTCTCCCTTCTCCCCCTCCCAAACATACCATATTTTATCCAAGCTAACAGTGGAGTTGTACTATTTTAAAATGTCTGTAATTCCAATTTTTTATTTCAGAACACCTGAGTAAGAATGAAAGACCTGTACAGCCCTGAATCCAGAATGTGTGGCTACAAGGGACCTCCTCAGGGCTTCCTGCCCATTTCCCCACCTCAGAGCAGAGTTCACTCTCTTCTAACACCCGACCGATGTTTCTCCAACTTGTTCTTAAAAATCACCAGAGATGGAAACTCTACAAATTCCCCAGGCAACGTGTGCCAGCACTTAATTATTGTTCAGTATTGGAAGCTTTTTCTTACCATTTACCCTATACCTCATTTGCACCCATCATTTCATATCAGTTCTGTGTAGAACAGGAAGACCAATGTACTCCTTTCCTTCCAGCAGTTATGTATGGTTAGGTTTTATGTTTTAGATCTCAGGTCATTCTTGTTGCTTTCCTCTGGACTCCCTTTTACTGGTCCATGCTTATTTTCAAGAACATTGCCCAGAACAGGCCAGAATACCCCAGCTATGGCCTTCCTACTGCTAAACCCAGTATGGAAACTGCCTTTTCCTTCAATAATTTGGCACATGTAAATCATGAGGCACTATATGCCCAGAACCTGTTCTTTGAAATGGTCACTCTGTCTTTTGTTCCTCAGGCTGTATTTGAGACAATGAACAGCAGCAGAGATGTAAACTTCACCCTTGTTCTTACCCCCTTTGATTTTAAACCATTATTCCAAATGTCAGAATCCATTTTCATCCCAATACCATCTTGTCACCTACTGGAAGACCCTTTCAGAATGACACTGTTCAAAGCAAATAAGCTTTGGATACTCCCTGTGCCAGCATCCAAGTCATTAGTAAATCAAACTGTATCAGAAGCAGAAGAGACCTCTGCAGTACCCTGCATATTGCTGAAACATTAGGAAATACAAAATGTAATTCTCCAATTACTCTGGTACTCACCTTCTAATAGGCCCCCAACTACCACAGAATAAACAACACACAGTTTTCTTCTTTCCTCAGGGAATACATGCTGTGCAATTCCACACACTACCCATATGATTAAAATCTACCCCATACAAAGCAACGGGACCGTGTTCCTCTCTAGATTCTTTTCTTTCATCAAGTCAGCACGCTCCTACCTTGCTGAACCTTGGTGAGCATGAGGAGAACTGCCGAATTTCCACGTGATCATCATCATTAGTGTCCTCCTCTTCCTCTGAATCCAGATGTTGGTACCGTTCCGAACGGGCTGGGAAGCAGACATGGCACGTTGCATCAGTGCAGGGAGTGTTGATAACTCACACCTCAAGCATTCCTACTGCTCTACTTAAGGAACTTCAAATGTTCATACACCACAAAGGGTATTTCCCTTAATACTGAAACATACCCAGCCAGTTTTGCTCATCCTGTGCAATTACCAGTGAATATCTCCTTGGCACGGAATTTATCTTATACCATCAGTTGTATTACATTCTGGAAGCAGCTGATACTCAGAAGCTGCCTCATCCTGCAGACCCTTCATAGGAGGGATATTTCTTCCCTACAGCAAACAATCATATGGAAGGACACATGGAAACAATTCACTGTGCCACTTTCCAATAAACAGCTTTTTGATTGTACAAAGTCTGTCCTGCATACATACATACGAGCCCACTTTAAAAAATAAAAATATTTACCCCAAAAAAATATTTCCTCTTCTCCATCCTACAACTAGAAAAAGGATTAGATTTTGTGAAAGAAAATGGGCGAGCAGCCAATATGCAAAGCTATTTTTAATGCAAAAATCTAAACTGCCTCCAAAGAGATTTTGTGCTTTGAGATTTGCAGCACTGGATTTCTAAGCCAGCCACACCGGATTTTGTAGGGTGGGCGTTAATAAGTTTGGCTACAGAAAGCTGATAGCTACACTGAGCCAAATCTGAGGCACCATATCAGCCAGAAAGCTACTTTTATAAATTCTAAATTTTTTTGCATTAGGGTTTATAACAGCAACGCCAATTCTTATCAGTGTCTTTGTGAGATATTTCCTGATGTGAGAATTCCAGCCTTTATGAAGGACTCACATCAAAGTCACCCGACAACCTGCTGAGCATTCCTGGGCACATGGGGGGTTTACCATCATTCCCTATTTGACAGACCAGTGATTTGCAGCCCTGAACACAACGTGGTGCTTTTACCCACCAGCATCTGCTCATGGCTGCTCTACTGGGCCTCTCCCAGTCGTTGGTCCAAACCTGAGTGGACCAGAGCTCAAGTTTCCATGTCGAGTAAGTCCAGTTAGTGGTGGGAACACCCCACCACCTTGGTTTCTACCTATATGTTGTACCAGTACAACCTCAACAGGTGTAAAATCCACCTTTGCCCCCTCTGCACAGCTTGACTCAAACTGGTGTCTGCAGCAACCACACAGAGATGTCTCAATCCTTCTCTCTCTCCCATCCTACCTCTCCATCCAACCCCTTACCTAAAAGCCCCTTCCCCAAACTGGAAGAGCACTGTCTAAATGGGATCACTGTTCTTGTAGAGTGGCTGCAGGCAGGCTGCTCCCTCCTTCCCTTTCCCCCTAGCAAAGTGCAGGAGCTGAGCAAAAATGTGCTTCATACAAATTCAACCAGTCTCACGGCCCAAGGATGGAAGAGATTCCATTGAAGTAGAGCAGAAATCTCCATAGCTTAGGGAACTGAAATAGCCCAGTATCATCCTGTTCTGCAGATGGAGTAGGGAAAAGATCCCCTGTCCCAGTGACAAGTCCAAACCCTCTCCACCTGCTCAGCTCCTCCAGTCAAATGAGAAAACCTAGGGAGCGGAGGCTCTGGGAACAGAGAGATCTCCATCCCTCCCATGACGCTCCTCCCTTCTCTCCCAAGAGCACTGACTCTGTCTGCTGCTTATCTTGAAATACCAGGAATCTTACACAGCACTGATACCATGGCAGTTCCCAGACATTTATACACACCAGACAGACACTTCACTTCATATCACATTAGAGTTAATAATACTAAAGTGATATACTTGCAGTGAAAATAATTTAAATTACTTTAAATCTCTTAAGAATTTTCCCTACATACTTGTCTTCAAGGTTTAGGGTTTGTTTTGGGTTTTTTTAAAAACATTTTTTGGCTGAAAACGGTCACTAGGGAAAGATCATATTGCTCAGAAACTCAAGGAATTTGGATTTACCAAATGCTTTGGAAGAAGTGTAATAAACCCAGCATGACAACGGCAGCACCTCTCCCCGCAGGGCCATGGCTGGCAGGACTACAGGCACCAGTGAAAGGCCAACTGACTTCAGCAGCAACATTTTTTTCATTTAAAATTAATTTTCCTTCAAAGAAACCTTACTTGGCATTCAACAGAAACTTTTTAAGGCAATTTCCATCAATGGTTTTATTCAATTTCTAACAATGACTTATCTCTAGCAATTTCAAAAATGAAATATGCACAAGAAATACGATGCCATTTAGGCTAAATCTTTAGTCTTACTGTCAAAATAGCTTGTGTCATCCTCAGATTCCAACTGTGGGATGAATTCAGCTTTCTGCCGAAGTAATCCATTCCAGTCCAAATCTTTAAAGAACCGATGCTGTTTCACTTCAAAGGCACTACCTGAAATAAGCACCTTTTATTGCAGAGTATTTCTTTCAGCATTTGCATAACATGAAAAACAAACCCTAAAAATATCAAGAGCCTAAGAGAATGTACTCGAGTACACTTAAGTCACGCATTTTCCAGGAATTTTGAGAAACAACTTATCCTTTTACCAAAGTGGTCATGCAGGATAAAATCTGAACAAGATTTCCTCCTTCCCACCTCCTTTTCCTGTTTAACAACAACACATGACTAAACTGGGTGGAAGACAGCATCTGCTATTTATATTCCACAGAAAGTTGGAAGACTTAGAATGATTAACATCTTAATTTAAAGTTTCCGAATTCTAAATCTCATCTTGTTCATAACTGAATACAGAGAGAAAACTCGGAGAGGTACTTAGCATATGAGTGACTTCACTGTTGTGAATAAACTCATTCATATGCTTAGAACAAGGCAAGGCCTTACAAATCTTCTTGAATTAGTATCTTTTTGTTATTAACCTCAGAAGCTTGGGTACCCAGAAGGAAAAACTAAAGACTGTCTACCAGTATGTGCATTTTTTTCCAAATGAAATTAATATTCATAAAAGATGTTACTGTCTTTTTTAAAAAGAGAAGAAAGAGCAGAGGAAAAGAGATAAAAGGTTTGCTGAGTGCCAGTGGCACTACAACACGCCAAGTGAAACAGCAGCCTCAGCATTACAGGTATATAAGAAATCAAAGAAATCAGTCCATCAACTCATTTTATAAGGCAAGAAACTCTACATCTTTTCCATGACAGCAACATCTTTCAAGTACATGGATTTTAAGTAGAGAAGAACATGTGAAAACCATCTGATAGCATTATTAATTCATGATCTATTCATCACCCTTGTGTGCACGTGTGCTAAGTCTGCTGGATACATGTGCCTCTTGGAATTTCATATATATATATATATGAAATATATATATATGGGGGATATATATATATGACATATATGTGGGGGGTGTATATATATATGTGTATATATTTTTATATATATATATATATGGGGTTTCTCCTTAAAGTCTAGTTTCAAATTGAAAATCCCAAATTAAATCAAACTAATCAAATCAATGAAAGAACTGTGCTGTGAAGCCACAGCATTACACAGATTATTTTAAAACAAGGGTGTAGCTAGAGATTATTTATGGTTATTTACTATGAGGAAACAAGAAGTGTTGGTTTGTAAAACTTTAAATCTGACCTCATAATACAGAAAGACTGACATACAGATCTGGCTTAGCCAAAAAGTTTATCAGACTTTGCTGTGTGTTTGGAGAACTCTATAGTACAGGCCCCTAGGAATGGGAAAGTTTTCCTTTTATTATATCCAGGAATTCACATCCATGGTGGGGATTAAGCCCCTAGTCAAAGAGAATTTCAAAGAAATCTGATTATACACTGCTCAAATGGAGATACACCCCTCAAGCCTATAATGGAACAGCACAAATCAGAGAAGTTATGTTGCCAAGCTGACAGTGCCCCTCTCGTTTCCCAAACTAGACAGCAATATCTGCCTGATTCATGAACATTTGACACTAATTCTCAGAGCTTCATCACACGAGATTCATTGAATCCAGTATAAACTGTGCCCCAGCTCTAGATGAGCATTTTTCAACACTGGTGTGTGTTCATCACTGGCAAGGTAACTGCTTCTCCTGCTTCTGGCCACTTTCCTACATGCACAAGGATCATACCTGTTCCCATTCTTTCCAGAGGATTTTGTCGGAGAAGTTTAGAAATGAGGTCCTGGGCATCTGGTGGCAGTGCATCATCACCTTCTGGCCAGGCAATTTCATCTGGGGACAAAAAGAGACTTGACATTTTCTACCAGCTTCCTGACTAATTTGAATAACCATTCACATCCCTCTAATGCAAAGTGCAGTGTTCAGAACTGCCCCAGAAGCGTAAATACCTTGAATGCAGCAGCTTGCATACTTAATATAATTCAGGCATTGACATTTTCCAAAATGCATAAAATTTAGCATCAGTTAAAGCTACTGTCAATCCAAGCAGTGCTTGTGGAGAAAAAAAAAGCATTAAGGACTCTATTAATAAAGTATGAAATGGGACTTCCATGACAATCCATAAACAATGACAGTGACAATACTGTGGCTGTATCTCGTGCCCGCACATTCCACAGCTGTTACACTTGGAACAGAGAGAACAATTCACAGGTAATGATTTCATGCATCATATTTAGTTCTTTGCTGAAATTTGCTTTTCACAGAGGACATTTGCCAAGTGTGTTAAAAATTTACGGTTTCAGAAAGCATTCCCAGTAGGAAATGTTTTCACTGGCATATTCACTGAGTGAACACGAAGCAATCATCACAAAGCAAGAAGGAGATAGGTTTTAAAAGCCACAAGACGTGAAGGTAACAAGTACAACAGCTTCAATGTATTGTACTCAGAATTTCCTTTTATTTCATTTATACAAAATTACTAATTGACTGGCTTTTGGACTACAGAAACAATAATCAAAATCAGACTGAATTAGACCAGTTGGTGGTTGCTCCTTTCACATTCTCCATCAAAGAATGGAGAATGAACTTAAATCGAGAATTAACTTAAAGTTAAAAGACAGAACAGAAAAATCCTCAAATATTTTTCCTCAGTCCCACAAGGATTTGTATGACTCCCACACCATGCATAGTGACAGAACTATGTACCAAGATGTTAAGCAACTCATCAACTTCCCATAGCTGAAATCAGACAGATGCTACTTTGACCCAGAAAGTCAGAAATACTAAAAATTAAACCCCATTATTTTACACCTGCTCCTTCCTGACTAAACCGCGGACCCTCGATATTTTCAAGGTTTTACTTCACAGCACACTTTGAAACCCCTTCAGAGCCAGAGCAGAAATATGTACATACCACTGATCACTTGTCCAAACAGCTCTTCAGGTGTGTCCCCAAAGAAAGGAACGCAGCCAACCAGAAACTCATACAGGATAATTCCCATGGCCCACCAGTCCACGGGCTTCCCGTAGCCCTGGCGCAGGATCACTTCTGGTGCAATGTATTCTGGAGTCCCACAGACCTCAAGAGAAACATGCAAGAAAGCCATAAATTTACAAATTGCCAAATTCACGTCAAAGCTTACTTCTGTGTTGTTGTTTTTTTTTCTTCCCCCCCCTCAGAGCTTTACAAGGAAGTTATTAATGTTTTGCCACTAACCACTTCATGCTGTGAACTACTTCCATGGAGCAAGAGCCTATATCTGAAGGACACACTACCTGCCTGCACAGAAATAACGCCACATGAAATGAAATGTTCCTAGTGTGGACGTGCCAGCTAAGTAGTTCTTTGGTGCATGTAAAGTAAAGCATATGGGAAAAATGCATATTCTGTGTGTTTAGGTCTGTCTGCTTGATGGATGTCTGCTGGCACAGCAACAGCTATCAGGAACTGAGTTTTGACAAACCTCTCACATTTCTGTGCTAGCAGAATTTAGTTTCACAGATGCAGAATTAGCAGCACAGCATGATTACACACTTCAGCCTTAAACTTGGGAGGTACAGCTGGCATGGACAACAGCTAAGGAAATCACATTGGAAGATCTAAGTTGCCTGGGGCTTAGAAGCAGCAACAAGAATAACAAAATAGTTGTAAAAAAATACAACACTGCAAAGTGCGAGACCGTGATCTAGTGACCAAAGACAATTCTGTTAGAAAAAGCATCCTTATTCAGAAGCAAAGGAAGACAGTAACCCAGGATCATTATGAATTAACACTTGGCACAGCTAAAAAAGAAAAACTCAGCTCTGATCCCAGGTGTTTTCAGAGGAGTGAAGTATTTTTTAATCCCATTATACAAGGCACTGGTGAGCCTGCATCCAGAACAGTTTCTGTCAGCTGTGCCCAGGAAACATCAACTCAAACTTAAAGAGGTACATGGAAGAGCTCTTCATTCATCAAAGGAAAATCTGTCGTGTTAGCTGGAACAACTTAGCTGGTTAAGCCTAGTAAAACGAAGGCTAAGGAGAAAAATGACCCTTAGTAAATATCATGGGGATAAAAATCAATGTCTAAGCTATTAGACAAAATTACAAGAAACATATAGAAACTTGCCATGAACTTTCTAAGCACCAGAAGGGGGAGATCGTGGAACAACCTTCCAGCAAAACACACGTTACATCCTAAACCAAATTCTGTTTACACCCGAACTGCTGCCTGGGCCACCCTTTCAAAATCCTAAAGTAAGAGCTAAAGTGCATCACTCCAAAACAAGAAACTGAAGTAACAAACAATAACAATTTATCCACAAACATTAGAATGGACTTACATCTTTTCCTCCCATTCTACAACACACAGCACAGCGTGGAGGCAGAGGAGTGCTACAAACTCTGATTCCATCCCAAGACAGAATGCTGCATCTGATCCCACATCAATGGACAAAATTTTTCAGCTTACCTGCTTGTCCAGGAATTCCCTGGTATCCTTCTCAATGTGTCCCTCATAAAGATTGGTTGTAAGACTCATTAACCCAATTTTGGACAGTCCAAAGTCTGTTAGTTTAATGTGACCCATGGAAGTTATCAGGAGACTAGAAGAAAGAGAAGTAAAATAATCCAACACTCAATTAATTGTTTCCTAAAAGCAATTTAAAAAACCAGAAGAACATGAGCTAGTGCTAAGATCTCAGTGTTACATCCCTATTAAACACCTGGAAGAAATGTCCTATGCAACTGAGTATCATAGAGCAGCCAAGGCAACTAGGAATGAGACTACCTTCTGCCATAATTTCATCAGTGCAGCAACAGCTTTGAGATAATATCTAAATACATTCTTCCCACCCTTTCTCAGTGCCTATCTGGTTCTACATCAGTAGCAAGAGACTCCACAAAATCTCCTACATGTGAGATGCCACTGAAGATCTCCCCTCTCCCGTCACCTACAGAGAAAGCCCCTGAAGGATTAGCTCTGTCCCTCCACCTTCTGAGGGGGCTAAAGACTTACTTATCAGGTTTTAGGTCACGGTGAACAATCCCATAATTGTGTAGGTACTCCAAAGCCAGAACAGTCTCAGCAAAATACATCCTTGCCATATCAACAGGTAGGGCACCAATGTTCTTGAGAAGCGTAGCACAATCACCTCCTAGAAAAAGAGTGGCACAGGTGGCACAGTGAAATGGCAGATATCAGGAAGAAAAAACAGCTATGGGTCTGCAAAACTAGATTAGACTAAGTTTTCTAAAGGTTGTATCTCTCAACCCTCTTAGTACGAATTCTGAATCTCTCTCTACACTCCATCTTGAACTCAAACCAAATACTAAAATCTTAGGAGAACTGAGATCCATGTATGTTGGGCTGGCCTGCACAAGGACTGTACAGATGCCATTTGCAAACTAAGCAAGCCTTGAAGAAAGGGCAGCTCATGACTGCTTGGTCTCTCTATAAATTCCTTTGCTTCCCACCACCAGGTTATTACTATCAATATAGAAATATACAGTGACTGATACAGTAACACAGTGAAATATGATGTGTGGTGTGTATATACATTATATATACTAGCGTAGCAATATTCAAATATAATACAGTAATATATTATTTCTGATATGCAAGCTTCTTAAAGTAGTAAGTAAACACCTCTACGACTCCTAACTGGCTCTCCCAACACATGCAGAGGCAGCCATCCCTTTGGACACAGTGGCAGACATGGAAATAAGCCTGTGGACCCCTGATTCAGGTTCCTTAAGGAACATTGGTCACACATTTCATTTGACCTTCATCACTACTTGCGAAGAGGAATTATTATTAAAATTTCCTATTGTCAATACCTCTGGTTTCATTCCACTAATTTATCTGAAAGAGCACTGATACAATAACTATAAGCTTATTTCTCATCCAGCCAAGCAAGCAAGGCATAAGAAATTAATCCTATCCACCAGTGGAAAAATATTGCTTACAATAAGATATAGTGATAAAACAAAATCAAATTATATTCCAAAGGATAAGCAAAACAAACAAAAGAAAAACCCAACCCCAGCATAAAATAGCAGTTTATTTTTTAAAAGGCTGCTAAAGAACAAAGACTGTGTTTCTCAAAATGCCTTTTTCTAACTGCAATGCCAAGCAAACATCTTATGGATCTTGCCGTGCCATCCCACGGGAGAGTGGGAGAATTTCTTTTCAGCGAGGACTGGAAAGTTCATGCTGACTTCTGACCTCAGCAGCTTTCTACATGTGGCTTTATGTTTGCTCAGCAAAACTGCAGCCACGTTGGATCAGTCACAGGGATTCACACTATGCAGCCACCCCACCTAAGGACCCTCGGCCGGCGTGGACAGTGACAGCCGTACCTTCCACGTACTCCATAACCATGCACAGGTGCCGCTTGGTCTCAAAGGAGCAGAACATGCTGACCACAAAGGGGTTCTCGGCAAACGTCAGGATATCTCTCTCCACAAAGGCCTGCTGGATCTGGTTTCTCAGGATTAGGTTCTGCTTGTTGATCTTCTTCATGGCAAAACGCTGACGGGTGGTCTTGTGCCGCACCAAATACACCGCCCTGGAAAACAACGCGCCAAGAGGAAAAGTTCCAGTTTCAGTTCAAGCTGGTTTGTCGTGCTTTTAGGTTTGGAGTTCTTTGTGGTTTTGTTGTTTTGTTGGGTTTTTTTTAAACAAGGACTGTAACTGTTTTGAATGGATCTTAACAGAGTTATCCACGACTCCATAAAGTCCCATTTCAGTGGCAAGCTTCCCTAGAAAAGAAGGAGCCCCATGATGCTTCCTTCCCAAAGCTACTCTGCCTTCCTGACTAAAGCAACATTTTTGCTGATGTGCCTAACAAGGAGATATTTCAAACACAAATGTCACAAACTTCCTTAAGCATCATTGCAGAGAAACATGTATTTCTCAACACTACAGTCACCATTTCTCTTTAAAAAGTTGTCAAAAACGTATGGAATCAGCACGATTTCTTTCCAAGCTCCATAAAATTAATTTGATGCAGCACTGTCACTGGGGAATTCCTTCAGTAAAGTATCTCTTACATTTCTATCATTTGCAGATCATTAGATTCCTGCACATTAATAATACAGTTTGCAAATAAAATTTTCATCCAGTTTGCCTGCCTTATTGAATCAGTACTTGTTTCCTTTTCTCTGGAGTACATTACATTTAACATGGCATTGTGCCTCACCAGCAGCTGACTATAAAATACACCCAGGATGAAGACAGATGTAACAGCTTCTCTCTCCCCTTTTACAAAGTTACATGAGGCTTGTGCAGAAATATGACTGAAAAGATAAAATCTTCTTGTCTAATAACATGGCTCTTCAACATGCTCTGTTGTGTCTTCACTGACTAAAAACATCTTTACACTTTTCCCACATATAATTTTTAAAAAGTGAGTGGATGTTAACTAAGCACCCACTTCCACAAAACACTCAAGCACATGCTCAGGTTTTGTTGTTACGACTTTCTGAGTATCACTGCTTTTCAGTAACAGCCTAATGACCTCATTGGTAAGGATTTACGAACTGCAAAGAGTAAGGAACTGTCTTTTAAAATTCTGGATAGGTTTGTATGAGCAGTTAAAGTTTTAACTGACTGAATTCATACTTGATTCTTCAATGGACAATAAAATCTAATGGCTTTTTTGAGCTCCTCACAGTAGATTTTCCCCAGTGTAATTCTAGCATTTCTTTTAGCATTTCAAGTGCTCACAAACAGCTACATGTGTTATACATACAATCTGGAAGAATGGAAAAGCATAAACTACTTCTTCCTCAATATTCCTGCTGTTTCAATCAATCATCAATAATATTTGCAGGTACAGAATCTTACCCTCACTCATTTAGCCTTTAACAAAATACAAGTCACAGAACTTAACAAGACAGCATGAAAGGAACTACACACTGCCTTGATAAGCAGTAAACAAACTGCTGCAAAGTAATTTTATGAGTCATGGAACTACATTTTTTTTACTATTACTTAGGAAATCTCACAATAAACTAAGAGGCAATATTTTCCCTAGAGGCAATGTTTAGGGAAAATGGTTTTGTCACCTCAAGCTAAGATGCTGAAGTGTCTATATTTTACCCACTTGTCACACAGAAATAGTGCAGAAATAGTTAATGGAAAACTAGGCTTGAGGTATCAGCCAGGAAGGGCTTCAGAGAACTTGTGCCACAGAGGGACAAGAATACCATACTCTGAAAGCTTTAATGTAGGGCAAGTAATTTTTACAAAAGATCCCTGAGCTGCAGACTGTGTCAGTTCAGCACAATGCAAGGACTCCACAGCCAGGAACTATGCCCAGGTACAGGAGCTGTTGTCTAAGAAACCCCAGGAACCTGAAAGAAACGGCATCTCCCAGAAGAATGCAGAAGATATGATGAGTGTGGAACCTCTGTAAGACCTGAGCAAAATTAATTTATGCTTTGGACCCAACAAAACGTAGGCATTTATCAAACTTTGCTACAACCCTTCGCTGGGTAGGACAACAATAGCATTTTCTTCTGATGGAAAGTCTGAAAGCCTTACCCATAAGCACCATTACTGATCAGTTTAATAGTTTCAAACTCTTCTTCAGATGGAGTTTTCTTTGACTGGACAGAGGCCCCACGGCTCTGGGGAAAGATAACAAGGAAATGGAAATCAGGAGCAGGAATGACTTCATTCTATATATATTTTATTTTTTTTCCTTTTCTTCTTTAAGCACCATTAACTCCAATTCAATCCATTTCTAAACTTCTGGAGTCCTCAGCTTTAGGACAACTGCCTGTATCCTTAGGGTGCTTGCAGATTCCCTCCACAATTATTAGCACAAAAAGTCAGTGGGCTATAAGATTCAGGCCCTTCCTCAATATTACATTAAAAAAAACCCACAAAACAACAAAATGAACAACTAAGAAACCTAGCAAGTTACACAATTAAATTTTTCCAGTGCTTTTTATTTAAGTCAACTCTCTTCCATACGCATCACATTGTACAAAAGTAGATATAAAGAATTCCTCCAGATGATTTTTATTTGTAAAAATAAAATTTAAAAAAAAAAAAATCAAGAAAACTTGGTGATAACGCCTGTTTGCAACTTTTAAGCATTTCACCACCACTGTGTAAAGATTTCCACATTTTTATGAGTGCATATTCTAGTTGTAATATGTGCTTTTAAATGTCAGCACTTTTTTTTTTAATTAAAATTACTCTGCATTATAATTAATTCTTTACTGTAGACTACTTCTTTTCATAGAAAAAAAAAAGTGCTAGACAGAGTGAGTGTATTATTGCTTTACCTCGACTGAATCATCTGTCTCAGGAGTGTCTGGGCTGTCATAGCTATTCAGCTGGGCCATTTCTGAAAAGAAAGAGGAAAGATTACTCCTAATGATCTCAATCAAACAGTATTCTCTTTGTTTATACAAGAAAAACAAGATTTTAAGAGGTGCTTGTGGATGATGAAGGACATTCTTCCCCTCTGTAAAAAGTCACCCCAATTATACAGCGATAACCTTTAACATCTTGTACACTGCAGGCAGTATTTTATAGAGAGATGAATATAATTAATTGCTCTTATTTCAGCCTGACTTATTCTACATGGTTTCTATAATAAGTAAAAGCAATAAATGCACGTTTGGGGAAACTGCTACCTAGTTAATATTAAAACCTGGTCCATACATATATGTCCGCATATGGCCTGGTGGCACCTCTGTGCTCCAGAAAGAAAAACCATCACATTTCAAACTGTGGTCCCTACATGAGACAGGTCTGATTCTGCAAAATGCTGAGCAGCAGCAAAGTGGGAGAAAGTCAGTTAGTTTAGGCTACTCAGCTGTCGTAGGAGATGCTGTAAACTTTGCAAACCCAAATCCTACGTTAACTGCTAGTCTCTGAACAGACATCACTGACATTTCTGGGTGCCCTCCTTACAGAAAGGAAATGAGGCACCTTGACATCTCCACACATTTCTAAAGAAAATTTGTCTTTAGTAAGGGGAATTAGCAATGGAAAGGTTCTCTCCCATGACAGGGATCAAAGGAAATTTCCCTTTAATGTCAGATTTCAACAAATGCTATTAAATTGCATTTAGCAATCTTTGGTAGAAATTTTCCCAAAGAGCTCTTCACTTGAAGTCAACCTGTCACTGTCATTTCAGTAAACACTGCAGAAGTTAAACTAGTCCTAGCCAGACTACTAATTTATGTTAATATTATGCTCTCTTGAGATAGCAAAAAGTATGGTTAGATCACTGAAATATTCCACAGTAACTTCCAGTCTCTGTCACACTTTCTATTGTTGCCGAACACGCTGAGAATGCTCGGAAAACTTGTCATTTCAGCTAGAAAACTGCCAGGCAGAAATATTAACTCACTAATTCTAAAGTTAAGCTCATTTGGGCCAAGGCATGTTTATATTAAATTTACCAGAGGCAATTCTGGCACCTAGCAGAAAGGCTGTTTCTGTCCTTACATTACCCTCTTTGGTTTAGTTGCCATGCAACATGTAAAAACACAATCTCACCTCCACCTAAAAATTCATGCTAATCTTGGTTTCTTGTGGAAAATCACAACAAACACACTTTTCCCAGAGAGGACAACCAAGTGGGATGACAAGATACTTTCCAACCAGGCCACTAGCAGGCAGGCAGATCATAAAAATAACAGGTAAAATTAACTTTTACTGTCCAACAGCACAGGGAAAACAGTTATATCATAAAGCCATTTTCTAGCATTGTTTCAGCTACAATACAGGGAGACATTATTAATACCATAAGTAAAGAACTGTCACTGTTGATGTGCAATCCTTATCCCAGCAACATTCCTTTGGGACATGGGGCTGGAAAGGACAGTCTAGAGTTTGAGAGCAAACAGGAAAATAAAGAAAAATGGCCTAGAAATTAAAGCAATAAAATAAAACCCTCCTTCAGTTATGTAGTGACCAGTAGATCTGGCTATCCTTTCAACAGTTTGGGAAGAATAAAACAAGAGTTCTTACCCTCCAGGGGATCCCTGGTGAGTCCCAGCTGGCTGATAATATAACGAGGAATGTCGCATTTAATTCCTTGCCCTTCCTTGGCATGGCCTTCTGCAGCTTCTAACAAATGGTAGAACTCTTCAGGATCAAACTCCTACAGCAAAGCAGTGAGAGAAACAGAGAGAGGTAAATAATGCAGCTTCACAATTATGAAGGTAAAGGTTTCTCCTCCAAACAGGAGATTCCTCAGAAACTCTCTTCCCACTCTGCTCTGCAAAAACAACAGACAGTTAAATCCTGCTGGGTGTCCACTGGCTTAGATCTGCAAACCAAAACAGGACAAAGACTGTAGGGACTTTTTACAAACCAAGCCCAAACTATCAGATAAAATGGTCTTGATAATGTAAGCATCAGTGTGGGCACACCTCCCAGTTTTGCCACACTGAGATGTGACAGGGAAAGGTCTGTTATGAGGACTGAGGCACCACCTTTTGCCACCTCTATCTGACAGGTGACTTAGCACAACATAAACCTTTCCTGCTGTCAGATGTCACTTCTGATCAAACCATATCCCCACCCAATCCTGTAACTGTCCCAACCTTAGCAATTGCTAATAAAATTACTAATAAAAAAACAGCTGCTATTTTAACATAGTACAGGATCATCTTAGGAACTCAGTCTTGGTGTATGTGATCTCTAAGGCCAGGAAAGGTTATAGAAGGTGTGATCTCTTTTACTGGACTAACAGATACAAGAGGAAATAAAAGAAAGGTTTGGGCAGCAGGAGCAGCCTGCTTAGAAGCAAGTTCACTAGTTAACTTTAGCTTTCCCCTACAAACCTCATCATTCACCAGCAATGAGCAGCTTCACCAAGTTTCTTCAAAAATTTTCCAGTGAAATGGGATAAAAGGGGAAGAGTTACACACACAGCTGTGAGGACATCAGTAAAGAACTGATGTGAGTGTGGTCAGCAGCATAAGAGAAAAGAGAGCACAGAACTGCAAACAAGAAAAGGAAATTAGAGATTGTAATGATGTCAAGATATTTGAATGGTTAGAGAAACAGAACAGATGCACTTTTCCGTGATTGCTCCAAGTAATGCTGCTTGGATAGATGCTCTCACCAAAGACAGTAACAATGCAAGAAACAAAGTTCCTTCCAAAATCTTCTGGAAAAGGATTAATCAAGACTCTCAGAACTGGCAGAGAGCAGGAGCCAGACCAGAAAGAGATGGTCAACAGTGCAATACAGAGAGGAAGGTGAAAGGGACGTTGGAGTCAAGAAAGGACTCTTCAAGGTATAATTGCAAATCATTTATTGGTGAGTAAAGGACAGAATTAAAAAGAAAACAAACTTGGTGACAAAAAATTAAAACATTCAAAAATTAAGAAATTAAATAAATTCCTGGTTTGGTTTCTTTATAGTAGATTTAATCATTTAAATACAGAAGAATGATCCCTACTATGTAGAGGCAGATGCTACGGTAAAATAAACTGAAAAAAGAATAAATTAGACACTTTTTCCCAAAGCTAGTTTCAGAGATGCACAAAACACATTATTGTTTTCTTGAAGCCCCAGAGATTCACTCTGTCAATAAATGTTTCACAGTCCAACAGGTAAACAAAGACTGAAGCCAAATAGCTTAAGTTAAGAATATTTTAATGCCTTCAACTCCATTAAAACAATCACAACCATCACAAGCATTGCTTATATGGTCATTTATTTACAAGAAAGAAAGAAGAAGAAGCTGTGTCACTGAAATTAACCTCAATATTAAATTGTAGAAAAAATGCTTATAAATTCACATATAATTGAAGCTAAAACTTAAATTACAAAAGTATATAAAAACAAAAATGAGATGTAGTTCTCAAAAGCTATTTAAATGGTTGACTATCCATTACTATATTTTTTGTTTTATGGGATAAAAGGAACATTAATATTTAATTCTTCGTGTCACCAGATTAAAATATGTATTTGGAAAAAAAATGGTAGAAAGGCAATGCAGGTTAAAAAAAACAAGGAAGGCTAACACAGAGATCCAAATATTATTTTTATACTTTGGACTCCAGCCACTTCATTGTCGAGGTTGTCACCACATACTTTGGAATTCATCACTCAAATCTCAGTGATTTCGCTGCTTCCACCTGCTCCCACTCACTTTACAGAACATCAGGTGCATAAGACATAGAGGAACCTGGAGACACTGATTTGCAGCTAAGAGGTGCCTTGAGTTTGGAACTCTTAGCAGGTATAGAGATGGATGCATAAAATTCACTGAAGTTTCATGTTTTCCTAGATGATGTGTTACTGTTAGAGTGTACACAAGCATAAATGACAGTGGTGAATGCAGCAAATACAACCACGGTAAGTTTAAATTTGTCTCCTTTCTTCACTGTCTTCACTTCAAAAAAAAAAATTGAAGAAGTGCTGGAAGATAACTGGAGTCACAAAAATCATCTAAATCACAAAAATGGTTTTGAAAATCAAAGAACTCCAAGTCTGAAAGGAGGTGAACCCAGGATTTTCAATGTAATCTGGGAGACATCTGGAATAAGTAAGTGTAGGCTTCTATCTTGCTGGTTGTGCAGCCCACTTCATCACTGACAGTGGTCTTCCTTTTACTGTAGGGTTCCCAGCAAAACAATCCATCTGATGGGCATGGAGGAGGACCAAGAGAACCCTCCAAAGTCTACTCGTTCTTAGGACCTCTGCAGGTGTTTCCAAAAACTGGTCCCATTGGAAAGACTCTTGTCGACTTTGTCAAAGAAATCTCTGCAAAACTCATCCACCTTTAGTGACTCCAAGGATAAAGTCACCCATGGACTTTATCATGAATGCCCTCAACATTCTTCACATGTTAACTGTGCATTTATACCCAGCCACAGATTCCTAATCTAGCCAACTTCTCTAATGACTGAAACAAATGTAGCATCTCTGCCATTTTAATGTCCAGAAAGAACCACTATGTGTGTGCTTTGACACACCAGGGAATTTCATCCTGTCATTAAATAAGTTTCCACTGCAGGTTTGTGACACCTTCTCCAGCACTCTCATAATTTTTGCTGACTCTTCCCTATACTCTAAACCACTTTTTCAACATCCTTTTGAAATGCAGTCACTGAACTGACTCCTATAACCAAAAAACACCACATAGCTGTGTATACAAGAGGCCTGATCACCTCTTCCCATATATATTCAAGATTTATATTAACCCTCTTGCTGTGGCATGACAGTGAAAATGAATGTTCACGCTGTTTCTCCACTGTACCTAGAAAATATTTTTGGAGTTGCAGGACTTCAGGACACAGTGGACTATTTCATTGGGATTGCCTAAACACTTTTCACCATTTTATAGAATTAAATTAAAAAAGACATTCTTATTAACCAAATTAAGTTGTTTAAAAAGCAGTGAGACTTGCTTTCGCACAAATTCCAATAGCACCAAATAGGATTTCAAACCCAGGCTTCTAAATCTCCTCGGATCTCACACTCCTCTATCCCACTGTGTGATCACAGCTGGGAAAACCTGGCACCAGGTTTCCCTTCAATTGCTTGGTCTACAGTAAGGGTTTGAGTCCAAAAGCCCAAACACCATTTATATAATGGTAGGGAACTTCTTCCTTAGTGACAGATCTTCCTTAGCACGGTGTTTTGGACACCGTACTCACACCATACATTTGTTTACAGGCTCCTTACTGTAGCTACCAACAACAGAAGGAAAATCCGGTGGCATCAAATAGCATGGAATAATGCCAACAGCTACATCAGGCCCCTCCATAAACTTTACACCAAAATACAATTTAGCTGCAGTTGCAGCTGACAGTCCATCAGAGAGATGCTTCCATATTAACTCAAAAGACACGTAGCACTTCTTTTTTTTTTTTTTTTTTTAAATATCAATTTATTTTACATCAACATTTTAATGAGAATTTAAAGGTTTCACTTGAAGGCTTGTTGCTCCTTATCTCCTCAAACACAGGCCACTCTTTAGATCCTGCACACACTTACCAGGCACTCGAGCAGCCGAGCTGGCCGAGCAATGATAATCATCAGCTTCTTCACCAGCTGGGTGACGAAGGCGACCTCGGAGCTCTCGGATCGCTCGTGGGCCTGTGGAGAGCAGAACATCACATTACAGGCCCAGCACTGAACTCTTCACTTCTGTGTGCCAGGTGATGAACACAGAGCAATCCCCAGCTCAGCGACCGTAACTCAGCAGCAGAAGCGTGACTTGAGTCAGGGCAGGCAATGAGCTGAGCTCAGCCAAGTCACATAGAGCTTTTCCATTACAACTGACTCCTATTATCATGCAAGAGATATTTCAAAGGCTCTATTTGCATTATATCATCTATCAATTATATTAGATACAATGTGGCTTTAGTTTATTTTTTAAAATGAGAAGGGGAATACTGATTTTTTTCAATTTTACCTTCCAGGCAACACTGACATCTAGGTAATGACTAACAGCCACACATATTTCTAGGCTTTACTGTCAGCTAGAATTTGAACTACTTCTGTTCATCATCAAGAAAAACTTAACTTCAGTTTCTCCTTTTTTTAATTTTATCAATCCTGCTGAACAAATGCAGCACTGCATTGCATGCCATGTAGGACCAAGCAGACAAGCAAAGCAAAGAGCATACAGAAACGTAATTCAGAGGGTTTACTCCTGCCTGTTACTTTACCAGATTTCAGTAAAAATTCAAGGCTTAGTTTCAAAATATATGCATGTGTGTGTGTGTCTGAGACAGTGTCTTTTTATAACAGTAAACATACTAAAACAATTTAAACAAAAAAAAAACCCACAACACAAAAAGTCCCCCAAGGACAAATTTGAACAAGCTCCCCAAATTACTCTTCTTTTGCTGAAGCACACAATGGTTACATTATGAGTCCTGGAGCAGAAATAAAATAGTGTTTCATTGCAGAGTGATAAAAAGGTGGTTCCAATGACATGCAAAAACTCTTAAAGTATAGTTATTTTTCTCCCAGGATTCCCCAATTATGCTTTAACACAGTCACAAATATAGAGTTCAGAACTTAACCAATGAGGTTTTGCTGGCAATGAGCCCCTTGCTTATAGGAATGATATTTTGCCAACAAGGATGCAAGCAGTAATAAAATAAAAGGTTCATTTAGCATTGTTCACTAGCACCACCTAAGAAAAAGAAGTCTGAGAGGTCAAATCACAAGTGGTGATCACCTAAAAGAACAGTAAAAACACAGGGAAGCCAAAATTCAGAGCTATAAATACACAGGCAGCATTTTAAACAATGTATCTCTGATACTTTGTTACCAAAAAAAAAAAATTAAAAAGTTCATTATTTCTCATTTTGACAGAGGTCAGAATAGAAATGTTGATTGTCTCCTTCTGCACTGATTAGCTGGGGCTAGAATTTTAACCTTGAAAAGAACAATGTATGTGCTAGTTCATTACCTAAAAACATCAGAGATCCTTCCTGGCTATAGAGCCTTAAAAAATGGATTATTTTGAAAGTATTGAAATAAGTTGTAGGGTTTTTTCCCCTAACTAAAAGGTATTTTCTAATTATAAAACAGAAAATAATCACAACGAAGATTATTAGTATTCACTTTGTGTCCTCTAATGCATTATGCAAACTTATAAGTTAAAATATGAATCCTAGAAAGAAATTAATGCTTTCATATTTGAAAAGCCATTCCAGATCACCAGGGGTTAGCTGCATTGAAATTAATAAATAAAACATCAACAACTTTTTATTATTTGAAATATGAGCCATGCGATTGGGAAGTCCTCTTCTTCCCCTCTACATAGGTTATATTATGTAAAAATATAATAGAACAGATATAATTCATCATTTTGCATCCATTTATATTGTTAAAGTGAACCTTAGTCTTTTAAATCAAGTCCTTTTGTTTTCTCCTTTTCTTATCTATGACAATTCAGGCAAAATAACTTAAAAACGTAACTAATTTAATCAGGTGTCTGTTTTGAAAACGAAAAGCCAGACCATGACTGCCAAATGATACAGAAAAGCAAAAGGAAACAAAAAAATAATTACAAAAACCAAACACAACTTGTAACAGCCACTCAGCCATCATCTCTGCACAGCGCTGCTCTTCCAAGATCCTCAGGAAAACTGCCTCTTCTTCTTTGCTCCTCACACAGGACAGCCCAGACATCCCTACAGACGTCTTGTTTACAGCCTGTCCCAGGGACAGAGCCTGGGATCCGGAGGGTTACTCAGCCAAGCACTGCCTGCCACCTCCACGTACCCCGGGTACCAGACGTGCCACCTCACCCACAGTTCCCCATGAGGACACCCTTGCCTGAAGGATGCTGGTGGCATTTCAGGGTTTCCCCCCACACACACTCCGCCTCCCAGGGGGAGGAGGGAGAGGCTGATGGGGTTGTGGGGAGAGGCTGATGCCATTCCTGCACACATTGCCGGTGACACGTGTACGGGGAGGTAGCGACGGCTAATTTACAAACCCATTGCCTTATCTGAAAGACCCATCCGTCACTAACTGTAGCTACTGGGGCATGAAATTAAAATCACTGTCCTCCCCTGGGGTTCAGCAGGACCAATAGCTGGGATATATGCAAGTCACAACGCTGTAATTGAGCTAATATACTGATGGAAACCAAAACAATAGACCTGCAAAAGCCAAGAACCAATAAATTTACACTCAGGTTCCCATTAAGAAAGCAATCCCAATCAGAATATCCATTTGCACACGTGCACCATCAGTCACTGCAGTACAATACTTATACCCTCCCCTGTTTCTTTTGTTCCATGCACAGAAACACCTGTAATCCTTCACCTTCCTGACCAGCTGGCTACACCTACACAACAGTCATTAGACTTCTTTTTTTGACTCTGGCCAGTAAAACTCTGGCCAGTTTTACCTCATCAATTCAGCCAAGCAATAACAGACTATAATCTTTTGTTTCCCAGTAACCTGAGGTCCTGTCCCATCCTCTAACCCATGGCAACAGATAAAGAACTGAATATTGTATATTCTTTTTTATATAAGTGCTTTATCTTATTTTTCAAAATCTTTATTTTGAATGTGAAGTGTAACATTCAAGCTCATGTTTTCCAAAATAAAGGAAATATCTTAAATTCATTTTTGCTTCATGATAATTTCAATGATGCAATAAGCAATAAGTTTTCTGGCTAAAAGACAATATTTCATGCTCCAAACAAGGGAAAAGATCTCATTTGCCAGAACTAAAGAGATTTGCTGGCATGTTATTACAAAAGCCAGGATCTAAAAATCTTCTAAAAGCTTTCTGGTTTGGTATATTTAAACAGCTCATTATTTACATACTCAATTACTCTGGTTTATATTTTTACAATATAAAGTAGACTCAAACTATTAAATCAAGTTTCCTCCCTATGGTTTGTAATGCTGTGCAAGTTTAGTTTGTGATGAGGTGTTGGAATCGACACCTTAAAAAAGAATTTCAGGAGAATCCATTCTTTCACAGTAAAACTGTATGAAAATCCATGGGTATTCCTGCCACTTGCTGACCTCATTCCTCACCAATAAAGCATCTTCCCAACCTTTAAATATGTTATAAAAATATACCATAAAACTACATATCCTGCTGCACAGACCATACAACTGCCTAAGCCAAAGAGCTTTTTGGATGACCTTGCAATTGGTATTATTTATGTAGGGAGTAACTGTGTGATACCTCACAAGCTAAGCAAAGGTTAAGACCCTGCCACCACATTTGGAATAATCAAACTTTCTTGCAATTTCAGATGAGTCATCCAAAAGAAATATTATCACCAATTTCTATATATTTCAACTGAAAGGTCCCAATTATTTCCTTGTAAAGTGCAGTTTGAAGGGCAAAGAAAGAGTAGGAAGTAGAAGAAACAAGTAGCTTTTAAATATTAAAATAAAAAAGATAAGCCAAGGAACTACGATAAGACAGAAAAAGAATAAATTAGAAAGATGTGGAATGAAACCTTTGGCATTCCTCTGCTGTCTTTAATGTCTTTGTTCTTTTCCTTCCTCGCCTGCTCTGCCTCCCTTGTCTCTCTAAACTTTCCTTTTAATCACTTCTAGCCCACCTTACTTCCTACAGTAAATCAATTAAACTAAAGAGCTGACCCTTCTCTCACCTTCTCTGCAGAAGATGTTCAGGAGGAAGGGGTCAACCTCAATTCCCGAACAAGCTCAGAGATGACCATTGTATCTTCTCTAATAACAGTAAAATGTCACCTTTCCCTGTGCTTCAGAGCAGCAGTATAATGCCCATAGGATCAAGGGGAAAAGGACATTTAAGAAGTGTGTTTTGAGGATTTGTTCTGAGGGAGAGGGGAGAAAAGGAAAAAGCTGATTTATCTGACCCACACCTCCACTGGGATCCTGATTAACCTCTTCAGGCCAGAAGACAGGACTGAAAATGCAGACTGGAAGTGGCCAGCCCCAGTTTATGGCTCTTAATTCCTTACAGTATGAGAAATCACTGTCCACGCACAGAGGAGGAAAGTCCAGGAGAGGGAGAATTTCAGGCCCCAAGGATGTGCTACCAGAAACAGTAAAACACACTGTAGTCCCCCTGCACCCCTAAAATGTAAGTGATTTCACCAAGTGCATACACCCACTTTTAATGAAACCTTTCCAGCTTCAAAACCATCACCCAAAGAGGCCTGACCCTTTATTTCACAGCTGACACGTGCAAATACTCTGCTTCCAGACTCCAGAGATTCCAGGGGGACCCACATGCATCCCCAAGTGGTTACTGATATCCCACAGGCAGACAACCACATAGGCCCTCAAAAGATATTCCCTACCTCCCTTGATCTGTTAAAATTATATTCCCCATCCAAGCAGAACACCACAAATCCAAACGTGATGCATTTTTCTCACACGCACCATAAATACCAGGAAAATCACAGTCATACTCATACAAATGGGGTAGCCAAAAATATTAGTTGATACAAGGGAAGATTCTGCAGCGTTCACAAAGCTTTGTAATACAACAACTGTACATTAATACAGTATTTTTATTCATTTGCCATTTTCTAATGAAACAGTGGCAAAGAGGCACAAGCTACTGCAACTCATGCCAGTGGGTTGGCAGACAGATCAATGACTATAAAAATCATCACAGAAAACAAATGATTTCAGGTATTCTGTTTCTAGATGTCTCTGTGATGTTTGTTATCTGAGACTGTAATCTTTATAAATCCTGTCTTTTCAGCTTGCTATCTCACTAAATCAAAGCAGAAGATTAGGAAGACATTTCCAAACAGAGGTCTGGACCCAGCAACTGGTAATAGCACTGACTCTTCAAAACAGTTATAGCATAAATTCTAAGAGATTTTTAAATTTAATATTATTGTCATTTTACAGGATAAGAGCAATTTTTAACGAGTAGCTGAAGCACACTGAGCATGCATTAAAATTGTGCCCCCTTGTGTATTTTCGTATGCTTTGATCACCACAAAACACACACAGAAGTACTGAAAGCCACAACTGGATTAAGTTCAGCTAAGAAAATCTTTTATGAAAAATGTATAGCAACACCAAAAACTATGGCCTTTTCACTCCTTGAAGGCACTATTTTAATTAACAAGTCATTCAGAGTCTTGAAGTTTGTGAAAGAAAAGTTCAGTAATTTCCTTCAACTGAATAAACTCTATTTTCTTAAATGGCAAAGACTGCCTTTGACTTGCTCATATGCATATTTCATTTTACCACAAAGGAAGTTCGCAGGTGAAATGATTTACTCAAATTCACCCATAGCAGAACAACAGCAAACTGGTACAACTCAGATCTTCTGACACCCCCACCTGTTTCCCCTCCCCTGGAATCAGCATTTTCTCTCCTAAAAATCAAAGCTCTGGCTTATTGGTTAAAGTTCCAACCAAAAAAATAATACACTTTACTTTTCAGAGAGCACTTACATCCTGGAGAAGTTTCTCCAAGTTTTCCTGCAGCTCATAAAAGTACCGAGAAGTAATAAGACCTTCACGTGATTTATCTAGGCAATCTCTGGCCAGTTCAATAACTTGATGATGAATGAAACTTAGGACCCCATCCGCTAATTGCAGCACGTTCTCCGGAGCATTCGAGGCAATAAACTCGGCCAGCCGTTCTTCCATCTGCGCCGTGGCCTAAGAGTACAGAACAAAGAGAAATTACCCCTGAATTTTACTAACACAGATCTTAAAACATAAAGGAGCAGGGTGCTAAAAGCAAAACTGGCAATTCCGACTTGCACGAGGCTTAAAAAAAAAAATATTGCAAAATACAATAGCGTCTTGCTGAGAGTAAAAAACAGCGTATCATAGGCAAAAGTTATGAGCTAACAACAAAAATTAATCAAAACACACTTTCTGAAAATGCAAATGACCGTAGAAATATCTCGGTCCTGAGGCTGTATTCCCCCCTGGGTCTCCAGAGTAAGGATGTAAGATACGAGGCAGTTTTCAGAACTTTTAGACAGGACCGTGGAAGCTGAAAATCATTGCCCCAAGCAGCAGACACACAGCATTTCTATCACTCTAAGCCCTGATATCCTGTCTCCAGAGAAACATCTATTTTTGCTGGTGGTGGAACAGGAAGGAATGGCCATATCGACAGCTGTGGGATACACAGTCTTCTGCACTCATTTCAATGAGATGTTAACTTTCAAAGCTTGCTTCCACAGATTTCAATATTCAGCTTTTTAAAGAGCAAACACACTTATTTTCACTGCAGATCACTTCAGCACATTTCAGCGTAACTGAAGCGTTCAGCTTGATTTTTCTAGAAACACAAATCTAATCTATCCTTATTACTTCTCGAGTACCAAAAGCCCCAGTGGCAAACTTGGGTTTTGTCAAAACCTCCAGTATAATTAGGACTGACTTGAAAACAAAACTTTGCATTTCCAACATGTAAATGGAAAGCCTACCAAACCCAAAGAAGTCTGGATCAGTATAAGGTAAATTTAATGCAGTTATACAAGGAATACCAAGACAATGTTATTCAGTTTGTTTTGAAATTAACTCTTTAAAATAGCTGTTTAAAGTATATGTGAAAATAAACAAAACACCCCTCTTTCAGCCTTGATCTGATTTGGAATTTAAGAAAAATACAAGTATTAGTTAAAAACATACAGAGAGCCAAAGCATGGCCCCTCTTCTCACTCTTGAAAGCATTTGTCATGCCAATAAAAGACATCAGAAATTTAGTAAACATGAAATACATACAAAAAAAGCTTTTCAGCCTTTTCTATCTGAATCTCTATATATATTAAATCCATTGCTTCCACTGCAGAATTAATACATGAAGCTGAGAAAGCAGCTTCAAACTCTCAGCAAACTGCACTGCTTGGAAATGAGATGTAGGAGCAGGGCTCCTCCAACGAGCACTACAAATTAATCCTGAGCTTGGGCACAAGTTCATTGAATGCAAAAAGTGATTCTTTACCTTTGGAAACCTTTCTTTGTACACATGGTTCATCATTATTATTTCACTGTCAAAGGAAACCGGAGAGCGACCAGGGCTAGAGGAGAAAAGAAATTATGTTACCATTTACAGATATCACACCAAAACCTTTCAAAATCCAGTGCTGGTCATGACACTGCCACACTGACTGTAGCCCTTCCGAATCTTTGAGTTCACTTCAGTAATGGGCAGATGCTCTACTTGAGAGAAAATTCTAGCAAGCAATGGCAGTCTGCAGTGATCTGGAAACTGCCAACATCCCTGTCTCCCCATGGACTCAGGCAGAAAACCACCTTTTTTTGGTGAATTCAAGCCTTAACACAGAAGCATGTAAAACCTCAGTGCATTTGTTGCAGATACATTTGTTATTTCCCTTGCTGTGTTGCTGCCCTACACGGCAGCAGGAGCAGCCCTGCTCCAAAAGAAATCACCATGATCTCTGGAGCCTCCTGTGCCAGAAGGGAGCAGAGCAATAGGAAGCAAGGAAGTTGAGATGACTTGCTTTCCTTTGTCTGAAGGATACCACAATACAGGAGGGATGCACAAGCAGTGTTATTCAACTAAATCTTACATATAAATACCACAAAACTGCACTCCCTTGAGGCACGTTACACCACGGGTGCATATGCATCTATGCATAGGTTAGCAAGGAACTTCAAGCACACCAAAAAACCAGGACACTAAGTCTTGACAAGCTGCATTTATATTAGTGTTTGGGTGGGTTTTTTTTAAAGAAGAGTTGCATCTTGTTTCATCACATCTGATGGTATGCAGTGCTCTGACTCATCCTGCCACTGAGGACAGCAGATGAGGTAATGCAGATAATCCCCAGCTACAGGATCGCCTGCAGCATCTCATTTCTCCAGTTACCTTGTTTTAATGTTCAAGATAAGCAAGGGCTTCAATTATTTGGCATCTTACATGATCATTGTCTTTGTGATTTTAAGAGTACTAAATACTGCTAAAAATAATCTATGTCAAAAAATACAATCTTGAATGAGTTCAAACATTTCAAACTTTCCAGTGAAGGATGAAGTGAATCTCTCTAAATGGAATAAATGCATTTTAAACTTGGAATGCATTACAGTTACTACCTTGTTGCTAACCTATTTAAAGGAAAAATATTCTTTTGGCAACATATATTAACAATCCAAAGAAAATTTAACTCACTGTCGCACAGACTACAGCAATACCAATCTCTTTTTATGCCTTGTGCTGAAATTCCATTAAATACATCGTGTCTTGTTTTTATTACTGTTTATCCCTTAGCTTGGGAAAAGCACTTCAGATTAAATCTCTCACTGAATCCTTACGTTGAAGGAGAAAAAAATTATTTGAATGTTTTGAATATGAAGTAAAAAACACATTCTCATCAACTTCCCTTAGCTTGGTAGATAACTATTTTTAATCAAGGAAAATTTTCTTTAAGAAGAAACTTACATTTATATTCATATGTAACCTATGACATGATTAAACAGAAGGGTAAGAACATTTAAATTCCAGGCCTATAAGCAAATTCCCCCATGTATCTCGCCTGTTATCCTTATCCTTTTTTCTCTAAGACCAAACAAGCTGACACAAACACGACACTTGTTTACTTGTGTACTTGTGGTACTCCACATGGAGCTGAAGGACTTGGTGAACACAGTTGTTGAAGAATTTATTTTTCTCCTATGTAATTTTTCACTGTGTGATTTAAGTGAGGTATAAATTACAAGGATATATAAGCTCTTTGATACTAACTACAGAAATATGGAGGCACATACATACTTCATTTTAGCACTAACATTTGCACATGCTTAAGTATTTGCTATCTTAGGGCTACAATAAAACATGAGGGACTTTGCCTTTTGCTTTCAAGGCACTTTATTCATATGGATGCAGGAAATTAAGAGCTATGCAGAAATCAAGCTACTTGAGCTGTCCTGCCAGCAGATGTAGCATTTCCTTAGGGAGAACCATGATGACAGGAAAATTTATTGGGTTTGCTTTCGTTTTTTACAATTCTGAAACAATTTCTGTGCACACCAACTGGCAAGAAAATAAACATTTAAAATCCCTCCGTTTCCTTGGGCACTGGCAGTTTTGTCTCTCACCTTTGGGAGCTCATCAATGCCACTTTTTACCATCTAAAACAACAGAGCACCATCCACAAAACTCTGGACAAAACCTCAGATCAAGGTTCACATTGTCATTCAAAATAAAATCTGCTCAATATACCAGGCCAACTTAAATGTCTAGCTGGCTATAGCAAGACTTCAACATAATACACTGCGTCATAATTTTTAATGTTGATCCTTAGCTTGGGAAACTAAGGAAATAATTAGCTGGATGACTGACTAACTAACCAAAGGCTGTCTGCCTGGCACTGCTGGGTACTTCACAGCACCTCTGAGACACAGTGAAGTGAAAAAGAAACAAGGACTAGGTAGATAACTTAGGGCCACCAAGGGAGAACATAAGGAAATTTAGAAAAAAAAAAAAAGATAAAAGGAGTTTAATATATTTTACTGGCATGACAGCTTTTCAAATGCAAAAGCTTCACACATCTATCTAGCACCAAAAATTTCACGTACAGAACTAAACCAGTCTAACATTTCAAGCCTCACAAAGGAACAGATTATTTTCTGCAAAACAGAGGACACATGCTGTGCACGTGCATAACATTTTAAGACAAAAAGCAGGCTGCTTCTCTTTTCTTGGTGCAGACAGGTAGGTCAAAGAAATGATTATTGTCAGTGAGTTTTTCATTTCAGCAGAGCAGACATTAGAAGAATAATATCTGTCCCCTTAAGCTTAGCAGCAGAATGAAAAACTACTCTCTCTTTTCCCCTTCTTCACCCTCCCTCCACTTTATGAAAGATGTGGTGGTAGACTTCCAGTGATATCTATCTCCCACAAAGATTTCTATAGCCTTCAACTTGTCAAAACTCATGTGTCCTTATCTGATGCTAGAAAGTGAAAATAGCTTATAGACAGCTATTTCAAGGAGTAGCATTTATAGTAAAAACTGAAATCTTACAAAATCTAGTTTAAGTGTGACTAAATAAAACTGAGATGTTTATGAATACCTAATTTTTCCTTCACTGTGACAGCTGTATTTATTAGGAAAAAGCAAAGAAGCTGAAAGCACTGTGCTTCCCTCTGATTTCATCCTGTACATAAAGGTTTAATTAGGCTGTATTTACAGTACATTACAAAAGTCAGCAGCCATAGAAAACTTAGAACCATAAGCCTTAATTTTCTGTCCTTTCCAGACACAGAAAAAAAGGAATTTTAAAACTAGAGACCTAAAAGTTGAATAAAGTAGAGACTAAGGTAAACCTAATGCTGAAGGTAAGCCTTCCTCTTCTCTCAAGAAATAATTACTTAAATCTTTGACCTAATGAAAATTACATTAATACTAGAAGTCAGAAAACTTTGCTGCAACTAGCTCTTTCCAATACTTCAGGTTCTTTATGCATGCCAACAAAGACTGAGACTGCTTCAGAATGAAAGTAGGAAATTAGAATGATGAGCAGTACAAAGGGCAAATAAGAATACCCAGTTTTACTCGTAATAGAAAACCATGAAAATGGTGAGTGAACCCAAAAATTAATACATTTAAAAACAATCACTCTGAAGAACTTCTTCAAATCAGGTTCACAGAACCCACTGTCTTGAGAGAGAAAACAAAGAGACCAACGTCATCTGTAATGCCGCTAGAATGTATTTTCATAAGGAACAGATGCCTTATGCTTCAGAACATAAAACCATTATCCTTCTCCAGCAAATCCATGGTTCTGTGAATCCCCATTCCACAGCTTGTGGCGAGTGGCACTTCCTGAGTGCAGCAGCATGAAGGGATGAAGCCACCAAGATTACTCAAGTGGTTAAAGCTGCTCCTTCAGCGCAGTGAAATGAGAGAGCCCCATGACCTCAGGATCAATTCCAAAGATAAAAATGGTCTATGCAGGCCCACTGGTGTGGTTTCACAAAACCTATTCCTGCTTCCCATCTTGGGTGTTTTATTCTTAAAAGTGGCAACTGGCATTTTTTAGGAGTTTTCTCTGTATATTGTTGATGGCAGGATCCAGCATGTCGGAAGTCAGGTTGGAGGATTGCACTTGAAAAGCACTACCCAGCAAAGAGATGAAGGAGCATATCTGATTAAGGATGATCTCATCTACTTCAGCTACATAAAAATTCATTGCAACAATCTTCAGCCCTTTTTCCCTAGACAACATTATCGTGAAACACAAAAAGAGATCAAGAAAAACGGGCAGATTGGTGGGCTGAGTGACTGCACAAAGGCAGCTCCTGAAGAAGTCGTTATTAGTTAATTCTGCTTTTATCTCTGACATTCTCCACACATTCCCACATGTTAGCAACTGCTAAAGATGACAAGTAAAGAGAACTGGGAAAAGATGGAGGGCAGCATCTCTCTAACTTAAAAAGAGTAATGACGCCGAGTTCAGTGCAAGAATTCCCAACTCTTCATGCATTTTACTCCAGGGAGAAAAGATCTTCAGGTAAAGCCCAGGATTGTTCAAAACAAGTGAATGTAGCCTGGGGATCTCTCTGTTGGTCAATAACCTGAAGGATTTGAAGGTTGCCTCACAAGAAAAAGAGAACAGTTGAGAGATATTTAGGAATTACTTCTGCAGGTAATAAAGAAATATTCTCTTCCACTGAAGACACACTGTAAGCACCAAAACAGGTGGGTCACATGGAAATATGTTCTTTCACTTAGCATGTGAGTGCTGGATCTTTCTGAGACAGATGAGAGAACAGACTCCTGGACTTTGCAAGCAACTCCATAAGCACATCACACTTTTGCATCCCAGCGTTGATCTCGGGATCCCTCCTTCCCCCGGCATGGGAAAGCAGATGGGAAAGAATCAATGCCATTTCTTCAGTGCTGAAATTCAGGGCATTTCAAATAAGGTGTGATTAGTTAAAAGATGAAGTATCCTCAAGCCACACTGGCAGAACACCTCCAACAAACTGCTACCAACCTGTCAGTGCAGTGTAGCCAACACTACTCTCCACGACTGTGTGCGCTATTATTTTTTTCATCCAGTTTGATCATTAGAAGTGTTCTGTACAAACAGGACATTTGCAGCTAGATACAAGAAAATGGTAAATTTCTAGCTGAAGAAGGGTATTTTTCCAAAAGCTACATCTAGGCAGCACTCTATATCTAGGAGCATAAAAGGATCATCTGACACTTCTAAAAATTCTTGAGTTACAGAGAGAAAAAAGTCCCAGCACTTGACAGTGACATCTCAAAATGCCAGTTCCTCTTGCACAAAAAGAGATGTAAGGCTGCAGTCACATAGGATGAAAAATGAAAACCTGTTAACAATCAGACCATCTTCTAAATTAGAAAGCCATGGTCGTCAATTAAGGAAAACATCTGATATATTTTGTTCAACTGCTTTTCATTAAAGCTGATCAAACAAGACTAATGAATGCTTATGAAAATACACATTTTTAGGAAATTCCTGCTAAATTTTCAACACATTAACTGCTCAGCTTTTATTTTATAAGTAAGTGAAAATAGCCTCTCACCAAGTGAGCTAATTCTAAGGTGTGGGCAAATAAACAAGCAAGCTCTCTGCAGTGAATAAGGTCTGGTCTGCACTTATTTCAGTACTTGTTTGTTTACAAGGACAGGCTACCCTCTGGCAAAGAGGGTATTTGCTCCTGCAAACGTTGCTCCAAATGGTTGGACTGACATATCAATTTCCCTTGGAGGTGCAAGGGGTCAGCATGAATGCTTGGTAGTGGCAAGGGTGCTTTAGAGTCACTCGGCATCACAGTACTAGCAATAAGCAAAATGAAAAACAAATGAAGCACAAAAAGTTGAAAAAAATTAAATTACTTCATTCAAAGCTTTGGAATACCAATAGCACTGGCCATTACCACACTAAAAACCAGAGAGAGCTAGAGAAAGTATTCAAGAGAGGAAGAAGATTAATCAGTTGTATGACACGCTGAATTAATCTCATCACAAATTCTAAACCTACTACACGATAACTCTGCTTTAAATTGGCTTTAAAATTCTAAGCAAGCTGATAACCCATACTAACAAGGAAGAAAATAAAATTGGGCTTTTCACACTATTGTGTGAAATCATTCTGACATTAGCAAAAGTGTCTTCTGCAACAGAAATACACCTGAGTTAGAAAGGGTAACAATGGCTTTAGTCACCTGTTGTCTACCTACAGTAGCTGTCTTATCTATAAGAGAATTAGTACCACTACAGCTACACTACTCAGCTGTAGTCAGTGTTAAGAGTGACAGCAAGAGGACTGAAGTAGGACTATTGTTCAAAGAGACTTAGTACAAATCATACAGCTATTCTTTTACTACATGGTAATTTGCAGGGGTCACAGGCTAAGTGTGCTACTACCCACAGTACTTACCTGCTCCTGTAGATTACTGTGTAACTACACTTAGTTGATCCATATGCAATTACCATGCAGCCTGCACTGAAGTTTAGAACATACAAATAATTACAAATAATCAAAGGTCAGCTCTGCCATGACACAATACTCACCATGGATTTTTTTATTATCCTGGCCTGTTTCACTTCCTTTCTTTTACAAACCCCCAACTAGGTCCTGAGCTGGGCACACTGATTCAGCATTTCCAGCTGGCAGAGTTTTTGAATATTATCAGTGAATTTAAGGGTGATATCCACCTCTGACACCCTCAGAAGAGAAGCAAAACAGAGACTTCACCTCCTTGAACCCTGCTTGTATAAACCCTTTTTCTTTCACAAGAAGCTGTGCCTAGAGTATACATCCCTAGACTTTCATTCACTTGGTCCATCACTAAAGGCATAGCAAAACTTGAAGTTATTGCCATGATACAAAATGTTTGTGGATTTATTCCACGTAATTGTTAGAGACCTGCAGGAAAGACTGCTCATAGACTTTGTGGAATTTCTGTCCTTGGAGGTATTCAAAAGCCATATAGACACGGTCCTGGGCAGTCTGCTTGAGCAAGGGTTTGGACAGGATGACCACCAGAGGTCCTTTCCAACCTCATCCATTCCATAATTCCATGAAAGATGAAATTCCAGTTGCTTCTGGTTTTATGTATGGCAAAATCAATCGCACAAGGAAATAACCCCTGGATAGCTATCTTTGAATAACCAGTTCTCTGAAGCAACAGTAAAAATTATTCAACTACTAATGCAGGAGAAACATTTTCAGTGCTATGACAAAATAGCTCTGGGGTGCAATTCCATTTAAGCTTTTCACTTTATCTGCTCTAGTTTTCATACTCCTTCAGAAACACTGCCAGAAAAGTTATTAACAGTGGCTGTAACCACATCCTTATGTCACTGTAGCAAAATTCTGAGAAGAAACTTCACTACAGGAAATCTACATTCTGTAGATTTAGTCTGACACTAAAGCAGACTATACCAACCATTTTGCAATCCAAAACCTCAGTATCAAATGTTAAAAAAAAAAAAAAAATTCTGTTTGGGTGAGGTGAGCTAAGTATTGATCAAAATAGTTTCAAAAACGTGTAACAAATCAACTACAAATGACCGTTCTCAGATTTGAAGGCACATACAGGAATGCAGTAGATTTGAAGGCAGATACAGAAATGCAGTACATGTGTTCAACATCTCAAAAATTCGAGAAACGACCCAAAGCTCACCTGAGACTGCGAGATCGAGGCCTGAGGGCTGGAGAATGGCGCCCTTCCTCATCAGTGATGCTCTCAGTACTGAAATGCTTTGTCAGGAAATGAAGTTCATCTGCCGTGGGCTGAAAGGGCAGCTGGTGCAGCTTCTCCTGAGATGAGCATGATGACTGAGTACAGAAAAAAATACAGAAAAGAAATGCACTAAACGCATGCATAGGGGTCAGCTAATGAATGGAAGAGGAACGGACTCTGCCAGACACTGCACACTCCAGCAGAAAAGAAAGCTATTTATCAGACCAGGTGCCTCTTTTTATTGTTCTCTTTAGGCTAAGCCAACCCTTACATACTATGACAGAGCTGGTGAGATCAGGAAAACTTTGCGAGAGGACTTGGGAAACCACTGCATCCAATTCTGGAAGGATTCCATCTGATCACGCAGATAATTTATTATCAGGAGACGGAAAGGGAGGTACGTGAGTACCAGCACTACTCTGGAGAGGACAAGGAGGTTCCTGGAGTGGTGAGCAACTTTCTTTCCTTTTCCCTCATGCTCTCTTAGCTCAGGAGTTTCCACTGGCATGCAGAATGCTATGGAGCTGTGTAGACTTTTTTGCTGACTATTGGCTCTCATTGGAAATTGCTGCTGTAAATGGTCAGGATTTTATTTCTCCTTTCCTTTACCCATCAGGCTTCTTCTCTAACCAAGGAGACAATAATAAAATGAAAGTCACCAACTTTGTTTTAAGATTAACAGAGTTTCTTATTACAGAGCTAAACAGCTTATTCATCTGTAAATAAATTGATGCATTTATATGACACATGTCCTGAGATAATGATAGACATGAAACTGTTTTAATCCTTGAACCTCATAAAACCTGAGATTAAAAAAAAAATATTTGTGGGAAATGCTAATAACTTCAAATGTTGGACATTCCAGGGGAAAAAGCTGTAAATCAGCTAAGAAATGTGGGGTTTTGTGTGTGATTTTTCAATGCCCCTCTCCATTTTACAGAAGTAGGAAAATATATTATGTAAGGACAAATTAAAAATTCTCTTTAAAAACAAAGGGAAAAATAAAAAAAGAAAAAAGGGCTGAATAACCAGAGTAGCACTGAGTAACACCAGTGGGCCTTATTAAAAATATCACCCTAACCTAAGTTCCAAGGCTCATTATTATCTGATAAAATTAATTATATACACTGTTCCAGTAGAAAAACTTGTACTTTTGTTAAAATGACCCTCACTCAAACTGGAAGCACTGCAGAAGTATTGTACCAGAAGTATTGTTAGGAGAGAATTATATATGATATAACATGTATGACTGAAGCTTTAGCTCACTAACATGGGAAAAAAAGCCTATATATCTCTTGTCATATAGCTAGATCCTTTTGATTGACATTTTCTGAGGAAAAACACCTGGTCAACCAACAAATCTGAGATAAACAAGTCACATAGAAAGTATCAGTTCAAATGGTGCAATTATTGTAAATATTGTAAGCAACAGAAAAACGGGGTGATATGAGAACTTACAAACATAAGGGTTCTATTCTTTAATAAAAACATAATTGGCTCAAGAGCCCAGATCCACCCTCTCTACACTGCACAAAGGTATTTACAGGAAAGAACTCCCCTGAAAGCCTTGTGCATGAACTCCCCAAGTGTGCCTGGAACTGGAAACCACCACTTCCAGTGTTGTGCAGGGATCATGTTGAGAAGTCACCTCCAGCTCAGTGTCCACAGAGTGATGATTCCCCAGATGGTGGATCAGTTTACACTGATAATCCACACTGAAGCCAAGATGGAGAGTTTGGGTATTTGCCCCCTTGTCCAGTCATTCTGCTGCTCACGCTGCTTATGTCAATTATAAAGAATATTCTCTATGGTATAGAATTACTCAAGCTCTGTTTTGATTTTCAGAGATTTCTTTGATGCCTTTCTGTGTGTCTCACACCACACAAGGAGCAGGAAGAAGTACCTGCCTATGAAAAAACCTCACAGAAAAGGTACGTGGCAGGTGACATCCCATTCACGACGAATAACATGGATACTGCAACAAAGCAGGAATTACCAAAGATACTGTCTTACTGCATTAGCAGGTACCCAAGTTCTGGCATTACAAATACATGTCTTACTTGAAACAAATTAAGGAAGGTTAGTTACAAGAATTAGAAGGAAAGTTACAGAAATTAGAAGGAAAAAAAAAAGTCAAAACTTATAGTCTAGAAAAATCATTAAAAACTTTGTTTCCCAACAGCAAAATCACTGGGGAAGCAGTGCTAGTAAACCCATGGACGACTCAAAAAACATTCTCCCTCCACTTCCTCTCCTTAAAAGCAATCAGATCACAAAGTTTGTAATTCCAAAGAATAATTAATGAAAGTCCTGAAGATAAAGACCATAGACTTTTCTTGCCAAGGGCTTCTCTAGCAGTGTTAAGGGGTATAACATTTTAATGAAAAACCATGAAAGCGAAGTGGAACACTCCTGAAGTATTGATTTTTAAGTAATCACATCACAGTATTCAACATTTGCAGCAGACTAACACAAACACCCCCCTGGTGTCTTAATTACAGATGGAGAATTAGCTTAGCCGAGTTCTCCAGTTAAAAAAAAAAATCAAGTGAATACTACAGTAGGTTATAAACTAACTCTGCATCTAGAAAATGAATAGTAGATTAGTTGCTTAAAAATAATTGTATATTGGCCCATTTAACTGATTATTTTGTGTTCATGGAGGTTGAAAGAAGGTCTTCTTCAGCTTTTCCAGAGTTGGTCTGATAATATTTATCTGGTCTTCCTGATTTCTATGGAAAGGATAAATGTGGTTTGCTTGGGGTTTTTTTTCGTAGTGTCATGACTCATTTGGAAGCAAAGAATTAAACAGAATCTACAGGTTTTTACTGACCTTAAACTACATAAAGGCCTTGGTTTGTTGAGCAGGTTGACAGAGCAGCTGATCTATGACCACAGAGGTGCAGGTCAGCTCTTGCTCTCACACAGAAACTCAGCAGGACATGGACACATGCACCAGAAGGAAAGTCTATTGTCCTCCTTCTATCTTGCTTGAAAAAGAAACAATCTTGAGGACTGATCACACAAAGTGGAAGCCCAAAAATCTGTTAAAGTTGTATCTGCAGCATTAATTCACCATGCTCTTTTGACAAGGCCCTGGACTGCTTCTTACTTCGGTTTTAAAGTCAATGCAGGAATAACACCACTTATCAACTTCAGAGGTGTTATTCAGATCAATTCAAATTAATTCTAATCTGTGATATACTGCAATAATAGTATTGTCATAGACAAGTCCTAAGTAGGATTGGCTTAGAAATGTAATATCAAGTTTAACAGCTCCAACAATTGGATCACTACTTACTAAACAGCCCATTTCAATGTCTTACTAAGATTGTAACACAGAACCAGCAAAAGGACAAGAGATGAGAGACTTAGCCATTTAGGAAAAAAAAAAGTCTTGGAATTACATGCTTTAATCTATTTTCTGCAGGAAGGTGAATTCAGGTCTACCTACAACTATCACTTCGTGATTCTCATTGCACCATCCTGTTTTCTGTTACTTATAATGCTTTGGAAAATTACACAGTTTGAACTGATGCTTTCTATGGGACATGTCTATCTCAGATTTTTTTGTGTAGCTTTTTTTGGTTTTTTTCATAGGAAAACACGAATCAAAATGATTTAGCTATTTCTGGGAACATGACAAGAGACAAATATGCTTTCTTTCACATGCCAGCAAGTTGAGAACTTTCTAAAAGTAGCCTTAAAGTCCCTATTTCAAAGCAAGAACTGATAATTTCAACAGATTTTTCTTGTTGTTCTTGCCACTCTTGCTCTCTCTTTGGACATCTACCCAAAGCCTGGCCAAATATAAACTCTTGAAAAACTACTGATCACACCTGCAGGTAAGAACTTCCACACTGCAGGAAGTTTGGCCTCCAAAGGTGTCATCTTCACAGGCATCTTGGAAGCTGTCACAGTGACTACCATTGATCAAACTATTTGGATGCCATCCATACAGAAGTGACTGTACTTGCTCCACACTCTCATAGTTTCCTCCCAGAAGAGGACTTAGGCCTGGCTTATGCCCATAAAGATTCAACCTAAGACTATAAAGGCCAGAGCAGAGCTCCTTTTTAACAACTGCTCTCAGGTGCTTGAATATATAATAATGTTTGGCAGTGAAACCAGGGACACCTTTTTATCATGCTGATAATGAATTTTTCTACATTTTCTGTGCTCCTGCCCACATATCTGTACACATACACAGACTTTAACAAGAGATTGAAATCAAGTCACCTGCCTTCTAAGGAGACCATAAAAAACCCACCCAAATTCAACAAAAAAACCAACTGTCTTGAAGTTCAAAAGATAAGAAATTGTGGAAATTATGCAAACTAGAGTCTGAAGGAATGTGTCTGAGGCAATGAGGCTTAGAGATCAGATGAACATTGCAAAATCAAATTTTAGTCATATCAATTTAGGCTAAAAGAAAATTTTTGACCTCAATTCCTTCTCTTGCTATACAGACTGAATTTAACACTCACCTCCTAAGGAACTGTGTGATATATTTGTGTTAGAGAGACACTAGACAGTTTATGGATGAGCTTAACAGCCCACACGGAAAACAATGATACAGTGTAAGATTTGCATAATGTGGAGTTCTGAGTCCTAATTAATGGTGGTATGGAATTATAATTATTAGGAACGTGCTCTAAATTATTCACACAAAACTAAATTATCAGTAGAATTACTATGGAAAGAGGCAGTGATGTTACCACACAGTTGAAGGCACTCACCATAACACACACACAAAAGCAAGTTACATTAAGTCTGTACAGGCAGCCTTGACATTTCTATTTTTTCTGTGCTTGGCTTTGCAAGGTTGTTACATGGATAACCACAAAACCTACTTCACTTAAACTAAAGAGTAAGGTTCATTTTAGGAAGCATGTGAGAGTTACAAGGGTTAACACAGTGCTGTTGTCTTAGTGGCACTACTGACTGAACCCAAGCAAATTGCAGCCAGCCTTCCTAATGAAGGGTGTAAGAACTGAAAAGCTTTATTAGGAGGTTGAAATTACTGGAGTTGAGTAACAGATGTGGATTATCAGTTTTTCTTTCTGCTAGCCTGATAGCAGAGGTTTTCGTACTCAGAACTTGAAAGCAGACAAGAATTTCATTTCCCAGTTATAAAAAGCTGAGAGCTGGAAGGTAATTATGCACTATGTCTGAGTCCTGCCACTTCAGAGACAGTGTGTCTCTCAACTGATCAGTCAAGCCAAGTGCTGCACTGGGATTTCACCAATGCTAAAGGCAAAGTGCAAGATGATAGGAGCTGGGAAATGGAGGAAAAAAGCAGCAGAACCAATAATTCAAAAAAATTTAAAAATAATTAGTATATTAAATAATGTTAGCAAAACAATGAAGAAAGATCAGATATTTTAGTAGAGACTCGGAAGCTGATTTGTTAGGGTGTGTTTGTACAAACTGAATTGCTTGGAAAAGTCTGTGTCACTTACTGAAACTGTTGAACTGGGAGTGTTTGTTCCATAGCCAGACGAAGGAAGGGAGGCCAAGGACCAGCGGCGTCCATCCGTCCTGGGGAAAAGATGTAAGGGGAGTCACGGTCAGGGACGTATTGTGGCTAATTCTCAGGAGAAAAAAGCAATTTTCTCCCCCAAATCTCTTAACCTCACATTTTTATTAAAGTCTCAAGTTATTCAGAGGAATCGGGTATCCTAATTACAATGACATTTGTGAAAAAGCAGCCAGACTAAGTTTTAAAAGTAAAATTAGGTGACATAAAGCAAATGGGCATCAGACTCCTGCATTAAGTAGATGCTTTGTATGTGTTACCACTTGTACAAAAACTGGAGTTTTTAAAACAGATAAATGAAAACAGGTCCCTGCAAACTTCTTTGAAAAAAGACAGTCATGCTTAAGATAATTACTTATGCATTTTCTCGTCTTCCAGATGAACATTAAAATTGAGAACAAAAAAAAAAATCACTTTACATCAAGAATCAACTGAAAGCAGATTCATTTGTTTACCTAGTCAGAAAGCATCACCTGGCACAGCTGGGGAATTAAACCCACAAAAGCAGATACAAACAGAGATGTGGGGTCCACTCAAAATACTAAGATAAGAATCAGAGAACTCTCACTTAGGGTCTCCCTTTCTCCTCCAGTTAATGTAATATTAGTGGCTATTCCCCTACTGTAGTCAAAGAAACCTGACTACTGGGGAAAATAGCCAAAACATGGTGGAGATATTTCAGAAAAGGTCTTGTTTTACCAATGTCAGAATTGAGGAACAACATGACTGCTTTCAGAAGAATCAGTATTGCCCTCCCTGAAACCTTCTCCACCCAAACCCCAAGCCTACTGTGGAAAGATATGGGGCTTTCTGGTACAAACAAATACAGTGCATTTATGCAAGTGCATTATAAAATAGGATGCTTGGCACAGGTCTGAAACAGTGCTTGTAAAACCCTCAACTGTTATCTTCACAGTAATATTTCTCATCCCACTATCCACATTTGTGAAGCCTCATCTCCAGAAAAAAGTTCAGTGCCCACCAGACATAAACTCCTGTTTGCAATTTTTCCTGGTCTAGCTCCTTTTATTTTCAGATGCAAAGCACTCTTTGCCATCTATCTTAGAATGAGAGGGAAATAGATTCACTGTTCCACATCACTGAAAAAATATTATGCCAAGAGTTTTAAAAAGACTTACGCTTCATGCATTAAAAAAAAAAATAAATAAGGCTGTAATGCAGATTTTTATTGCATGTGTATGTTATAGCTAAACCCCATCTAGCCACAGGTGATATATTCTTTGGGAAGACAATTCAATGTAAAAGAACAATCTCAAAATTATTCCAGGAGAAATGGAATTCCTTTCCTAACCCCCAAAAAACAACAATCATCAGAATTACAAAGTTGTTGCTTTCTGTGGTAAGTGACTGAACATCAAACTTCAGTGATCTTCATTCAGCTTCTTGTAACATACAGGAGTACTGGGGAAACCTTCAGGTTAATGATTCAACCTCAGTTTGGACTGTGAGTCCCAAAGCAAGGCAGTCTGCTCACAGGAATGCACAACTCACTCACTTTTTGCAAAAGGAAAGCGTAATTACTTCCTTACTGAATTACCTAAATTGTGCACTGAAATAACTTCACAATCTTCATTTTGACAAAGTTAAATAAAAAATGTATTTATCAGTTAGAAAATTACAGGACACCCCTTCATGCTTGGGCTATTTTCTGCTGATGCAATCGAGGCAAGCAATGTGCTAAGCAGTCAGGACACACATGTCAGCTCTACTCTAGCAGAAAGAAGTGGGACAAGACTAGAAATCTTCCAAATCAAAGCAAAGGCAAAAGACTTTAAAAGAAAATTCCTCCTTAATTTATGCAAAACATTTCAAAGTTATTTCAGTGTTCTGTTAATAAACATATTTTAGGGAGGTAACATGCAGTATTGCTTCAGGAAAAGACAATTGGAAAGAAACCTTTAGGTTTTATATTTGTTTATTATAGACTCCTTCCTAGCACAACAAAGACATGCAAACAACAAACTTTGCCTCTAAAATGACATTTTAATTAGTTAATTAAGGAAGTATTTTTATGGCAGCTAAATGCTATTTAATGAACAGTAGATCAATTTCAAACAATAAAATGTTAGAAAAACAACGCATCTTCTCCAGAGCACTACCTGTTTATCAGACAAAATGCAAAGATTTCCTGTTTCAACTACCAAAGAACAGAAGCTAAATGCCTAAATGGGGTTGTTACAGCAGGAACTTGTTAGGGACACAGGCTCAGCTGCACAGAAGCACAGTTCATACACACACACAAACAGCAGCAATAGGATACACATTACCTGTCTGCTCTGTGTCCGTGGCTGTATGGAAAAAATTGTACAATAATTATGAGAGAGGGAGAAGTAGAAGATGCACATGATTTCTGAAAAAAACCTCCATCTCCTGTTAGTGGTATTCCTCCAAGATCAGTTTTAGTGAATATGAGCACATTTAACCTTACATTTACTTATTCCAACAGGAGGATTCCCGAACATGCCAACTTTGTGGCTATGACACAATCATTGAAAGGGTGTCTAACGAGGGATTTATGATTAAGTACAAGTCAGACCAAGGACAATCTAGCAGTATATTGTAGTGGTTTTACAATAAGACATGGTTTTCAAACACGTTTCCTACTCTGTCTCAAGAAAGAACTCATCACAGGGCTTCAATGAAAGAATGGAAATCACAAATGATGTCCAAACAGAACAATAAATGAAGAAATTACACCACAAATAACAGGCAGAAAATCAGCAACAAACAATTTCTGTGATTGCAGTGGCAGGAAATCAGGTAAGGGCCATCTCTAAAGACCCACTGAATGTCAATGAAAAGGGTACTGTAAAATATCCATTTGTCTGGCAGCACACTTGCAATTACTTAATACCATCATATAGAAGTTATTCTGATACCCCTACGTGATAATCTAATCTGTATCTGTTGTTACTGCTGGCATAGCTATTCAGGGTCTAATGCAAGTAGAAAATAGAAACAAGTTGCTAAAACAAGCTGTGCTTAAGTGTTCTTTTCACTGGCAGAAAAAAGTATAGAGAGGAACATGTATACTGTAAAATGTACCACTGTACTCAATAGGACAGGCTTAACCTTTATTCATCCATTTCTTTAAAAGTTAGATTTAAAAAATGGGAAAGTATGAAAGGGAACTCTTTAGAGTTTTATTATTAAAACATTTATTTGCTGTCTGAACCTTTAGAAACCATAATCCTGAAGCATCAAGTTGAAAGATAATGTTGAAAAATAATGTTAAGTTTTGACAATGGTTTCTGCTGCAACTTTTCTCCTGTGTACCAGAGTCCAGAAGTCCAGATACTGTGAAAACTGGTAAAAATTCAGTGGACTTCAACAGAGCTGATTGAATACTCCCAGATCAGGCTTAGATACCTCTTTAAAAACAAAGGTGGATTCTGTGAGTCCACTGAATTGTTTTACCAGCAGGGAAAACACTAATTTTTCTCTCTGAGGCAACAGGAAAATACATATCCAGTTTCTTACATTTCACATGCTATTAAGAAGTTGTTTCTGACATGAGACATGAAGACCAAAGTCTATTTCAAACAGTATCCAAGGACACCGGGTCTTCCAGCGAATCACCTCACTGGAGAAACGCTCCAGGATTTTCCTGCCATTCAGATTAAGGGTGAACCTTATTCCATCAAATCCTAACCCTCTATTCTCCTTTGAAGTTTGGAGACCTATCCTTTTTTCTAACTAGTCCTCAAGCTAAATCTGTCATTCTCAGAAAACTTAACTTCCTCTAAGGATGATCACACGTTTCCAATCCTCAGATCATTTTAACACAGACTAACTTTTTTTCCAGCCAAGGCAGAGTACAACAGATCCAAAACATCTCCTCCACACTTGAGACTAATCATCCACCTGCTATGCACAAACCTTTCTTGGGGTTTCTCTATTTTCCTGGTTCTTTATTTCTCACAAAATTTAACTTTCCGTATCATTATCCATTTCTGCCTACCTGCTGGGATACAACAGTCAAATCACCCTTTGCCTGCTTTTCCCAGCTGTCTCTATTCTTTCTGTCCTACTCCTCACACGAAATTCATCACTAGAGCATCAGATTTCTTTCCACCAGTTTGATACACAGCGTGGCCAGCACCTGTCCAGCATTCACTGCAGGACAGATGATGGCTTCACATTCAGGTCTTCGGTGCTGCTCTTCTAGAGGCTCCTGTGGACTTGCAATTTCAATTATCAGCTATTTCCTTCATTAGAGCAATAATTTTCTCTTGACACCAATGCCCAAGACAGTAGAGAAAACTCAAGAGTCAGCACCAGTCAGAAGGCAGGGAATGAAGGCACACAGAGTGGTTGGTGCCTAATTTTAGGTATGTTTACAACTTTGTGCAGACGCAGCAAAGAAGATCAGCACACTCTGAACACATCCCAGTGAGAGCAACATCTAGGACTGCAACTAAGTTACAATTATCCCCATCATGACTGGTTTTAACATCACTGTGACTAAATTATTTGTCATATCACATGCCCCACGTGTCATTCTTCTGGGAGAATGTTGCCTTCTCCCTAGGCAGCATTAACTACTTAATTTGATTTTTATCTTCTTCTAGCTCTGAGAAGCACATTGGGTGCTGCCAAGATGTAGTCCATAAAGAATAAAATATAAAACAAAATAAAACACAAATTTTTACATCAGGGAAAGTAAAACTCAATGAAAAATACCTTCTAACCTATAGGCCATTTCTAAATAAAAGTGTATAAACTATGTGCTTGCCAGTCCAAAGAGAATAGATCCTGCCTTACCTTCGGGCAGGAACAAAGGAAAAATGAGCAGGTGCATTTGGAGAGAAGTTCCTGGGACTGTCCAAAGGGCTGCTACCTGTTTGAGAAAGCCAAAATAAACAGTCCAAAACCATTCCATTCACATTTGCAACAGCAGAATGAGTTTTCACTGTGTAGAAAGACTTTCTAATCACAAGTAGCTGGAAATATGGAGCTTTGAACCTTTGAGCATTTGAGCATTAGTTTGCTAAAGAAATGCTCTGGGTATTTTCCTCCTTTTAAAATAATTTAAGGTGTATGTTTTATTTCCTATTTTCAGGTAAGTAATGTATCCATAGATACATATCCATCCATAGATAACATAGTCTTTTAATATTTTGTAATAATTTCTATATACAAGCTCTTCCTAACACTTGTCAGGGGAAAATCTGAGTTAGAAATTACACTGATGACAGTTTCAGGAATAATAAATAGTAAGAAAACATTTCTTCACAATGTACATCAAGGCTGAATGTAAAATTGACTGAGGGGAAAAAAAAAAAGACATACCAAAAGAACAGCACATGATAATAAAAGGACTATACACATGTAAGATGAATGGGCTAAAATCTACCAGTATTCACCCTAACTACCACTTTTCTGAAATAGTACTTCCACCATGAAATGAAAGTAACTGTGAAATTATACAGTAAGGAAAATAATAACATTTAATCTTCTCTTGGAACAAGTTTTTTTCTCTGGGTTTTGGCATATGACGTGTAAGCATATGGGTGGTAAGAGGTTTATTGCAATGTATTTTATTTCAAAGTAAAAAGCAACCATTTTGCAGAAAGCCCTTCTGAAATCCAGGATCATTTACAAACTAACTGCTGGAACCTTTGAAAGTTATGGATGAATTAGATGCTTCAGGTCAGTGAGTGTACTTTCTATCAGGCATGTTCTTCAGTGGTTTGCTCTCTCTGATCATTAATATATGACAAAAGAGGAACTATACATAGTAAACATATGTCAACAGCAATTTCTTTGTGCACAGACAATAAGATAACATTAAAATAAGTCCAGGAAAAAGGAATAGATTCCGGACAAGCAGTACACTGCAAGGTACATAACTCATAAATGTTTTTAAATTTAGATCCCATATAAAATGGTTTTATTGTAAAAGTTATGTAGAAAAGTCAAACCAATTATGAGTCATCTGCAAAGGACTTGTCTCTGCTTCAAGAGAAGTACTAAGTGACCCTCAGACCAGCACTGTTTATGAGGTTACGGGCCCATCCAGCAACATACTGCAGCTTTTCATTAAATCACCTTAATTTCAATCAGTTATCCACATAACTGCTACACTGAGAGAAGCAGAACACAAGCACAGTGCTCAGTTGAAGGTAACATTCCCTCACACTTCAGCAATACAAATGGTCCACCAAAGTCTGCAGTAGCATCTCTGCACAACCTCCTGTGAGCAAGGTGTGCACACCTGGCACCCACAGCTGGGAGGGAGGGATGGGGAGAGGGGGAACAGGCTGATACCTTCTGGGGTGTGAGGATGGCCACAGTGCAGCACAGGCCAGCAAACTCCATCTGGTCTACGAGGGGAAAAGCAGCAGCTGGTTGAGATTAAAGCAGCCCCAGGCTGATCTAACATGTGTCATGGGGTGATGAGAGAACTGGAGAGGTAAGTGAATGCCAGACCACTCTACAATCTCCTTCATCAAGAGCAAACTAAATTAAAAACAAAGGGTTTGAGCAACAGGTTTGTTTTCTTTTGGCTTGGTTTTCTTCTGCATTGTTGGTTAAGATTAACAACGAGTTCACAGTGTAATATAACACAACACAAGCCTTCATCCAAAACTGGATACTGTTTAACCCATTCCCAGTACATCACAAGTGAACAGGGGAGAGACTGATCAGGAATCAGTAACTAAATAATTTTTGGTGCTTCATTTGTTAAGCTTGTACTCATTTTAATTCTTATGGTCACACTGGAGATAAAACCCAGAAGCATCATGCTGCCTTTGAACCAAGAGAAGACAGAGAGGTATGGCAGTCACAGTCTAGGTGGCACTGCAAGCTTACAAGAAGGATTTAAGAGGATGCCACAACAGCCACCAAGTGAACAACTGAGTTGTGCATGAACACACACGTCCTGGTGGCAGCACATGGCTATAGGGTGAGGGTCACCAATTACTTGCTAGCAGAAGGCTGAAGGAGCATTTTAAATCCCGGGGAAATGCAGCAGGAGTGAGGCCTTTCCATGGTTATGAAGGTGATCTAATGAAGCAAGGAAGGCTGTCAGCTTTGGTGGGAACCTTGGCCTTTGCCTTCCCATTTTTCAGGCTTTACTAATGATGAACTCTACTGTGTCAAGATGATCCTCTTGAACAAAAAGCTCATTGCCCAACGTTGTTATAAACAAGCAGTGAAGTGTCATTGCCTTTTTATATCTTCATCAATCTTTTGTGAACTTTCTGGATTATGATCAAAATAAAATTTCAGAATAACTGAGCAAATTGGGTAATGACAGTTTTTAAATATCAGAATTGAGTATGTGGGTGTTCAGACTCTTCTGAGTCTACACAATGCGGTACAGAGATAGTACTAATTTTTAGGCAACTACTTTTTCAGATGTATATGGCATATTTCCTTCCAGACACTGGAATTTTAATTAGATCCCCTGTGATTTGCTTCTAGTGTTAAAATGAAAAGCAATTAGTTTTTCTACTCAATTCAAGTCTGGGTGAAGCTTTAAAAAAACAACAGGGAGAAGGGGAATTACTCCTTTCCCTAAAATTTCCCAGTACTGCTGCATCTGCTCTAGATGAAGGCATTTTAACAAGAGAAGCCTCAGTGTAATGGTCTCGTTCACCAAGGCTGATCGAAACCCTATTTATTCTGTAGCAAAGGTAGATTCTCCTGTTGCTCAAGGGTTATAGTTGGCTACTATTGAACCTGAAATGACTCTGTCTCAAGGGAGACTGTTACACAGAATGATTGCCCATTAGGTAAATCAACACAGTTACACAAACGCCAATAATTCAGGTAGGAACCTTTACATCTTCTGGACACAGGAAGAAGGATGCAACCAAAGCATTTCTATATCCACTACCCTCAAAATACAAAACCAGACCTTATGGGCAATAGATACATGAAAGTGTCAGCTATCACCTACAAACATGACATTCACCAGATAGGTTATGAGTCCAAAAACTAACAACATGGCTCCATGTTGTAAAACCTGCTCCTGAGAATCACACAAATAAATAAATACAAAAAAGTTTTCGTGGTCTTCTATGTAGCACACACAAATATTACTTGTTGAATATTAATGCAAGCAGCTAAAGGTCATATTGCATGCTACAGAATTAGCTGCCTTCCAGCACACACAAATCTCAAAATGATCAGAAAATTTAAAGCACCCTGTGTACCACTGGCCTCACAATCAGTGAATGCCATGGCGCTCTCACACCATCTGAGGATCACACACATGACACGCCGAAGAAAAGAGGCTTTGACAACCAGGGCAGGATCTAGAGTGGTATGTTACATACTCTGCCCACTCTAATAAATAAATAGGGACCTCAGTAACAGCCATTTTACAGCCAGAAGGTGGGCTGAACTTGCAGTGTAAGAGTGGAATCATTCAATTCAGCAGCACAGTGCTGCCTGCAGCCAGCTCCCTCCAGCTGCCCTTACAGATGGCAAAGGTCCCAGCAGTGACAAGTGTCTCCACTGGAAGCCAGCAAGCAACCTGGCTACCTTACAGCTATGGAAAGTAAATTTTAAAATAGCCTGAACTTCAGTTTTCCAGCTGTAAGAACCTATCTCTTTACTACTAAATTATAAAAGTAACGTTACTACTTTGATTTTAAGCTTTCCAATTTAAAATATCACCTAATGGTAACTTAGTTATCAACCTCACGGTGTAACCTCTTTGTAATTTTCAGATTTTAAAAAATGGATTCAAAGAAATACAAACAAACCTAAGGAATACATGTGTGTACCTTTTTCCCCACTCTCATTTCAAAAGAAAAAGAATTTAGAATAAAGGCAAAATTTTCAAACTTCTGTCCCTAAAACTTGGAACTACAAGTCTGGGAGACTAAACAAGCAGAGTGACTTACCCACTAACTTGACAAGCTGTAGCTCTCTATGCCACAGTACTGGCTCATTTTGGAAAATGCTATTTCACAGAGTTTGAAAACTGAACTAGCACACTTAAGTGTTCTTGATTCAGAAGTGATTTCATGGCAGAGTTAAAATTGTTTGGATGTACTTCTGTCTCAAATGGTGAGATCTCTTAAGTAATACTTTCCCTCTAAATGTCCTAGGATGTGAAATTGCCTGGCATCTTGTTGGGATGCTATTTCAGACAGCACGTGCATCTGCCTGTTCCTTAGGAGGTTCATTCTTACCTGACAGAAAGACAACTGAATCTCACCCACTGACTTTTACAGTACCCACACAGAGGAATAACTCCTGGGATTAGTGCCATACAGGACTTCATTTTAGTGTGGTTTCTGAATAGAAACATTTTAGAAAGCCTCCCTGATTTTTCTGCATGCTTGATGTTCCTTTGATTTGTAAAAGAGGTTCAGAATGGGCATCAAGAGGACAGGACAAAAGTTCAAGACAAAACAGGCCAGGGAGAGACTCCAGCATTTCTTAGTAACTCATCACTGCATGTGCCTGAACAAACAGATTGATAGATTCTGTTCAAATACTAAACAAATATCACAGCCTGTTCTCAAATTCACATCTCATATATGATATTTCTTAAGAAAATATTTGTGACTCTACTCTAAATTTCATCTGCTTTTGTCTCTTGAATAAATTATTTTTTCCCAGGGAAGACTCCTAAATATAGTACTGGTAGAGAACTCAAATTACAATTAATTTACCTTCCTATGCTCTACTGGCTACTCTTGGAGGTCACAAAGGATTTCCTTTTAACTAATAATTTAAAATCCCATATGCAACATCAGAATCAAAAAGTGGAAACATTTGAAAACTACTGCTAAAATAAGGTGGCACACCACTAAGTCGATACTCTTCTTTTTAGAAGACACTCACATACTTTATCTAATAGATTTAATTTATCTAATAAATTATAAGCTTGTAAAGCCTGAAACAGCAACAAAACCACCCGGAGAAACTTTTCACTTTTGTAATAGAAGAGAAAAGAAAATGTAAATGTTTCTATTATGAGCAATCCTACATTTGTTTTCTGAGCAACGATCATATCACCATCTTATTGCAATCAGCCAAGCCAGGACACTTCTTTTTCTCAGTTAAGGGCTTGTACAGCTAATTCAGAATTTGTAAAACAAAATATATATCAACTCAAAGTAAGAAGTACAATGTAATTATGTGGAGAATTTCTTCCATGAAAAATGCCTTGTTGAAACCAAATTTTACAAAGCTATGACTACCATAATTACACACAACAGAACCAAAGGAGTTTGAGGTGAAAGGGGATGGCCCTATACAAACTTTTGGCCCTGCATCCTATTTCAGATTCTGAAGCAAAAAGAAAATTATTTTAATCTATCACCTAAAAGATTTTGTTAACATTTTAATTTGAAAATAATGGGTTATTTAGAAAAAAAACCCAATGTAATTAAAGCAAATTCCTAGCCTTCCATGACTGGGCTTTTTATAGCATCCCAAGCAAACGTGACAGATTTTTACGATAACTTAGAGTGAATGAGGCTTTCATGGGCATCCCTGAACAATAACTTCGGCCTTCTTTTTCCTTTCAACAGGCTGGATGTCACCTCTCGAGATGCAAAGCTCTGCAAACAGAAGCAGATGGCTCCTTTTAGCTGAGCTACTATCAGTGTGCTGTTCTTTCTCAGCATTTCCTTAGTTTCCATCTCCAGAAAGCATTTACAGAACACGCTGCCATGTAGGAGGAAGAAAGTCTGATTATAATGAAAACAACAGTTCCTTGTCTTGCAGGCAGCAGTGATGTGCTTCCAGACAGGCTCCACTGTGGATGTGCCACAAATGTCCAAGCTGTTTCATGCTACTCACTGGTGCCCATAAGGGCCATACCTGGAGCCCAACCATCTTCTCTGGCATTTTGAAATAGCAAAAACATTGCAGTCACACATCACCTACCTCCCTCAGCAACAAAAACATCAAGAGAACATGCTGTTCAGGCAAGCTGTTGAATCTGCATGTGTGACCCTTTCTGAAGAATCATTCCTTCTTTTTTCATACAAAGAACATCTCCGCACGTTTCACCTCAATGAATAACAAGCACCTGCCCATGTGCTCTGAAATGAGCATTTCACAGTTGCTGCCATCACAAAATTGGCAGCAATTTAAAAATAAAAAAAAAAAAAGAAAAAGTAATCCCAAGCACCTCATGTTGCTCTAAGGAGCAGATAGAGACCATGAAATGGCACAGTGCACAGCTGCCAGACACATACGGAAACAAGCAGGATGTTCCTTCTCATGAGAACTGCAGTTGAATCACTGGCACAAATTAACCATGCTCGGAGACTCAAAGCAAGATATTTATTTAAACGTATTTATCTAATTTTATTTTACTTTGTTTTCCATCTCAGGCTCTTTCGCAGGACGCGAGAGGATTGAATCCCCCAGGAAGAGCGGAGGATGGATACGGAAGCAAACTAGGAAGTATGGAACATAAAACATTTATCTTGAAACTACAAGGACCCTCTTACAAGTTAGAGAAGGTGAAAAACTCGTCAGAATATGCTCTCCAAAGAGCGCGTTTGATGTTGAGTATCAATATGTTCAAACTCACCACGATGACTACTGACATTTTTGCTGATGATTCCCAGGCAGAGCAGTCCCAGGGACTTACCTGCGTGCCCATGAAGAGGGGAATGTGGTCGTGGGAGAGTTGGAGACGTGCTGGATGTTACAATTAAACTCTTTCTGTTGCTTGTCCGACAGCTGAAAGAAAGAAAGATGAACACTTAAGGCATGGTCAGATGAACAACAGCACCTGAAGGCAGGTCCTGCAGAATGTCTTTCAGCTAAGGAGGAACTTCAGTATTTAGGTCTGTGTTTCCTTATGCTCTCGACCTCGGTAGTGACCCTGCAAAGAAGAAAATGTACAGGGCCAAAAGCAGCAACAAGGTGTTTTAATACTTAGGAAACATATGCTGGAAAGGCCACAGGAGATAGCTGATAATTCATTCCTGATTCACAGAATACGCACAACTCAAGCTTTACAAACCTCACAAAAAGCAAAAAAAATGTACAATACCCCAGAGTGCTTCGGATATTCTTACCAATATCCAACCTAGCAAATAAATCCATGACAATTGTTGGCTGTTACTATAAGAAAGCAGAGCACATTCCTTAGGGCAGAGTTAAAATTACAAAGCAAAGTGTTAGCACAGTTCAGCAGATGAGCAGGATTACTGACTAAACTTAAAACTTAGGATTCAAAAATCTTCGTGAATGCACGTGGCAGGACTGATGGAAAACTCTGCAAAGCAAGTTTCAGACACGCCTCTGCCACATCAACTCCACTCACTGCCCTGACTTTATTCCAGCAAGGAAAGTGACACTTATGGGGCAGTTCAGATCTACTTTTTTCCCAGTGGAGTTTCAGAACTGAGCCAAATGAAGGATGTGTTCCTCCATTTGCTTCCCAGCTTGTGATTGCTAGTAGCAAACATTTAGCTTTAAAGATAAGAAAAGGAATTGCAATGGGCAAGAGAAACAGTTTTAAACCATGGGAGCTGTGAACAAGAGCAACTAGACATTTAAATCACTTTGTGATTGCCACTTTTCCTGTTGTTTAAACAGCAAAATCTCACAACTGACCAAGTTGTATATATTATTGCTACATACATTTGCTCATTGTACCTCCAGCTTGCTTTCTAGACGTCAGAAACATTTCTGCTTCCTTCAGCAATTCTCAAAACAGGTAACTAAAATCACATTGTTGTTGACAGGGGTGGGAGAATAGCCAGGAGTGGGGAAGGTTGAGGAGAGGCTGACCAAAGAGCTCGTTGGCCCCACTCTGGGAGCGCCCTGTGAAGCTCCACATTGGGTTCCCCAGGCACAGGCAAAGCCTCTTTGCTTGTAGAGCCCCAAATGCCGATGTCTGCCAGGTCTGACCTGCACTGGCTGATCTGCTGGAGCTGCCCAACAATAAACACACTCAGACTGCCAAGAACTACAATTTAATGCAAAACTATTTTGCTGCCACAGGATACAGTGCATCTGACTATTATTATTTGTAAGCTTTTTTTATTGCTGTTATATAGGAAACTAGAGAACTTGATGCAGAAAAAAATACAGCTGAACTGCCAACTATAATAAACAGTAATAAAGTTGAAGCACCATTAACTGCTATTCAGGCTCTTTAGTGTACTTAAAGCATTCCTCAAAATTATCCAACTGATTCCATACAATCTCCATTTACATTCATGTATTATTCAACAACAGTCCATCCAAAACCTGATTGCCATTGTGCACATCATATGGAAAAACTAACAGACTGATTTTAAGAAGCTTAAAATCTCAGTTCATGGATATTTTGAATATGTTTTCAGTTACACTATTCCAGTAACTGCTGAAAAAAGATTGAATACTCAATTCCAACATTAATACCAGATAATCATTGTTTATATTACCAGAAAATCTTTCTCACAACATGAAATTCCTGAGTGTTCTAGTATAATATATATTACTATGTAAAACATAAAAAAATCCTGGATATTTTACTATAAAATGTAACACAGGAATTTAAGATCTTGCTCAATATAAAACAACTACTACAATGAGAAAATAGAGCTCCATTCTCTATGGTCATATTCTCTTTGCTAAAGAGAATTCTTAAAGTACACTTTACCACAGCCGTGTTTGGAGCTGGCTATGGAAACTTAGTATATTTTAAACCACAGCGTAACAGGGAAAGCAAACTATTCCAAACTCAAAGCTTTTTAACTGCTTGCCTGTGTTTGCCAAATTGAACACAGTTTTACAAACCCATTTTCTCTGCTGTCCTTGTAAAGACAAGGAACCAAAAGAGAAAGGGTTAAGTGGCTGGAGAACAAGCACAGCTGAGACCCCTTAAAAGAGGTCAGGTTTACACAAATGTACCCAGAGGAGAGAATGGCTTGGAGTGAAAGGCTAGCCCCAAGTTGGGAATAAAACATTATTCTCTTTACACCCTCAAAATTGGATAACTTTCAATTTCCCTGGATCTCTCATCTGCAAAGGGGAAACACCACTTGGGCCTGTTTAGCCATTTCTATGACCTATGTGTGTTGGCAAGAAGGCAAAGCTTAAACACAGAGACTAAAACCAAAACAGAACTCCTAATTTCTCAGATTCATGTTATATGTTGAGAAAAATATACAAATACAATCATACACTCTACTGGTTGAAGAGAGCTCTATGGATATAGACATAAAAATCCTTGAGGAAACACAGAACAAGAGAGACGAAGTTTGGTAGTCACTAAAATATAAAAACAAGGGGGGGAAGGGAGGAGGTAACATGCAGAGGAAGGGCAGACACCGATCTCTTCTCTGTGATGACCAGTTACAGGACCCGAGGAATGGCCTGAAGTTGTGTCAGGGGAGGTTTAGGTTGGATATTAGAGAAAGGTTCTTCACCCAGACTGTGGCTGGATGCTGAAACAGGCTCTCAGAGAAGTGGTCACAGCCCTAAGCCTCACAGAGTTCAAGAATTGTTTGGACAATACTCTCAGGTTCATGGTGTGACTCTTGAGGACAGTCCTGAGCAGGGCTAAGGGTTGAACTCAATGATCCTTGTGGCTCCCTTCCAAATCAGCATGTTCTGTGATTCTGTGACTTCAGCTGGGCAATCTCTCCCTCAGGAAGTCACTACTGACACCATTTGAGCACCTCCTAAAGAAGAACAGGTAAATATGAAAGATGCAAAGCTGACTTTAGCCAGGGCTTTGTGTCAAAGAAATTCAAACAGTTCCAATGAAGAAAAAACTATTTCCTGGAAGATGCATTTTAGCCAGACAGACAGTCCTGGGTTCAAAACTGAGCTACCACGCCAATGATAAAGAGGAGACTATGGTGTTAATCCTTTAAATTGCATTAATTATTATTTCTGTTCACAAATTCTCAAAACAACATTGTATGTTCTTTTACTCAAAAATTAATTCAATCTACATAAGAAAACAGGAGTAATAGGAGAAAGCAGAAGAGGAAAAGGTTGGCTATACATCTGAGTTTTTTAACTAGGAAAAAAATCAGGTTCTTAACCAGTCCAGAGAGATTCTAAGTATTATTATTTGTTTATAAGCCGAAGGTTTGCTATTTTCATTAAATGAGAGGCGACCCTTACCCTGACCCTCCTTTCCTCTCACAATTTGCTGTGGGTCTTGTTAACCTTTTTTTCCTCAGGTCCCACGTCATAATTTCAGAGAACAAATCCCCTCCAGATCTTCCAGCTAAGGCAAAACACGATTTTAACAGCACAGAGTTTCTCTACAGCCCAGAGCTGCAGGGTCGAGCTCCACCAGCAGAGGGATTTGGAGGTGCTGCCCCTCCACCCCCTGTGCCCCTGAGGTCCCACACCCACACAGACAAACCCGAGCCTAGAAACCTGTGAGAGCACGGGAGCAACTGGATTTAACTCTGAACACACACAGCAAAACGCGCAGTTTATATCAAAATAGTTGAAACAATGCCTTTGCATCACTATGGAAATAGAGCTTTTACTATTTCTAGAGTTAACTTCTCTGCCTGCAGTAAAAATAACGTTTGTTACATGCTCTGAAGTGTCCCCGGTGCGTTCTTGAAACTGGACTCTGCAGGACATCGGACATGGGCCTGGTAACTGGACACTGGGTTTGCACCCACTGAAATGCACCCAGGGGCCAGCACCCCTGGCCAGAGTTATTTATGAGCACACTTGGCAGTGTATCTGTGAGCTGCACGCAGCCCAGGGGCTCTTCAGCTACAGCCCAACTAACCTTCTCTGCCCCCGCACACAATCCCATGTCAAGCCTCTAAAATGAGCACCGTGAGTACACCTTGTTTCATGTGCATATTCAGTCCGAAAAAGAAATCAATGTTTCAGTTTCAGCATAAATCAATATTTGGTTCTTTATTTTAGTGGTTTCCTCGGGGGACATCTTCAACTCACTGAGCAAAACTCATTAACGTCCATGAGGCATTCATGCAATGAATGCAAGGCCACAGAAAAAAACAACTTAAAAATACATAACCAGCCACCACCATCAAGTAATTTCATAGTGTTGCTGGTTATTAGAAACCAATAACGATAAGGAAGTTTCTCAAATTTACCTGAATTTATAGAATGTCTCCTGTTGAAGCTACTGACTATGTAGGTAAACAAGATTAGCACCAATTGCACAAGTCTTCTCATTGACTTTGACAGAAATCAACTTGAAGAAATAAGATGTATGGAAAAAATATACCTTAAATCACATTTTGGTTAATATTCACAAATACATTTTATTCAGACTAGCAATTTATTATAGAATCACTAAGGCTGGAAAACACAATCCAAGATCATCAAGTTCAACCTTCAAATAAAAATTTTCATTTTAATTATACAGTTTTAGTTTTGCAAACCACCTCAAGCTGTCAGAGTGCCAGATTAACTCTTCCATTAACTAATAATTTCTTTCAAAATAACACTTCAGATGTCCAACATCAGACTTGTTCCAGATTTGACATTCAATTCAATGACCCCAAGTCCCTTGGACTGGGATCCAAAATTCAGAGCAATCATATCTACAAAAGTTATTTGTGGTTACATATTTTCCTAAAATGTAATATCACCTAACCAAACTTCACCAGATTCTCCTCTGATGTTACAGAAGTTTGGTTTCAGTTGATTTGCTTTACAAAGAATTCTTTACAAGAAACAGACATTTTGGAAATGAAAATAAGTATTTAAAATTTTTATTCACAATGGCAGAAAATTTACAAAATCCAAAATCTGCATGTCAATGAATGCACCAGCTGCGCAGAAATGTTAACTAGATGTGGAAGTTATTGTCTTAATTATAGTAATTCAAAGATGGAAGCAATTTTGTAAGCTTTAGCACTACCAACAACAGGGATAATTAGTTCTCAAAAATAGAAAAGTAAGCATCTGGTTCAAGTGATTTCTTCTTTTTTTTTTTCCACATTCAAGAACAGTTTAAAAGTTATTCATCCTGGAATAACTGGGGGGGAAAAAGTGTTATTATTCATGGTGTAGGTTTGGTGGTTTGTACATTTCTACAACAAACACTTACTTAGTCATAAAGAAATACACTTAAACGTGAAGGATGGAAGTACAAGTTCAACAAGTAACTTTAAGATTGAAGACAGAGTCTCCACCACAACAGACACAGAACTATCTTCTTCCCAGCATCACCCAGGAAAACTGCAATTATTTCCTGTCATTAAATTCCCATGAGCAAGGAAACATCCTGAATTTGGATCCCTTCCTGGTTACCTTGTTCAGACTAATTAACTGAGGAGCCTTTTTCCAGCGCATTTCTAGACAGTCTTTCCCTGCCATTCATTTCTGCATAAGGTCAATCCCCAACTCCCCTGACCTTGAGACTGGAATGCAGTATTCCTGTTTTGTCCACCTAACTGAAGAGCTTCAAACAAGATCGAACTCTGGAACCTAAAGGAATTTAACCTTAAGGAAAAATAACAATAAAAGCCAACTTTTTGGTTGGTTCAAGTACAGGATCCTCTTCCACAAGAAGCTTTCATGGAGTAGTTACTACAGCCACAGAAACAGATGCAAGTTGTTAAGCAAGCCAGGCTCTACTCAAATTTGCATTGCCCGTTCTTTTGAAGCTCATGAGACAAAACAAACTGGTAAAAAATTATATTTTTTTATAATTGAACATTTTGCTCGGAGATTTCTGGCTTGCTGCAGGTGACATTTGTGCCAAGGTGCTGCAGACTCACTCTGCGTTCAGGGATGCTTGTTCCATGGAGGATGAAAAGCTTCATCCCCCTCCCTCCTTTTTTTTGATGCCTGTTCCATATTATTAATTCAAATACATGCAATGTGTGAGCTGCTTCAGAGGAAGACATTTTACACAGTCACCTATGAGGTCTGGGAAAGTCTTCTTGGAAAGCAAAGATGACTTCATTTTGCCTTGAAACAAGTGAAAAGTCCTGGTTGAAGCCTTTTCCTTCTGCACTACAGTAAGATGGATGCTAAGGGGTGTTCCCATGCCTTATGCTGGTACCAGTAAATTTGAGTCAATGTGCAGATGGCTGTAGAAAAGTGTGAATTCTGTGAGACGAGGAGCACAGAGGTAAAAGATGCAGTCAACTTGTGAAGTGTGGGCTGCACTTCTGTACAGATATCCAAAGAGAAAATGGGGGTAAAACACATGAACAACATCTTTTTTCATGCTAACAAACAGTAACAAGGAGTGGAGCAATGCAAGACTTACAAAGCAAGGAGTAAATTGGATGCAGACTGGTTCTTTTGTTTTAAGCAAGATTAACATCTCACTACTTAGGAATTAACTTATTGTATGAAAGACCATTTTCCTTTCATCTAAAACAAGCTGTATGTTAGATAAACCCTTCTGCTTCATTTAGAGCTCAAATTGAAGCAGCAGCAGCATCTCAAGCTAAGAAATTACAAAAGAAAAGGGTAAAATTTCCAGTGAACACCAAATTTATGTCTAATTTGCCTAATGTTTGAGGCTGGTGCACACCTGCTTGCACCACGCTGTATAGTTCAGACCTTTTGCATTATTAACAACATAGGAACAACTCTGCAAAGGCAAACAAAATGAGATGTCACAACAAATTACAGTGAGTGGTACAGCCATTCTCAACTACATGAAGCCACTTTTATAGCCACTTTTATTCCTAAATATTCCTCCCTCCAAAGCCTATCTTTGTTCTAGTATGAAAGAAAAAAAGAAAGAAAAAAAATGTCTGATTATGGAAGAGAGACCCCAGAATAAATATAAACACTATTTAAGGGGTAAAAACATAGAATGACCTTCTCAAGCATTCCTATCTCCTGCTTCAGCTCTGTTATGCATTATACTGCCATGAAGTTACATCACAGAATGTGAATGGATGATTTAATGAAAGCTAAGCTTAACCGCACACTTTCATTTCTCATTTCCTCCAAATCTATTATTAAATGCTTCACGTAGCATAGCTGCTTTTTAAATAAGTCTCTACTTGGCAATTCTCACAGAAGACAGTTCGTCATAAGTCTTTTCCTCCAAAAAAATCCAAGCAAACAAATTCCAGAATGAAATGACAAAATGATTTTATATTGTTTCAAATCTTCTAACCATGCAGAGTACAATTATATGCAGGTGTGCAATATAACAAACACAGTCTAAACACTCTCCCCAAAGATGGATCCAGAAAACTAAGCAAATGGGCTGAAAATGAAAATAAAGTTTTCCAGGTTTAATATAAATCTTGCATAAAATAATACGAAAAGTCGTTTGGTTGCTTTGTAGCACACAATGTGAACAATTTTCTTCATTTTGTTTCAGGGCATTTTCTTAGTTTAAGAATCAAAAAATGTTACAAATTAGCTCGTTATCAGCTACCTGCAGTTCCAAATCTCAGCATGAGGACAAATTACTGATCTAATTTTAAATCTCTTCTAACATTTTAGAAATAAAATCCAAATCAGACTGTCAGGGGCGTTGCCTTTGCTGCACAGATTTTCACACAATCGAACAGAGTAATAACCAGGGCGGGAACATTCTGAATATAAACAGGACTAGTATGTTTGCAATTGAATTATTTGCCAAATTTTAAGAATATCTATTCCGAAGGTGCTCTCATCAACAGAGCAAAACCTTTCCAGTGGAGCTAAGATTCATCCTTCCAACAACAGAGACTAACAATAACAATCCTACTGAAGAGGTTCAGGGTTTATGCTCGCTTGGCAGAACGTTACACTTGTGATATGCTTTCCAACAGCTGGAACTACAGCTCTCCTTTGGCTCTCAGTCAAGTGCTGGGCCATGCTTCCATCCCTGGTGCCTCTGATATTTTGCAGGTGAGCCTTATTTACTGCCATCCTCAGCTCCCCAAGGGGCAAGATGGACATCAACTTTCTTAAGAACCTCCAGCATATTTAACTTGCAAGCATATTTAACTCTAATCCAGTAGATTAGAGTACAGAAAACCCTGAACAGAACATAGACCACATCTGGACAAGTGTGCCAGAAGGGCAGACAACAGGGAGAGGATGCTGTTAGACAGTAAATCTGCTCCTTGGGTCCTCATCTGCAACCAATTCATCAACATTTTAGGTAGCTTCATGTAAAATCACCATCCCTCAGTTTTTCAGTTATACACCCCTTTTGACAGAAAGGCTTTCTGGATATTTTGAATTTATCTAGAGGGACAAAAATATCTGACTTCTAAGAAAAAAAAAAAAAACACCAAGGTAACCTGCAACATATCATACTTTGCACCACAGATACATCAACGCTCTCACCCCTTCTACCTTTTTGACCCAGGCACTGCCCTAACCTTTGCTGCTATGAGAACCATGTTCTTTTATCTTACCAGGGTTGCCATTCCCCCTTTTTTAATTTTGAAGAGTTTCAATATATTAAAAAATATTAATTGAACAGGTAAACAGTTCTCAAGTGCATTCCCAACAGCAAAGCGTAGTAGATAATAAAAGAGCTCCACAAAATCAGTCTCAACCTACCTACCTTACAATGATCATTTAAATTTATACTTTTGCTTCTAGCTTGAGAGGTGAGAATGTGCTGTTTTCATTAACAAGACCCTCCCCTTTCTAAAGCAATAATGTTTTCCAACTCTTAGCAGCTTCTTACCAAATTAAACCAACAGAAACAAAATCAACATCAACTTAACAAAATTTCTTTTTAAAGAGAGGATAATTCTAAAAGACTGTCCAATGAAGAAAAGTTCATTTTTAAAAGAGGGGAAAACCATTTTCCTTTGAAAGTGTTAAAATATGGACTTCAAACAGAAGAACTGAAAACAATTTGCGGCTCATTATATTTGCACACACATGAAGATGGGACAAAAATCTTCAAAAATGTCTCTAAAAAATAGCAGCAGAGCATGAGTGTGCTAAGGTAGGCTGATGATAGGCCAATGGACATACTAGGAAAATATCCAGGCTTAAGAAAATTGTAATCTCAGCAAGCAGGATACAAAACTTTTGACATTTGTCCAGGACTAAGACGCCTTAGGCAGGAACGTGCCATGCTCTGCCTGCCTGGACTCAAACAGGGCTGAGCAGAGCAGTTTCCTACCAGAGCAAGACAAAGGTGAGACGTGTGTGCTTTAATTCAAAACAGACACAGAAAGAGAAAAGATATTGCTCCCTGCAGTTTATTCCCTTCAGCTATGGAAAAAAAAAAATGCTGCTTGGGACACTTCTAATCAATACACTCACTCATTGAATGGCAGAGAGGGAAAGAAGGCTACCTAGGTAAGGCTTGGCTCTGAATGTCAAAGAAGGGAACAGGAGCTGAAGTTCTGTGGACATTGAAAATGCTCAGTGTAGCAAGTAAGTAAAACTGGTATAAATTCATGTGCTGTAAGTCAGGTATTCAGTTATGTGGTCCTCACTCATTTATAGAGACAGGACTGTCAATAAACCACTGTCTCGGATAAAAACAGCATACTTAAAAAGACATGGAAAAAATTATTTACAAAAATACATTAGATAACTATACTGGAGTATATATCAGATCAAATAAGCTGACTACTAAAATAATAAGAACATAGACCTGTAGAAGGCGTTTCACGTTAATGGAGAAGGAAAACCACAAAAGGCAGGAGAAGAGGGGGAGGTCCAGGGTGCAGATCCTGCCCTGGCACAAAGAGCAGCCCTCAGATCCCCAGCATGGGGAAGTTTCTGGAACAATCAAGCCTGATTACATGTTAAACCTCATTCTTTTGTGTAAAGCCTACTTGCTATCTGAGCCAAATGTTCATTACCCAAACAGCCATCAATTTTTCATACAAGGACGGCTGTTCCAGTTTAATAACTATTACAAACGTGTACTACAAATAGATACACACACAGAGTTTTGAAATTTTAGTGGGCTGAAGCTGGAACAATCATTCACAGAATGAAGCAGAAGAAAAACACAAACATTAGAAGCCACAAGCTGACAGCTAAACCTTGCTGCAGTACATCCAAAGGGCAAAGCAGTTCACCATCACCTATGGAAGTGTACTTTTTTCAAGAGCTATTCTACTTTAAAAGGTTGAAAAGTAAAATCAAAATCAATTCCACATACAGTAAGATGGTAGAGAGCAGTAAGTACAAGTACATGAATGTATCTAAAATAAATGGATGGTAGCAGTGATAACAAAATTAAATCATAGAAGAAATCAGGAAAAAAACCTAAAACCTAATAAAATGAGAGCCATAATTTACACAGGTTTTAAAAAAGGCAGATATTTAATAAATGTACCTCATCTAAAATTGGATCAGAATGCAAATGAAGAAACTGCTAAAAGCTTTTTGAGTGCTTTATTTACTTAGTCATAACTACAGGAACTAAGAACAGGTAAGCACTATTTTCACAAATTATGTCTAACAAACTTTAGCACAAACTCACAAGCACAGGTAAACACAGCCCCAATTTTCTCTGATAAAAAGCAGAGAAAGGTAGGACTGTTCAATAACAATAGCCTATTTCTGTATAAGTAAAAGACTGTTGTAAAATACACTTCTGGGAGTTGAGTATTGCCACATCCCAGCTTTCCCGCCATACCAGTTACTTTCTACCACAAAGTCTTAAACCAGCATGAAACCAAATGAGACCCACAAAAATTGCAGAGCATACACAAATGAAGACACAGAGGAAGACAAATGCAAACACTAACAGAAAGTCAGGTATTCAAACAGCAATCATGCTTAATTTAAATTAAGTCTGCTAATTGTAACACACTAATTTACCATGCAATCAAGACTGGAACAAAATTAAAGGACAGGAAAACGCACAATATACTGGAAATAAGGCATTTCAAATGCCACCGCAGGATTTGAGGTAGTTTCCTTAGAGAACAAAGATTCAGGGAAGGACTGTTCTCATATGTGCTTGCAGAAGATTTTAATCTACAGAGGCTGACATTGCTTTGAGCCCTGGCAGCTCTCCTGTGGCACATGCTCACTGGCAGTGTCGTGTGACACCAAAAGTAACTCCTTCAGCATCAGACAAAACACGTGAGGTGACGTTTACATCTTCTATTAATTCTGAAGTAGTTTAAATTACATGCTTAGCACTACACAAACACAGCAGGCAGTAATGGATATGAAGAGACTCGAAGAAGCATCATACCACTGTATAAGCATAACGTTTGCTTAGATATTCAATACATGACTAAGCTTTGTCCTCATATAAAATACGATAGTCAAGCACCAACTCCTCAAACTCGAGGCATTTTTGTGGAAAAGATGGTGATTCATTAAGCTGACAATCTCGAAACATGTCCAAATTACTGCACAGCATTGCCTAAAACTATAGCCAAGAGAAACTGGTATCAGGAGTCTTGGATTTCACTTTTGGCACAAGGACTCCCCTGTACAGGACTAGTAAGCATCCCCCTTCTGAATCTCAGTTCTCTGGACCCTTCCATCTTCAGGTGACATAGAACCAAAAGCAAACACGCCAGAACAGTCTTTAAAACTAAATTTTTAAGAGGCTTGGAATAAACTATAACATTTCACTACAGAAGTGCATATTATTTTATCTGCACTAAAAATCTCCTCTAAAGAACACTTAGGTATTACTCTGTAGTCCTCAAAATAATAGGAAAAAAAAGAAGATAACTGGGCTATAGAGTGAGAAAAACTATTCGGGGATTATCTGATAATTAGCTACAAATGTAGAATCAAATCAAAAGCATTTTCCTTAATGCTTTGATATTTGCTTGCTCGATATGGTAACTGAGATGGTGTCCAAAATGTTCAGCACCAGACCGAAAGCTAAGTCATTTGTCTCCAGGTAGGTGTATGGGATAGGAGATGATATACCATATATTGTATATCTTAAATAAGGTCTGCTGCTTATAAAAACCATTTTGCTCTAAGGTGTACAGCTCGTTGTCAACATCAGCATTCAGCTGCCAGTAAAATAACGGGAATCCCAAGTGCACCAGAGAACACGTCTCTTAGTTTGCTCCTCACCACAACTCCACACCTCTTCAAAGAACAAGGGCCTGCAAAGATTAATGTCACAGCATGGGCAGAGCCATCCCACAGCTTTAAACTGATGGGTGCTCAGATTTAAAAGGCACTTGTCAGAGACAAACAACAGTTGAAATAAGCAGATGCACAGACTTTGTAAGGATTCCAAAACCCAAATGTGTCGACTTCAATTAAACACAAGAACTGCACATTTTCAGGCCAAACACGTGCCAGTATGTACTCTTTCTGCCTTACTTTCCATAGTAGCACTGATCTCATCCAAATGTCCTCTGTGAACTTCAGAATCTCCCTTCTCATACCTCTGCTGAAACCAGCCTCTTTTCCCAATATTTCATTTAGCTTACTTAGAACATCAGTGTAAAATTATCTTATATTCAGCTGTCTCTTTCATGTGAAGGATCCAAATAATTCATGAAATCGTCCACAATTTGTGTGTTGCTTCATTTCCTCCCCACAAAGGTTTTGACTTGAAAAACTGGTTTGTCCTGGGCAATAGCCAAATGTTCATACAAGAGAGTTTCGATCGGAACAAAGAGCTTTCAGGGCTTAAAACTTCGGCGTTAACCCTGTAGGACCCTTTCTTTGGGTTTTAGCCTAGCAGGGAAAGAGCCAACAGTATTCAAAATTAGTATAAAACATGATTTCCACAGAATCCCAAATAAAGTAGAAATTACCAGCAATCCAGGTGGATTGCCTAAATCATTACAAATATTTTGGGATATCAGGAAGACCTCTCTTCCAGTCGTTGGACCAGTCTCTTTCATTGTATTTAAGTAGTGCAAATGTCCTGTAATGGAAAGTGTATTGGAAGCTCCCCAAAACTCATCCATTAGTGAGCAAAACACCCATTAAGTTTCCATGCAATCCAACAGACTATTCTCATAGAGAGTTTTTCAGAAGATAAGGTAGAAATTTTTTCTCCCCCAAGCTGTGCTTTTGTCCTAAAGCCATACTGAAATACTAGCACAAGCAATTTGAATGAAATTTCCTCTCCAATTATGAGTGTCGGGAGGTCATTTAATATGCTGAGCTAGGTAAAAAAATTGAGCTAAGTATTATCGAAAGCATCAGATTTCCAGGTTTTTCACATCCTTCCCAACATAAGGGAAACATTTCTCATGTTATTCATTTGAGCAAGGAAATGTGTGGCGTGACAGCTGTCACTTTAAAGTTAATTATAGTATAGACTCACATTTTTACCATTAGCTTTATGTTACCACAAAAAAGTAAGTATTCTGCTAGCATCAAACTAATTGTTTTTCTTCAAAGTGACAATGTATATATATGGAGGAGGTGGCATCCTTCTGACATACAGCTTTTAATGTCAATCTAGATGAATCAGCATAAAGAGACACTGAATACATTTGGAAGGATATGTATGGACTCAATTGTCTAACATGGCCCTGTTATGGCAGCAGCAAAGTTTCCACAAATGCACCATTTACAGGTTCCTGGCCGTCTGATTATTTCCTACTCACTCGTTTACATCCCAGTGAAAGGTGGTTTCTCTTATTGTTTGTGAATATTTCAATAATGAACAGTATTTTTCTTAGTTACCAAGGAACTGTTTATAATGAAATACAATGATTTCCATGGAATCACCAATTTTAGAGGGGTCTTGCTACTGAAAGATTGCTTTACATTTTATGGGTACTTAATTCTTGTGGTTTTAACAAATTACTGATGCTCTTTCACTGAAAGGAGATGAAGAAAGAGAATTAGAGCATCAATGGCAGCAAATCCAACATGCCCTTCTTCTCAAAAATCCACCTTTGTCATCCTCCAGAATTACCTTTCAAGTCAGTTCAACACACGAATCTCCCTCGTCTTAACTTTGCAAAGAGAAAGTCACTAAACAAAATAAAATTATTAAAACCCATAGTCACTGCCTGTACCACCCAGAGAGGATTAAAAAGAAAAAAGGAGGAAACGCTAGAAATCAGCACTCAGTCAGTTTTACAAGACCAACAAACACCCACTTGCACAATTCTACAGCACTGTTATTATCAAATTGCAAGAGTAAATTCAAGATACACCCAAAGTGCAAAGAAACTAAAGGACTTCAAACCAGACACATTTAATTTAAATACTACAGAATTATGCTTTATCTTTCCATAACCTAATTTCAGTAGGCAATGCCTCAGTACAGCTGATATCAGAATACCAGCCCCACATGCCCTTTGAACTGAAGAGTTCTCATATTTCCTCTATAGTTCAAACTCATAAATATTTATACAGAACCAGTTTGACAGGTAAATCTGATTTATGCCTATGTCACCCCTCCCATGAGAAACTTATGTATTTACAGTTTGCTCTTGACTCTCTCTATCCTTCCGGGAATATGTTCAAGAAGAAACAATCCAGCCACTTTGACCGGAGGAGCAGATGGTTCACTTTTACAGCGCCATTAGCTGCGGCGAGAATCCCACCAGCTGCACGAGAGAGCTCATTTCAACAAAATGTACTGAGGAGAAAGAGGAGTCCCTCCCATTTGCCTCCTAATGTAGGAAAAGCCATATGGGAGTCAAGCCCTTTAGGATTTTTTAGTACATATCAGAAGCCATTAGAGAGAAATGTGCCGTAGCTCAGGAGTCAAAATACCACCAGTAACCCTTTCTTGCAATGAGAAACCAAATTAAAACTGAGAGAAATCAAAGGTGGAGAAGCCCAGAATTAAGAACACACGAGCCATCGCAAACGCAGTAGGATTGTACAGAAGTTCTACAAACAGAGCAGACGAAAATGGTATTAAATATTTGACAGAGCAAAAAATTCTCTGGTGCTAAACACGCCCAAGATTGCCAAGGTACAGAAGAAATTGAAATTGCAATCATCGTTTTTAAAAGGAGGGAGTGTACTAAGTGAACATTATGCTTTCAAAGGGGGCCAATTAGAAACAGAAAAATATTTATTCCTTTAGTAATACAGTACTTCACTCCAAGCGCCCAGATGCCACGATCCTGAGAACATTAGTGCCCAGAAACGCCCAGGTCATGGCCCTGCAATGCACTTACATGAACAGTGACCACTCTCACAGCCCAGATACTCTCAGGAGCAAAGTTACTCCGTACAGGTACACACAGTTTCAGGACCTACACTCTGGCAAGAATCACAACACCACAGAGTATTATCTGAAGTAGCTGATTTATCACAATACTCATAAGACCAGCCCAACCTGCCCACCCATCTCCCGCAAGACAGCAGGCAAAGAGCTGGCAGGCCGCCAGCCCAGCACGGCAGAAGGTGATATTCCCAGCAAACTGTCACACATTCTCAAATATTTCATTTCTAAGGCTGGCTGAAGGCTGCGGTTTCCATCCTGTGCAAAATAGGATTTCCACCACATGACTTCGTGCAGCAGCTCTCTGCTCTGCCTCCTCATAGTGCTGTTTGATCATTTTGAAATACCTAATACTCGTTTATGTGATTAAATCAATAAGAAGTCATCTCTTTTCCATTAAGATGCCCAGCGGATTTACAGATCAATTTCTTTCTTTTTGTACTTGAACCACTAACAAATAAATGGAATTGTAAATTTTGAGTAGGAGTTTTCTGACAAAATATTGCACATGAAACCTTGTTAGTATCTCTCAAATTGCTTGGGTCTTTGATGTCTAATTTTAAATTCAAAATGGCACATTAACAAGGTACTGGAAAATAAAGATAGTTTATTTTTGTTATGAGAAACACTGCAGGTGTCCACTCTGTTCGGAAGATCATTATTGTTGAATTTTCAAAAAATACTACCTTTGGGCACAATGGACACCACCTAGAGCTTTAGAAAACAGAAGTTCTCCAAGTAGGAGCAATAAATGGATCCAGAAACTGCAGGTCTGAAACAAGTTATTTTTTTTATGCAAGTGTCCTCTCTCACCTGCCCCAAACCAGCTCCTGCCCTCCACCCGGCTCTCACAGTGAGCCAGGTCCCACTACCCCACGCTGCTCCTGTGCTCACTGGTTGGTGGCCAAGCAGCACCTGAAAGCCGAGTCCAACCTACCTTATCCTTTGGAAATGGAGGGACAGGACAATAATTTGCCTCCCTTTCCTCTGCTCAGACAAAATCAAGAAATCTTTAAGAAAATACTGAGCTTTATCTCTGCCACTTCTGTTCCTCCATCAAACTACTGCTGCAACTGCTCAATGGGTGTGAAAGTTACTGCTTGGAGCAGAGAGATCAACACACAACCTGAATCTCAAGGAGCTCTTTTCCTTTAAAAAACAGGCTAAAGACAATTTTGAAAAGAATAACACTGCTAATGCATTTCGTGGCAACTAAGATCTCCATTTATTTACAAAATCTTTCATCATTGCCACTAAAATTTCTAAAAATCGCTGTCAGCACAGTACACAACTTGAATAAAATTTAACACAGATGTGGAATAACAACAGGAAATGAAGAGCCCACCAAAATATTACTATGTAGAAGCTACAACTCTCTAAAAAAGACTAATATCTTTTCTGATAGCTGATGAACAAAATTCACCCTAAAAATCAGGTCAAATCTTATATTCTGAGTCTTACATATATCATTAACCGTAGGAACAAACCAATTGCTGAGAAATTCTGATACCAGCTACAACTATTTATTCATAAATCTGAATATACTGCTTTAGTCAGGATTAACTGCCTACCAGTCTCACCAGTAAGTTTTCAGGCTCCATACGTTAAGCTCCACAGAGCACCTGATGAGCAATAATTATGTTGATATTTCCCAGCCTTCAAGGGACACCCCTGTACCGCATCAGATCCAATACCATTCATTAGTTTACACACTTCAATGTGATTTTATCAAAATCCAGAGAGCAGTGTAAATACAAACACCCATCCTATTAACTACTACATGAACATATTTACATCTCCAAGAAAAAAATACGCTAAATGTATTAAAGATTATTTAAAATTTAAGCCTATGCATATCTCCATGAAAGACTGTAAGTCCTATAAGTCAAAATATTTGCAAGCCCTGCACAGTGCTGCCTATATCATCATAATACTGTTTTGCTACTTCGAATAATAAAGCAGCTCGCTCCCAGTAAGCATCTATCCATCATTTTGCAAAAACAAACCCCTTCTCACATTCACATACTGTGAGAAGGAACAATGCATTTAAATAAATACCTTTAAAAAGAACGATCAGTGGATCTGCACAGTATGATTTTTACAATGAACACATTTACAAATCGTTAAGAAATTAGGAAATCGTATCTAACGTACTAGGAATATGATTCAGTCTGTTAAAACAGAAGAAAACAGTATTAAAACAAGCAGCTTAGAAAAACATCGTAAGAATTACTCGCAAAATCCTTAGATTACCTTTTGGATCGCCTCAACATGCTGGTAGCAGGCAGAGAGAAATTGGACAGCACTGTCCAAAAGGAGTCAGACATGATCTTTAAAAGCTTTCATTGCTGGGAAAATACAGCACAATCAAGCCACTAGCAATAAATAAGGAACTAAATAATACCAGTGACAGAGCCAATGCAAATTCCCTGTAGACCTTGCAAGCTGTTCCATTAATGTGAGACAGGCAGGCAAGCGTACATATTGCTGCTGTTTCCACTGCCTCTGTTTTCTCCCGGCTCCATCCCTGCCTCCCTCCCTCCACCTTAGGAGGCAGTGCAAAATGAGATATTTATTCTCTTCGTAATGTGCACACTTTAAACCTGGAGTTTGATGACTACACAGCATATGTGCTTTATATATATCTCTCTGTGTTCATCTAATTACAATCAAAATATTTTTGATATTTTCAAAACCATAACTGGGTGCTGTTTGCGATCCTGAATAACAGAGGGGTTTTTAAGGCTGTGTCTGCACAGAGAGCACCACTGACTGCCTAGTTTGTGTTTTTATTCTGACATGGTGGCCCTTCTGTTTCCTAACTACACGAGGCACATCAGGGACATTTTCCTTATTTTTTTAATTAATCTTCCATCTTTAAACAAATCCCATATTTTATCTTTAGTAACCCAAGCTGATTTTTAATTAAAAAAGAAAAAGAGTCCAATGCCTCCTAAGATCAGTTTAAAAACAGAAATCCATTCCCCTCCTGAAATCAGCCGCACCACAACCACGTCAGTCACAGTAAACACAAACTCCTACGTAGCACCTGGTGCCCACAATACAACTCAACCAGCTGAATTCTGACAAAAAAATGCAAGTGATGCAAGTGGCACTTTTGTGATGCACATCAGAGGTTTCCCACACACCCCCCTTGCACATCAGCTACAAGTTCACCGTTCCCCTTTGTGCCTGTAGAAGCCTCTTGCCATGTTTTTGCTTTTTCCGGGGTCTAAACAAAACCTCGCTGGAGCTCCCTTTTTTCCCCCCCTTTTTAAATTTCAATATGCAATCCATTTTCTTTCTATTGTGGCTTTTTTAAGCACTTCTGCCAGTAGGAAAGCTAATGATGTTCTCATATTTCAGCCTTCTTGAGTGGCTTTTTATCACAAACATGAGAAAGATGACAATCAACAGCTGGCGCGGCCTTCCATGCACAATACAGCCCTTAAAACATGCACAGAAAAATGTCTGGGAGAAAGAAATCCCAGTAGGCTCGCTCTAGCTTTCCACGGAATCACACAGAGGAATTAGATGGTCTTCATAATTTTCCATTAAATAATGGCACATTTTTAATAGATACGTTTATCAGGAATCGCAGTATCTGATGGAGCAAAGGATGCCCTTCCATCTGGGCTTCAAAACAGGGAAATGGGATTTCTGGAATCTCTGCTCATCTCTTCTAGTGCTTTTAAACATTTTTATGAAATTAATCTAAGTCATACAGTGGGTTTGATTTCACAAAGTTAATTTAGAGTACAACTGAACCAAACTGTGCCACTGTCTACCACTGATGTGAAAGAATAAACGCATTCATTTTTGTGTGCACATAATAACATATGCCAATCAAGTAGAAACTGAAGACTAGCATTTTGGAATTATATTCAGGATATTATGTGACCTTCCAATTCCAATAAACTCTGGTTTTGAAAAGGTATGAAAATTTTACTCTGTCAGCTAAAACATGAATTGAAATTGCCAGGCAATAATGGTGGAAAAAAAGTGGTCAGTTAACTAACAAAATAAACCCATCACAACAAAAATAAATTCTTGACTGTTTATGGTTAACAAATAAGATCACAATCAGCTAAAGCCCCTAAATCTGTATTCATCATGCTTTTTTCAAAAGTGATTGAAAACTCAGTAGTGGAAGGCGTATCACTCATAGTATCACCGTACTCAGCAGCAGCAGCACTTTCACATCTCTTGGAGGAAGGACATAAAAAGGAGAAGCCATTTTAGGAGAACACTTCATGGGCATCAGTGACTGACAGTCCCACAGCAACATTAATCCAGCCAAACCCTCTCCGTCCTCTGCTGTTCCTGGGGAACACAGGGCACCCCCAGCAGGGAAGGGAATGGGGTGTTTGCTATCCCCAGAAACCCATCTGTCCGCCCAACTCCCCATTTAACACCATTCTGCAGAGCTTTTACCCAAGAACTGCAAAAAGCACTTTGGGAATTATATAACACTGGGTCAAAAGCAGCAGAAATTTTTTAACACTTTATAGTCCTGCTTTTCAAAATGCCCGTTCCATATGCCAGTAATGAACTCCGATCTTGCAAATCAGCACCTGCAAAGTGCTCATCTTGGGACCATCCCCAAATTTTAAGTCCAGAGAAGTTCAGAGTACCCCAAAAAAATGCGAAGATGCCACATTTAGAGATGCAGTGTTTTTGCTAGAAAAACAGAAGAACACAATGAAACTGTCAAAAAGCTTTTAAAGTAATATGACAGTGTCAACATTTGCAGACTTCTCTTTAGTTGTAACAAATGTACGAAGCATAAGGATTTTCTCACATCTACAACGACAAATGAAATCCTTCGAAGGAACTATATTACTGTCTCTGCACAATAAGCAAAACATTTTGCAAAATTTGGACCAGAGACTTCTCAGTAATTCAAAAATATATCCTCCTGCATATGAAAAAGCATGTCAACAGCACGCTCACACAAATAGGTTATGAGATGAGTCTTCTATTTTATTTAACTCATAATAACATTAAGACATATTAATATGTCTTTGTGAATTCCAGACCCTGAGGTATTCCAAGACTGAAGAAACCTCTTCTCTTATAAAATTCTTCCACTCGTCTTTCAGGATATTTAGTGTCCATCAGTCTTCCTAATGCACCTTCTCCACTTCATGCCCAACTTGTCCTCAGAAGAGACCACCTGCAGAACATTCCGGCAGCTCCTGTGATGATGGAGTATTTCTCTGTCAGCCAAATGTACAGTTTCCAGGGCCCTCCTAATGACACCACATCCACTGGACAGTTATAAATAGTCAATGTCAATGACTTCCCCGATTTCTCATCTTTACCATTATCAAAGTAGGACATTAATTAAGCCTGACATTAAATGAGAATGCAATTAGGCAAACAGTCCACATGAAACTCATTGCTTTCTGGACTTTTTTCATAGCAGCCACATTCATCATTAAATAAATTCCCTAGGTATAAGACCATCTTCTTTTAAATAAAATCTGTCATTTTAAAAGTAAGCTGAACTCCCTGAAAAGTCTGAAGTAGTACCAAGCAGATCAATGAGGTAATTTTGAAAAAGAATATCCCAAAGGTCAAAACTCATGACTGACTACATTTTAAGTTGACCAGATATCATGTAAAGTCTCCAAAATATTGACTATATTTTTAAATACTTCAAACAGGATGAACCATGTAGTAGTCCAGTAGTTTTCAAGTGAAGATGACTTTCATGAGTCACATTATGGTAAATGAAAGCTTATAATGGAAACCAGTTAAAATACTAATTGGGAAAAACCTACCTATTCCTAAATAACCATGATACTTTCAGACTTAACTTTTTTAAATAGTCATTAACCTCAAAGCTACAGATTACTTATTAGAAATATCCAGAAATCAAAACAATTTTGCTAGCAAAACTAAATTGTTTGGAAAGTCACAAAAAAGAAGACACATTCTATAAAAAGCATACTGATTTTATTTTAAACTTTAAATTGTATGCCCAACAAGCACAGAAAATTATTCTACTATAAGTAAGCCTAAGTTAACACAGGTGAAGAGATACCTGCCCTGTATCACCTACTATACAGTGAAAAGGTGTAAAAACTCCAGCAGGAAACTTTGTTCTTTCAATAAAAAGAAAGGAGAAAAGTTCTTCCTTTCGGCTTCCCCAAAAAAAAAAAAAAAAAAAAAAAAAAAAAAAGGAAGGTTCCTTTAAAAAAAAAATTACGTGGGAGATGTGTGTTGAGCTATTTGGGGCATCATTATTATTTGAACACTGACCTACGCAAATGAAGAACAGACTGTCTTTGAGCCGTCTGCAATCACAGGACATGGAAGTAACAGTCTGACAGAAAACATTAAGTTGAATGTATCTTTAAGGTTCACTTTTCTATCATTATTTTCCAGGTTATATAATCATAGATTTCTTCCTTTTTGGGCAGAAATCACCAAGCCACACATCATCCCCCCCCGAACTAAAGAGCCATGCTCTTTTACTACAGTGGCTCATTCAGATTTCAATGGCCCTGTATAAAAGGTCTCCCAAAGACATATTCATATAAGATTAAACTAAGAGCTGGTGGCCAATGTTTTTTGGGGTGAAGAACAACCAAACTTCCCTCTGCTGTGAATTTCCTATGTAGGGAACATCCTAGTGACTGCACTAGTTTACCACTCAAAGGATCAGAAACATTTGCTGAAGTAGCTGTCAGGCACTGCACACCCCAACACCTGCACAAGAGCTGCCAGCTTCTCATGTAACTTTAATTGGGCACAGTTACTGAACTAACAGGGGTTGCCATCCTAGCAGGCAGCCTGAAATGGTATCTAATGCACTACAGTATCACTGCACAGTTAAGCATAAGCAACTGCTCTGATTTCAGTGTAAAACAACTCTGTCACAAAGTCGTACTCACTCAGATACACAGGATGCCAACTACAGCTCTCTCATCACAAATTAGTATTTTCTAAGTGAAAGCACTACTAAACAGTGATAAGAAGTGAGCAGTACTAAAATTGGGTCTCAAATCCCATGAATACTTAATAAGAAAGATTCTTTCTTTGTATTTCTATTTACAAAAATATCACTTCTTAGCATGCTAATATTCCATGCAACACTATTCATTCCAAGAAACATTAGTAAGATGTTTGGCAATTCCAATATAACATAAGCTTAACATTATTTCAAGCTCACAAAATTGACAATTGGGCTCAGACGCCATGGAAAGGTCAATTATCCTCTTTAAATAAGTTACTAGAACTTGCACTCTTTCCCTAGCCCTGCCTTCTTCATGTGCAATTCAAATGTCAGTTGTCCGATTTAATCAAATGTAACCTCCATATGTGATTAAAACGCCATGAAAATGAGAAATGTTATTTGAAAAATAACAATACTGAACATGAGATCTGAAAATGTCACTTCACGTTTACACAGAAGTCTTCTAACGTTTCATCCAAAATGTTGCTGAGGACACTCGGTAGCACTTGTGAGAAACACGGCATCAGAGTGCTGCCATAACCTCAACAACCTCATCCAAAGGTTTTCCCTCCTCTTCACTGGCAAAAAATTATCCAAAGGAAAACACAGATTGAGCCCCCTCTTGCCACCGTAGCATTTCCTCATCTTTGCCATGTATTATTTATCCCAGTGCACTTAAAACTTCCTTTCCAACCTGCAATCCAGTGTTAATGAATTCACTGTGCAACTGCATTTGCAAACAGGAAGATAACCTAATCTCTTCTCCTGCCACTCCAACCTGCAGCAGCCTCTCCATGAACAAGGACAGCACTTCAGCAGCTTCAGCTCTTTCCAGAATTCTTCCACCTCTGGCTCCTGGCACTGGAGTAACACAACCAGGCCAATATTAATTCTCCTGTAACATGGGGTCTGTGTAAACCCCAAAGAGCTGTAACACACAGTCCTTGACAGACATGGTCCATAACCATTCCAACAAGACTGGCAGCAAAGCAGATTTGAAAAAGCAGGTTTATTCCCCCCCACCGTTTTACAGGAAAACTACAGTGCATAGCTTGAAGGACAAATTAAGGGTAAAAGCAGCAGCAAAGGCAGTCAGCAGACTTTGTGTCTTTGCAGGGAGTGAGGACTGAAGAAGAACTACCAGTGGATGTTTAAAACTAAACCAAGACAACACACAACTAATTCAGGTTAAATGAACAAAGCAAACAACAAAGAAAGGGAACCGAGCTGTATTTCAGGGGGTGAATTAGAGGGCTTTGAGTTACTCAGATCACAACTACCAGCTTGCAAAAGCAAAAAAAGGGGCTCCCCTCGTCTGTGCAAGACCACAAACCCCCAACAGCAGCCTATGCAGGGACTGTGCCAAGGATCACCATGGTGGCCCCAGGCTTGGGCACACGTGGTAAGCAGCAGAAGGGAGTGCTGTCACCTGCTTCACAGTGTATTACCCAGAAGACCAAATCAAGCCTGAACTCTAAAACAAGCTCTGGCATCTGATTTGTCTCTCAGTATAATTCAGGTTGTTTGCTCCAACCCAAATATCCGGTGCAGGACGTTCCACTCCACGGCTTGTTTCCTCGTTCCCTGGTTAATACACTTAGACTCAGCTGAAATGTTAAGGATATTGTAAAGCCCTTGCATTTACCATGGCTTTTCTGAGACAAAAAGCTTATTTTGTAGGATGTTGGCTAAGAAGAGTTATTCTGGGAGCAAGGGGAATGCTAATGTAATGAACAGACGAAGAGGATGAATTTTACATTTTCAAGCATAAATTCTTAATGAAGTTAGAGCACGGGATAAGAATAGACTTTACAAAATAAGCCATGGTACAGAAGAGACATGAGAAATCAAAACCATGCTTGGGAAACATCATGAGTGCTGGTAGACACACACAAAAAAAGATGAACAGTTTATCTAGTTTTAAAGGCAGAATTGCATCCTAATTTAGCCATGAATTTTGAACAGGAATTGGCCCCTATTTTAGCTATTTCTTTGGAATACTACAAATCTTCACAGCAAAAGCTTGGCTTTTTAAGTCTGGGAAAGCCATGATAATGTATCATCAACCATCAGGCAAACAAACTGCTCCAGGTTGTGAGCCTCAGAAAAATACATAACATAAAAATAGACTGAACATGAGAACAAACCCAAAACATGGATTTTTAAATAATTACAGATTGATACATCTCTATCAACTCTTTTACAGTAATTCTGAGAAACCCACAAAGGTGATGTATTACAAAAGTAAGGTTTCCTAAAGCACACATAGTATTTAGGAAGGTCTTCTAACAAAGTTATTTATTTTATTTATGACTTCTAACATATATGTCTACCTACATATAAGTGGAGATATAAATGTTAGAGATCCGGAAGACAGAAGAGGATTTAATAAATCAAGATAAATTTACTCCAATTGAATTCTCAGCTTTGAAATAAAGTACAGAATGGGCAGATATGGAATTCTGAATGATTTCTGCAGTCTCCAGAGAAACATTCTGTTGAAATACTAAAAGACATAATTTAACAGTCGGCAATCTTACTACACTCTACTGTAACATTAAAAATGGCACAGATAAATCTAAATAATATAGCTAGAAACAAAAATATATAACAAAATTGCTTGTTTTTAAAATAAATTACTTTCATAGCCCACCTCGCCTTTATATCTCAGATATAAAGAAAAAACTGATAAATAGGAATATTCATCTTATATTCACTTTCTTTTCTTCCAAATTTTGACTAGCAGATGTAGCATTTCACAGATCTTGCAGATTGGGGGGGGGGAAACAAAATCAAAAGTTAAGTAAAAATTTGGGGGGGGTGTTAATATTTTCTAACAAAACCAAATTTAGGCTTCTGCGCTACCCATCAAAACGCAGCCCGTAAGAAAAGCAAATCGTATTTCCAGCTTGCCTTCTAAACAAACTCCTAAACCAACACCCGGGCTGAGAGCGCACGGGTCACGCGTGCCAACGAGCAACACCTGCGTGCCCGGGGAACGCGCTTTCTGCAGAGGAAACCCGCAAAATTAACAAATATTTTCACGTTAGCGACCACTTACAACAACACTACGTAAACCACCGACCGCGGCGCTCTGCGGCGTGGGCTGCAGCTGCCCCTGTCCTTAATAAGAAGGGGAAGGCTGCAGAAGCGACAGGTCACAGGTTTCTGATCCATGTTGCCACGAGCGGAGGCTGCGCGCGCCCGGCCGCGGGGCACAGGCTGGAACACGTCCCCGTGGGCTGTTCCTCCGTGCCAAAGACAAACGCAGCCGTAATCCACTCCATTTGGCTCAAATTAGCTGCAAGTTCTCTGCAAGGGCAAGGCAGACACTCGTGACCTAAAAGGAACACTTCTGGTCAATATTTGTGTGTTGATTCACTTGGAAAATTGGACGTTTAATGATTTTGAAATCTTCCAGTTTCTCGGAAGCGGAATGGACGAACGGTTGCATTTAAATGAAGCGTGGAGGAAAGCTGATGGGGATTTTTACCAGATTTCTTTCAGTGGAAAATTTTGCCCTAAAATTTTGCTGAGAATTATAGCTTGACCTGTTCTGCTATTTCGCCTTTCTCATCTGTTCGCAAATAAAACTGAGAATCACAGGAACAAAAAATGAAATATAATAGAGAGTACAAAAAATAGTATTCACCTTTTCAGGCAAGCTGTAACCCAAACATACATTATCACTTCTACTCGTGCAGCAGGTCTTAGATCAGAATCAAAAGAATTACTTCCAAAACTTTTTTTTTTTTTTTTTTAGTATTTATATAAATAAATGCCCATCTCAGCCCAGAGATGTGACAATGCGACTCGGTGCACAGCAAGTCTTTACCAGACGGCTGGATCAATAACATCCCTGCTCTAAAGACCTAAAGGTCTAAAGAAAGGAAAGGACAGGGAGAACAGGAAGGAAACAAAAGCACACAGAGCTCTTTCACCACAGCAAAGATTACTGTTTGAAGATTTTATTTTAGAACATTAATAATTCATAATGACAGTGTAATGTAAACTAGGTTAGAAGATTATGCTCTCAAGTACCACACAAGGCATTGAATGACAGAATAATAACCACTAGCCAAAGCAGCAAAATTTCAGGAGATAAATGAGGGTAAGAGAGAACTTGGAGGACTAGAAGAAGCATATTTGAGACAAATGAACAAAAACAGGAACAGAGAGATTTCGAAAAAAGGGGGAGCACAGATACAGCCTGGAGAAAAGAGAGCATGAATGGGTCCATTACAGAGGATAAAGCTCTGCTGCATTCAAACAAGAGCTTAAATTTGAGACAAAAGTTCACCATAGCTCAGGAGAGCGAGACACAGCTGAAATGGGACACCAGTTCCCAAACTGGTAAAAAGTTACCCTGAAATCTTCTTTCCTTCTTTACACTCTAAACGTTCCTTAAGCTCGCTATCAGTACGTCTCTACTATTAGTGCTTCAGAACAGGACATTAACAGGCCTGTTTGCACACTCACCATTTTTCCAAGTCAGAACTAAAAATAGCACCTGGTTGCCTCATAGGCCGATTAAAAACAAATTTTGGAAAATGCATGGCACTGTCTATCAACAATAACAAACACATGACTGCCTGGTTAAGAATATATATTTCTTTCTCAGAATTATTCCCTTGCCAGGAATGTTTCAGCGCTCGGGTTGTTTCTGTATCTGTACTCAAGATCAAAAGGCCTTTGAGGGCAGGAAAAATTTTATACAGAACTGAGCACAATACTGTTGTTTGAGGAAATCACTGTTATTTGAGAATCAAGACAGAAAAAAAAAGGCTTCAGTATTTTCTACCGTCTGTTAAGAACCTTCTGAGATTTTCATTCCTCACCAGAAGTTGCTAACTTGTCCCAGCCATGCCAAACTCTTAGTACTGCAGCTATAGCAAGTCAGCTCTTAGCAGGTGTAGCAGCAGATCACAGCCTTCAAACACAATTACATAGAAAAACCAGCTATGAACCATAACCATATATGGTTTATAGGTGAAATGGCTGACAAACAGTAAAGCCCTCCAACTTCTGAAGTCACAAGCACACACTCTCCTCTGGGAGCCTCCAATTTCCCAGGTCAAACGACCAGGTTATGATTTACAAGTGGTCCCATGGAGGGCAGCCAAATTGTGAGCCTGGACTGAGACAAGAATTCACACCTCGAGCTCCAAACCCCAGGGTTTAACTCTTCTGCTACTGCAGCTCCAGGCAGGACACCGAGATTTTTGCATTTAGGTAATGCCTTCACATAAAAAAATCACACCATTCAGGTCACCATGCCTCAATATTCCCAACCATGTGACAGTTAACAAACAGTTTCCAATCAGCCTAAGACAGACAGGAAGTTATCTGAGCCTGTCACGTTTTAGGTATCACCTGTGTCCATCCCCCGTGGTCTCCTAGATGGGAAAAATGATCCCCGAGACTAATAACCAGTACAAAAGAAAAGGAATAAAGAGAAAAATTTCCATTAAAAAATAAATGAACTGTAGGAAATTCATTCATTCAATGTGAGATGCAGATTAGAATTCAGTTGCCAAAAGCTTACCTACTCAAAATTCATCATTTCACGGTTCGCATAATGATATATCCACAAAGTTGTTCTGTTACTCATTATTCCTGAATTGCTGATCTACATTGTTTCCAAAAGTGACATTATGCTGTCTTGCAGTCAACTCTGACCAATTATTTAGCACCTTCAGGAAAGCTGAACCTGTACCAAATCAAGCGCTAAAACAGGAGGATAACACTTGCTGCAAACCCAAAACAATTTCCAAATGTCATTCAAGCTGAATGTAGGCGTCTTCATTAATCCTGACATTTGTCAAATAGGAATTTCTAACTCAAAAAACCTCTTAAAACCTGTATCATATCAAGTGACTTTAAACTAAAAGACATTTAAGTAGAGAGATAGGAGACCCTCACCAACTTTTGAGAAGCCTTGAGATATTTCTAAATAAAAATAAAGAACCTCATCAAGTCTGAATTCTGAAATGTTTTTGATCTTCCTTAAAAATATGGAACTTCTCCTGTTTACAGGTGCTGCCCCACAGTTGTAAAATATATGCAGTCTTCAAAACCCAAACCGCAGGTGATCTGGGGATGAGTGTGCCAAGGGATACATCCTTACACTATGGAAGGGATTTCTGCACCTGCCTCGAAGCAGAAGGACTGGAGTTACAAGGCTCTCTCCTGGAGACACACCAGCAATCCTGATACACAAGATAAAGAGCCACGGTCTAAAAGGACACTCAGTCCAAGGAAGTGGATGTCTCCATCCCCACCCTTTGGTGAAGGTTTGCTGAAGCCCACCTGATTTACTGCAGTGGAGCAGACTCATCCAGGACACTCCCCACCCAACCTCACTCACACACCCATAGCTCTCAATATAGGTCTCCCCTTACCCACTGCAACAGCTTGGGTAAAAAAAGGCTTTAAATAAAGGCAGGCAACCCTCCCAGTACATTTGGTGAATGCCTATGCACGATATATTCTTGTTACTTACCACAGTTATTGATTAAAAGCTTGTTTCCTAGAATAGGCTTTTTATGTAAATAAATTAATATATTCTTAAATTATATCACAGATGTCCATAAAATCCTAATTATATAAAACTCATAACATTGTAATTACACACTGATCAAGTAATTATGTACTGCGCTCAAACACTGAGTATTTCAGAGCAACATTAGGTTTCTCATTTTGTTTTACTTAAATAAGACAGCAAGGGTCTGATCACCATCACTCCCAGAAATAGTGACCAGATTTTGTACAGGCTAGGAAAAAATTCTATTAAAGTATTCTGCAAAGCTATAAAAAAATTAATAGCTATTATCAAGAGACTCTATTAAAGCTAGAACTTCCAAGGGAAAACATTCCTATAAAAATAATCTCTACCATATATCTCTATAGGAACATGTTCCACAACTGGCATGAATTCATGGAATCAAAATAGCAGGAGAAAATACCCCTTGAAAAATCCAGCTGAAGCCAACTCTTCCATTGATTTCTTAGGATAAAGCAAATTTCCACTGAGACTTCAGCTAACCTACAGCACCCACAGATGCCAGAAATACGGCACCTGAACACTTTCATCCTTCTTATCACAAACAAACTGTTTCTAGAATTACTGAAACTGTCTTATATCTGCTGACAGTGTTACAGAGTGTGTAACATTTTCTGAAATGGGGGAAATTCACCCTCCTTTAATCTCAGAGTTCATCACTTCCAAGTTAGAACAATTAATTCATGACATATTTTAAGCAACTTGAGATCAAAAGATGCTGTAAATTCGTATTTTGATTAAATTAAAGTACAAATATGGGTGCATAAAGATTTGCCAACTCATAAAGAGGACCAGCTGTGAAACATGGCCTCATTTTTTTTCTTCAGTAATTTGACTTCCCTGCTACCCCCAGAAGAGTGCAAGCCAGATCCCAAAGATGAGACTCAGTATTGTTTAATTTTGAACATCATTCTATTTTCTTCCTAAAGTTACATGACCTTAATTCCAACCCACAGTTCCATCAACTATTGCAGTCTTATTCCACCTGTTATCAATTTGCTTGTATTGTAATCAAGCCATTTCACATTTCCTTTTACTCTTTCGAAAGGTTTACATTATTTTCATTTGTTCAAAGGTTACGTATAAAATATTTTCAATCTCAATTAGATTAATTCTTTCAGAAGACATGAACTTCCATGCCACCTGTCTGGACGTCAGATGCATCATTTGTCGACGTAAAAATACCAATGACACCGTGAAATATAGAAAAGAAGGGAAAACCTGTGCAAATTCTTGCAAAAGCAACATACCAAAGGTAAAAAGTGAGGAAGATTTAACATCAAGGCCTTTTACTTGCTACATTTTTCAGCAGTTCCTTGCATAGCCATGGAAATGAAGCTCTGCCTGGCTAACTGAGGGTGCTAAGCTGAGTAGATCAATGACAGTACTAAGTTGCCAAGAAGAACCTTTGCTCTAAGCAAGCAGGAATGGCCATCACTGGTACCGTAACCAAGTAAACAAAACTACAACAAAGAAAGACTGGATAAAAACAGGATCAAGGGCTGCACAGGTGAAAGCAACAACGACGAAAATAAAAAGTTATTATGGCAGACCCAAGCTCTTACACAGAACAACATATCTTTCAGTCATCAACCATTCAGTATTTAAAGAGCAGATGGCTGGAAGGTCCCCATATGCGAAAAATATTATTATCAAGGAGAGTCCATAGTAACAGTGGAATAAAACTTGATGATGAGACTTTTATATGAACTGCTCCTAAAGAGAAAATTATTCACTGACCCGTGTCAGAAGCCTGAAATTCGAAGGTTTCTCAGAGGAAAAAAAGCAGTAAGTACCAAAAAGGCCTTTTGAAAATAATCAATAATCATCAGATCTCATCTCCAAAAAGATCAGTTCTCAACTGACTACAACAATAATCTAATTTTGATATTTAATTGCCACTTATCAGTCTGTTAATTAGCCCCAAGGCTAAAAAGCATTTAATCGTATTTAATCACCCTTGTTTAAAGGAACATTACCCAACACCAGCCTTTAAATAATAAAAATTCATTTAAAATTAGATTGATGACAATGACACTGAAATGTCAGGAGACTGCTCTGTAGTTGCTGCCCTCCACTTCACCGCCAGTGCTGCCAAAATGAGCACCTTATTAAGAATTGTCACCAATTGCTGCCCAACCTGCAGGGAGAGCAGCAGCCTGCTGGGCAAGCCCCCTCCATGGCCCTGCACAGTGAGGACAGACACGGGCAACATCCCCTTCCTTTGTTGACAACCTGATGTACTATTCATCACTCTGCATTAGAGGGGCAGGTGCCTAAAATAATTCAACTTCGCATTTTCTGGTTACTCCCACCAGATCTGGCCAGCAGGAGCAATCTCCCTCTGAAATAACAGTCTAGATTCAGGGGCTATTGCATTACCACCTGATGAGTAACTGAAATTTGACCAGCTACATCCACCCTGCAGCATGTGAACTTCAAAACCAGCCCTCTGATGCTATGCTGGCTCAAGTTTTAAGTAGGTACCACAATGAGCTCCAGTTTCATAACCACACACACAAAGATCTCCAGCTTGTGTTAGCCTTTGCCTGGGAGTATCTCACTAGGTAAAGTTTCCTCTTAGTGAAGAAGCTGAAGGTTTCCACTGGGGCTGCTGGTGGCCATGCATGTCCCATAGGAGCACAACAAGGAGCAAGAGCTAATCCTGAAGGAAAAATACATCAGTCAACCTCTCCAATGCTTTAATACAAACTGGGCTGGTTTGGGCTGGTTTTGGTTTACAGACTCTAGTACCCCACGTTTAAACCTGCTAACAACAGGCTTGATTTTACTCATTATCATTTGGAGACTTCATCCTGCCAGCCTCTGTAAGACAGCAGTGTGGATTTCCAGTGAATAGAACTGGATGCAGTCCTTTAGCACAGACCCACTCTTCTAGACAGGTATTTTTAAGGACCTCACTCTTGGCTGTTTTACTTTTATATTCGTTTTCTTGACATCAGCCATGCTTGTGAGGGCTCCACTGATGCATGGTACAAGTTGCACACATATTCAGAAGCTAACCACAAGCAATTTGCATGCACACACCAGCAGACAGGTTTCTGCTCCTTTATCCATTTTACCTTCTTCCCTACATAGGGCCTTAAACTACACATGAACTAAAAAGAACTTGTACCCATAAGCAACATGAACTTTGAACACTAAATGGTTGTAAGTAAGTTATGACTATAAGGCTGTTCCCTTCTGTTAGATGTTATTCTCCTGAACTATAAAGCTGTTAAGTTCATAGATGGTTATGCCAACATCAAACCATTAGCAATTCCTAGTTGACACCTTTCCTTACCTCCACTGAAAAGGATGGCTGTAGCAGGGACTAGATGGATTGCTCTGGGGTTGTGAGTTCAGGTAAAATACTAGAGGAGAAGTAACAAGTGCACAGTCAGCACTAAATGGGAATTTAAGATGCTGCAGACCTGGAGCAGATGTAGGAGAGAACATGTGCTGATGAACATCATTTCCTCGGCAGTGGGAGTACAAAGGAGAGGAGATTCTGACAAGGTACCACAGTAGAAAAAACAAAAATCAGGGTCAATATCACATTTTTTGTTTCAATTAAAAAAAAAAAAGATACTTCCAAAATACAAGTTATACCTTCTCAATAAATGCAATAAACTAAGTGGTCAAAAGTCATGCTTTCCATTACCATCCAAATCAAAATGTATTTTTCATTCAATTTAATATCTATTAAATGTTATTTTTCCACTACAAAAACCTTCCAATCTGGAATTATCCAAATCCTTCTTTGTAGCGATTTCCAGGCTTTCTGGAATATGCACCACTGTCAATCTCTAATATAAAACATTTAATTGAGTAAAAACAACAAATTGATAATGGCACCAGTAACAGACATGGACCATTTGTATCACAGCCTTCACAGTTTGGGAGCCATGGTCATACCACAGCTGTGGCAATAACAGAAATACCCAACTGTGAAAATATGAATTACACAAACCATTAAACTAGAAAACAACACTTAGCAGTGACAGTGGTTTAGAACAACAACTACTTAAGCCTGAAAGCAGCACTGCAAAATGGCTTTATTCTAATTTTAGCAGTGGGGAAACTGAGGCACGAAGAGGTTAAAGTGACATGTCCACAGCACATCCCTCAGGACTGCAGCTGAGGACGCTGATGCCCAGCTCTGTGCTCAGCTCTGTGAACTGTCCTGCTTTTGCAGGGGTAGCAGCCAACACACATTTGTACACACAGAGAGCACAGAAAATGCCTCAAGGTAGCTGCTTTTCCAAAAGCTGCAAACAGACTTCTACAGAAACACAGAGCAGAGGTTCTGACACCTACTTCATTGAACTATACACGATGAGATGTCCTTCACTAGAAATAAAGTAAAAGTTAACTTACAAATATTGGTATTACAAAGTGTTCTTATGTGTTAGAATACAAACTAATGCCACTCTACTCTTACACCTGTAACTCTGATTTTTGACTGAGGGCCGAAAAAAGTTTCTCTTTACCATATTTAAACATAAAACTGAGAAGAATGGAAATCTGAAGGACGCTTCAGTTTTGTTTAGAATTCAGATACTTTACACTTAAAGTCCTGAAGTCAAGCATGTTTGTTCATGTTCCTTGCTTTAGATTTCCTAATGAATCTAAATACTTATCAGTAAGTAACCTTTACATATTGGAAATCCTCCCCACTAGCAATCTCTGCTTACACAGCTGATGAGCTTTACAGTCTGCAGACAGAAAAGGTTAAGCCTGCCTCTTACCCTGCTCCTCCCTCCACTGACTACGGGATAGATTCATTTAACCTCCCCTACTTATAAACATAGTATTAAATACACAGTTTCTTTAATATTTTACCAAGTAGAAACAATAAATATAATTAAAAACCATCAGAAATAGCAGTTTTCATTAGTAGATTTCAAAGCCTTTATAAAGGACACAAGCATTAAAATGGAATTGCTTGTTTGAAATCTATTTATAGAAATACATATAAAACTGTATTTCTAGAAAGTAAAAACTTTTAGCTTTAAATCTCAAAGTTTGCTATAACATTCTTTATTTTAAAAGATAATAATGGTAGCCAAGGTTTCTGAAGCTTTGAGCCCCGTGACATCTTCCTGACAGATTATTAGAAGTACTTTTTAAATCTGAAGAGTGATCAAACTAGAAAGACAGAGTTACAAACATTCAGTTTTACCACATTAATACTTGGTAGAAAACCTAACCACAATATACCCCAGCTAAAAATATTTAAACATTGCTCTTTTTTGGCTACACTTTATGGCAAATACCCCACAAAAGTAAAATGCTAAAGGTCCCAAATGAAATTTCCTGTACAGCCAAATAAGCACGACAGATAAAGTTCTAAGAAATAAAAGCAGTGTCTATTGGCCACAGAAAACTCTGGCTGGTATTTCTTCACAGTTTCAACTGGAAATGTTTAAGTGCAATTTATTTTTCACTACAGTCCTTACTGGATCCGCAGAGATGGGGCTCCAAGCCTCTGTTTCCTCCGTTTCATCATTGTGCTGATACACTGTGCCTCTTCCCAGCATAAGAGGCTTAGAGCTGGGAAGGAGAGCCCACCGTTATCACTCCAACGCAGAGCACAGAACAATCAGTGCAATTCCAAGCTCTTCATATACCCCCAGCACCAGAGAGACCTCAGGAGCTCAGTAATGGTCCAGATTAATCGCACAGCTCATGTCAAAAACCTAATTATTTATAAATAGGGGAAAAAAAATTAAAATCTCCTGCGAGTCTATTCACGGCATCCAGCGAAAGGAAACGAAGCCCACCAGCACGAAAGGAAGAAGGTGCCGACAAGTCCAGGACACAGAGTGGCCATCTGACCTGTCACACAGCCAGCAATGTGGTCCTGACACGCTCCGGCTGAGCCCACAGCAAATCAGAGACCAACTTCTCCTGGGCTCCAAGGAGCAGGAGCAGGAGCAGTCGTGCTCACCAAATCAAAAGGAAAGCGGAAAGCCAAAGGGAGCGATGGCACACTTGAAAGGATTCTGGCAGAAACCTCAGAGAGCAGCTTGAAAACTCACACGGCGACAGGAGCAGAGCCACTGCTCCCACCCAAAGCCCTGGCAGAGTCATCAGCGGTGTGTGAGGAGCAGCTGCTCCCGGCCGGCGGGGGAACACGTGAACCAGCCCCCGTGCAGAAATCAATCCCCTGAACGACATGCACAACTTTAATCTTAAAACACCTTCCCCTAACTCCCAAGCTGTGTTTCAGCTATAAAATTCATGGATTCCAGAGCTGAAAACAGAGCAACAGCACTTGCAGCAGCCTGAGGAGCCAGATACTGGGGGGGTTGGGGGGGTGGAATGGGGAACACCATTAGGAGATGATGTTCCCTTACAGTGCAAATCTGGCAGTTTGGCTTCCAAACGGCAACTTCAATCGGCTCAAAATCAATTTCATGCTATTAACGAAACCTTCCCAAATAACATGCAACATTTTCCAATTTTTTCAAGTATGCAACTTCCTCCCAAAAAATTTCCAAATATCTGTCTTTGATAGACTTCAAAGTGTTAAAGATTGTATTTAGGCAGGTGAAGACTGCCATTCACAACTACTCATCAACCAAGTCAAACTCCAGGTGACAACTCCTATCTTCAGACCCTCTCATAATTTCAATCACAGCAGGAGTACCCCACACTATAAAATCCCCCAAGCTCTCAACAGCTACAGCTGGTCAGGAAAACAGACTGCCCAGGCTCAGGAGTAAGGACCAGGGTGACTGCTCCTTACACAGCCAGAGCCCCTGCCCCCCCACACTGTGCCTTCTGAGTAAGACAGCACAGCAAGCAACAAAAGGTACAAATTTGGTATGGTATGTGTAATTTTATTATACTCTTTAAATGAGAACCTGGATGAAGTAGTGGAAACTCGATAATAAGAACTGCACGAAAGACTCTTTCCACTTTTAAATCCTTGATGAAAGCCTCCATAAATTCTTTGTCTCTCAGATTACAGTCTTTGCAGAACACTAAAATCCCCTTAATTCACCAAATCATTTTCTTAGAGAAATAACGCTTCCAAATTATTTTTAAAGCCTAATATACAAATAGCAACACTGCTACGGAGCCCCCCAAGAATAATCTGGCATGTTCCACCTCCAGAGCCAGCCCCACGTATCAGCTTAAGAGCAGCAGGTTATTTTTGATCCACTGCCTGTGAGCTGCTTTCACGCACTCAGAGAAGGAAGGGGTGGTCAGAAGAGACCACCTCTTTCTCTCCCCATCTACAGAAAGCATCACAAGCAGAAAGCATCGACTGGAGGCATTATTGCTTACTTTATTTCCAGATCCAAATCAGAACAGAGTGCGAAAGTAGCACAACTCCCTGCTCCTTTTCAGAACCATTTTTCATCCATTTCCAACACTTTGGCTTCCCCACTCTTGGGGCAACAGCACTTGCTCCTGGCAGGGAAACGGCATCGATCCATCACCAGTAGAAACACTCACCCGCCAAGATGAGCAGAAACAGAGTGATATACTCCATTTCTCTGCAGATACAGAAGGAATTCCCACAGCACCTGAGCATGTCAACACGAAGACATAAACCAGCACTAAAGGCCAGACATTTTCTTTCCTGCCATCAAACTTGATGTTGTTTTCAAGGTCTAAACATTAAAAAGAATACACGTAATTCAGCACATCCTCCCAAAGAAACTCCCTGGTGTGTTTAAGTGTTATTTTACTGTCAGGAAGCTGGGAGTAAGTTTAACAAATTATGATGACGACTTGTTTAATGAAACACCCTCGGAAATGTCTAAGGCTGTAGCAACTAAGATCCTTCAGAGGTTTGTAAGTAGAAGGGTAGTGCAGAGAAGGAGAGAGAGAGAACAAGAGAAAACAAGTCCCACAGTGGACATAAACTGTCTTAAAAAGCAATTAGAAGGGATAAAAACCACCATAAAAGGCTTGCATAAGTCTTTAGCAAACACTATTACGTTGCTTACCGTATTTCATAGAGATAGATAGAAAAATTTAAGGTAAATACTACTTTTTACCAGCACCTATCACTATCAAAACAGCAGTCTGTAATATTTGATTTATATAAATATGTATTTTTACAGGACATATTCTGTATCAAAATTTTTTTTTCATGTTTCTTATGCCTCCATGTTCTTTTTCCGTTTGAACACAGAGTTTAAAATATATTTGATACAGATCATTGATAGCAGGAAAGAATTAACAAAAACAACTTATACCTGAAGTTACAAACTGGTTTAGCAAATTTAGTTTGCTGAGGAAATTATTCTTTTCAAATTTAGATATAATGTGGGAAAGCCATATATTCTTTTTAGCAAATTACTCATTTAGATAGCCCAAAAATTACAACAACCCACACTGGTAACCCTGCCTTAGAAACCACAACGATTTGAAATATAAACCCACATTTTTCATTAAAAAGCCTGAAGAAGTCAATAAAATTCATGTTATAAACAACCACATTTATTATTCATTTATTATTAATGGGGTACTGAACAAGAAACCAGATGGCTCAAGTGCAACCCCAACTGGATTTAGTGACCGCTGATCAGCCGAGGAGGCAACCAGAGGAAATAGTGAGCTGCAGGCTGGTGCTGTGCATCCTGCAGCCACAATGAGAACTGCACTTTGCAGCCTGGTCTTTCGGGTGCTGAACTGCTGTTAAACACACGAACACACACAGGTGGTGCATCGTGAACCTCCTCTTGCTGCACAGTCCCCACCTCTGTCCTTTCAGGTCAGGGCCGTCTCTAGTGCACTTCACGTGCAGGTGCACATCAAAACCACGTGAAAGCTGAAGCCAACAATACAAAAACCAATCTCTGTACATGATGTAGCTCCAAAAGAACACAACAGGCTGAAAATAATTAAACCACTTCCACTAATGGGCTGGAGATCAAAGTTTGGGTCTATCACTCCACATTCGCTATTTGAAATTAAAGAAAATATTCATGAATGGTAATTATTTCTTTTGTGAACAAAGCATGGGGAAAAACATAACCAATACATTTATATGCATAATTCATTAAAGGAAAACTTTGAACTCTGATTACTGAACCACACCAGAGACAGAACATAACTACTTGTTCCTGTTCTCGTACTATTCAACCTCTTAGCAGCCTACAACTCAGTTGAGTATAATTTCCTTTAGTGTATTAAACGTAACTCCCCTATAGAAAGACAAACACTTTAAGCACATTTACAGCAAAATTGTATCTAAATAATTAGGCATTTCTCTTAGTGTCACCCTGCATACAATTCCCCCATCTGTTTTACATGTCTGCTCACTCTGTGCTGATTATTTCAAAATAAGACTGCAACATATCTAAGGACAAAGCCATCCTTTACACTGTGCCTGTGCTTCTTTCTGCTAATATGGAAACAGAATCACTCATCAACAGATTTCACAGGCTCTATCCCACCATTCATTCTCTTCAGCTCCTACCCAAGACCTTCTTTAGATGAATTTCCTTCTTTAGGAAAACTGCTCATGCTCTCCTGACAAAAGTACTGAAACATGTAACTCCACTCCTTTTCCTTAGCACGAACAGGCACAGCAACTGTTGTTGTCCATGCCTACAATCAGTCCCCGCAGAAAAATAGAGACTACTCATACTAACCCAGGAAATATGAAGCAATGAGAGTCAAACAAAGAAAAATTCAGAAGCACTGTCAGGAAAAGCTTGTCCTTCTCCATTCAGCAATGACAAATATCCAAGCTAATCCACAGGCTAAAACCTTTCTAACCCAACAATCAACTGAAGCAATCACCAAGAAAGCAGCAATAATCAAGTCTTCATTCTGCTTCTGGCTGACTGTAAAATGATTACTTCCTCCCCAAATATTTTTTTTACAGTAGCAAGTGCACCCCAGCCTCAAGACTAGCACACAAAAAAATGCTGAGTGGCTGATGTTTGTATATAACACAGTTGCTACTGAACTGCTACAAAGGCTGGAGTTTGTGCAGCAAATGGATGCACCTCTTGAGGGTTTGTGGCTTCAAGCCAGACACTTCATCCTCCTGTCAATTCCTGCGTCTGCTTCTGTCGGTGAACAAAAGTCAGTGACTGACAGCCAATGAATCAGGACGTAGCTACATCCATAACTATCCCTACTCATCAGCCACAGCACAACAACAGCTTTTCAGAATAAATTTTACTTTCAGAATTTATTTGTGCTTATGAGGTTCACTGCTAAGTTGATTCGAGCAAATGAAAAGCCTCCAGAAGAACTGTGAACTGCTTACAGTTGTTATGGAGTCCTTTTTGACAGAACGGTTGAACAAATTGCTACATAGTATATGTATATTTTTCACCATATATATACACACATATAATTATTCCCTGGATATAAATATCTCTAATTCCTAATTCAAAGACTAAGTGGGTTTTTTTTTTAATCCAAGTAAGTATTCTGATACTGGGATATACAAAACCACGTACATCAACTCCACAAGTCCCTTTTCAGTGAGCCTGTACACTTAATAGTACAGCATCAATGCAAACGGTATATATTGGTCATATATATCAATTTTTATATGTATACATATATATGGCATTTATACCAGCCCAATGCACTACTCATTTCTTAAAAGTTAAACTTTTCAAACAACAAGAAGTCATTTGGTTCTTGACTCGACTTGGTACTGGATTTGATTACAGAATCTGTAATTCCAGAAACCACAAGCCAATAATCAACTAGATAACACAGGCAATGAACTTAAAACATTTCAATTCTTCATAGATTTTCAATCTCACTAATAGCTGCAACCTTAAAATTTATGGCCTGGATCTTCTTGACACAGGTTGCTAAATTTCTTCACATAATGATGGCTTAAAAGCCATTCACTTCTGGAAGAAAACTAAAGTGAAGCAATGAAAACTGGAGGTGTTAAGTAAATATAGAAATAAAGGATTCAGTCATTTGGTTTAGTTACTAGTAACTAAAACACTACACACATATGAAGCACTTCATTTGCATCTCAGCTATTTCAAATGAAAATACATAAATAGTTTTGTGTCATACCCACCTCCACACTGGAATGAGGGAAGGGAATATCTCTGGCATCCTCAATTTCAATTCCAAAAGTTTTGTGCAAAAATATCTAAGCTACATTAACAAAAAACTTATTGGTAACTCACTGCTCCACTATTTGATCAAAGAACCTTCATAATCTTCAAATGATGAACACCACCTGTCTTAGAAACCTCTCAAATCTTGTTAAGCCAGCCTTTGAGGCATACTGGTTAAAAAAAAAAACAAAACCAGTTAGTGCTTCATGTTCTTTAAATAACTCCCTGACTGGTTTATCATTGTCATATGAACTAAACAAAAAGGTCTGGTCATGCCTCACTGTAAAAAAAAGGACCTTTTGATCTGTTGTATTGTTCGGCCCTGAATCACTGGCACTACACAGCATTTTCCAAACATTGTTTCTCATACAAAGGGGATAGCTTACATTGGAAGGCTGAAAATAATTTCGCATTAGAACCAGAAACCTGAGGAAGAAAGGTTATATGCTTTTGTGAGCTTCATGTCCGTAGTCCACAAGCTTTGGGAAACAATTTTAAATCATAATGCAACAGCAGGCAGTACAGAAGCTTTCTCTTTTATACATGCAATCAATAATGCAATTTCTTCCACCATAAATCTGTAATCATAGCAGAAACTAAGCTCTGTAATATCCTTGAAACACAAGTTAGTTCACTAAAATTCTTTAAACATCATAATGCATTTTAAAAAATTACTGTTTGTTTAAATTGCATTTTTAAAAGCCCACTTTTCCCAACATGTGCTACTTAATTGAAATACCTCTATTAGATTGCCTGCTCCACAAACACCTGACCTGCATGGCCCAGGAGCTGTGTGCTTAGACTTCTGTCAACAGACTGTTTGAAGAACAGTGATCAAAGTTGTCCATATCACATAAATAATCAGTGACTTCTCTGGAGTCACTTCAGCAATGTCAGTGCAGCAACACTCAACACCGCAGCTACTTCCATATCAGGATCAGCTCAAGCTGGTAATTAGAAGTAAGCTTACACTACTACTACTTCTCCTACTATGCTTAAGGAAATGAATAGAGGCTTTAGTCTCAGAGAAATCCAAGCTAGCTGTTTCCAAGAGCGTGACAGATTCTTAAAAATGCTAACAGAGAAAACGGAGCATCTGCCCATCTAAATTACTTCCACAACTGAACAGCTATATATGTTCAAAACAAACCAAGGGATGAATAAAGAATAATTATACTTACAAGCTTCCTCTTCTGGGGAGACTGAGCTCTTTCTGGAAGAAAAATAAGAATGAAAACCTGAGTTAGTTTTACTTGTTATTATCTACTACTAATTTATTTATCAATAACTGACTGAGGTGAAATTAATAAAGAGCTGGCCACTTCCCAACGCATGCTCAGTGCAGAACTCCACAGCACTGCTGCTGCACATCCACAGAGCACAGTCTGGGGGTACAAAAGTTGCTCACTTTGTCTAAACAGCCATTGCCTTTGTAGTCAAAAAATCATAAGCACTCAACAGAGCAAACATAACTTTGAAATTCAAGCCTAAGCACAGATAAGGCAGTAATTAATTCTGTCCTACATTCCACATCAGCATCAGACCGAACCCCTTCCAGGAGTGTGGAACGCAGTGTGCCTGCAGCTGTGCGGGGTGGTCTCACAATCTCACCAAAAGGAAGAATTAATGTAAGAGAATGGCTTTTGGGGGGTTGGTTTGGTTGTTCGGGGTTTTTTTTAAACATACAAAAATCGGAGGCCAAACACAACCCCCACTTATCAGCACCGTTTTGCACCTCGGCAGCACAAGCAAAGGCAGACGGGGGGGGGGTGTGTTGGTTTGTTAAGGTTTTTGTTTCAGTTTTTATTTTCTTTTTAAGGTTTTTATTCAGCCCACGGGCACCCCAAGGCGCGGCCAGCGGTGGACGCGGCATCCCGAGGGAGCGCCCGCTCCCGGCTCTGGATTTCGCGGCCGGGCGGGGCTGCGCTCCCGAGGGTCGCCGCCAGGTGGCAGCCGCGCCCGCCGCCGGTTCTTGGTTTGTATCCCTAAAAATATTCCCTGGATGCTTCGCCAGGAAAATATTCCCTGATCCCGGGCTGCTTCGCCTCGGCTGATCACAGCAAGTGCCAGCACAGCCAATACCAAGTGGCTGTGAGGATCTACGTGCTGTGATTTTCATCCCTTCTAAAAAAAAAAAAATTAAAAATCAACGTTTTCACTGAATTCTGGGGGGAAATAAAAAGTCAATAGAAAAAATTAAATCCATAAAATCTGGTAAAATCTCTTTTCCATCTTTAGTTATGGAGTTCATGACTGACATGATTGTGTTACTGACAGTCAGCGACTGGTCCGGTCAGTAATGCATGGGAATTGCCTGAACGTTTTTCAAAGATACCAAAAAGTTACAGCCTCTAAAACTAATAAATCAATAAACAAACAAATCAGTCTTAAACAGGCTGTTATTCTTTTCAAGTATGAGTTCTCCACAATTTGAAATTTCATTGCAGTTTAACAGCACCAAGCAAATTTCATGTGTGAATTATCACAAGGCTGACAGCTTACAGCATCGAGAAATAAATTCCTGTCATCAGACAAACTTGTCAAGATCTAATCAAAACACTTCAAGTGCGTAAGATAATAAATCATTAGCATCTATAACAGGTTGTGTGTTTTATATTCTAAAAAAGGTACTTCTTCCACTTTCATTTGTTAGGAAGGATTACTTTCCAACCACGAAGCCTACGTAGCAATGACAGCTTTTTGCCACTACAGATGGATAAATAAATAGGTAAGATTATAGGTATTATACATTATTCTGCTTCTGTAGATAGTATAGTACTTACACATGCATATACATCTCTTACATCATTGAGCAGTTGTATTTAATTTATCATCTTTAAAGAAGATGGCACCTTTTGGCAGAGGGCACTTTTTCCATTCAAATTATATATTTCTGTTTATTCCAACACAGTCAGCCCCAGAAATTTTCAGAATGCATGTATAAAGCTCTGGAATTTCATGGTGCTGGCTGAAAAAGCAAAACAGTGACCTTTAAGTCTCTTTATCTACCTTCTAGTTTTTCAGCTTTTAGGGTTCATTTTTACAACCTTTGCTCTAGTCATTAGGGCCGAAAAGTCACTTAGAGAACACTCCCTTGCAGCAGCACAGCTCCAATAATTGTGACTTACAGATATACACCACAAGAATCATGGTCCAGGAACAGGAATGGACAAATCCTTTCCTTTCCTCTACTGAACACTTGTTTTACTCACACAATTATTACCTTTAATACTTCCTATAATATAGGTAATTCAGGATTAAATGCATGCAAGGTTAGAAGGAGGACTGCCTTGGGCTTTGTTCCTGAAAGCTTTGTACCTTTGAAAACTGTGATCAACTGAGTTCACAAGCAAGTAAGGAAGAAAGTCCTAGCAGATGACATCTCAATGCAACTGAAACATCATCCTATCCATGTAGCAATTGTCTTCCTTCTGCACCTCCACCTTGACAAACACAGTGCAGCTGTGCAATCAATAGGCACTAGCTCACATTTAATATCACTGTGGTCTTGACAACAAAGAGCACAATCAAAACAATCAATTTTTATACCTGTTGTTCCACTATGCCTCGTTTCATGTCAGTCTTAAAATCCCCTTCAAAAACCCTAACAGCCATACAGCGAGCCATGTCCCGACCTCCACAGCACTTTTCCTGTCCTCTGGAGAAATGCCAAGGCAGCACCCTCCCAGCTCTTCACCCTTTTCTGCCTCTCCAAAGCAGGGCTGGGAACAGCACCTACAATCCCCTAAATCAGATACGACCAGCAGGGCCAAGGCAAAAGCACCAGAGCTGGATGTTACACAGCCACGAGCAGTGTAATCACATCCTTCGCTTTTCCCAAATCACCAGTGAGTTGGGGTCTGAAAAGGTTATATCCCAGAAAGAAAATGCCTGGAGATGGAAGGAAGGAGAGAGCAGACTGCAGACAACTGATGGCCTATTTCAGGGCACCTATTTGAGGATGCTCCCTGTCAGCAGAACACTGCAGGTCTCCAGGGGATCGAGCAGACAATGGAAATGCCTACCACGGATGGGGAGACACTCACAGGGTGGAGACTCAGCTGTGTCTTAAGATGGCTCAACACTAATGTGTGCAGTGGGACAAACAGAGTTTACATCTTGAAATAACAGGGTAGTTTCAAACATATTGAAGAAGGACTATAAAAACAATGATTCAATAATTGCGCAAAATATAAGAGAAAAGTCCAACGGAGTTTCACAAGCACCCTACAAAGGTTAAACTCTACTCAGAGTCAGTTTTACAGTACAGATTAAATGTTTTAGTTAGTAAATTATGAGGGAAGTGGCGTGATTTGCCTGGTGATTTGACGCACACCACAGTGGAGTTTGGCATTATATGTCCACGGATCCTGAAAAAATAAATCACATTTTAAGAGGGGAGATAACTAATAAAAGAGTGCTGAGCTGTGACTACTTGGTCTGAAACACTATTTACGGGGTGCAGCTGTAATCCTTTCAATAAGCTGGTTTATCCTAAAGGACATTTTTCATTTAAGACCACCCTTCTGATGAGAACAACACATGAACGTGCAAGATTCTAAACTGCCCCTTCCGACAACACATCTGCCTCCCCGAGCACATGTGCTGCCAGTAGCTATATTTATATTACCATTATTACTTCAGCCAGCCCCCATGCCACCTGCTCTCTAGGTCAACAATACAACCCTTAAAATAGAGGCCTACATTTATATTTGATTTATATGAAGTGCTAAATAGCATAAGAACATTTTAAAAGATTGGTGCACATTATTCACACAGAACTTTCAGAAGGGGAAATAAAGAACTACGTCTACAGATCCTAAAAAATAAAGAGTGTATTAAATCTTGCAGTACCCAAGTGACAAGAACAGACTGTTCTGAAAGTTAATTTTTTGTATCAGTTCCATATTTCAAGGCATAATTATTAAACATGCAACTTGATCTCTGCATGACAAAAGAAGCAGCAAATTTTCAGAGAAGTAGTTAAAAATGGATCTTGGGAAAGAAATTCAGTATTGTGGAGTTTATAAAAAGCAGATTCAAATACCTGCCTTCAAAAGAGTTCCTTATATTTGTTTCCTTTTATCTTATCACCTCGGATCATGAGGATATCAAGTCAGCTGGACACCGTATCATGCTACAGTTCAGGTTTGACAATAGGACTGAATCCTCATTTTTGAGGCAGCAAGGAAGCTAGAAGGGAAAATACACTGGCCATTTCAAACATCACTTCTTCTGTTTACATAATACATTGTTTAGTGCATAGATACTGAAAAATTTATTCAATTGTCAGCTTTCAGATACAGAAACTGCATCTGAAAACAGGAGTGTTTCAGGCAACAGCAGAAACTGCATGCACACGGAAATGAAGTCTGGAAATCTATTTGTTCCTTGACCTAAAACACAACCCACACCGTTTAAACAGAGAGGTTATGTTATAAAAGTGTGAAAAAACCAGGAGCCCATCACTCAAATTTGTCACTTTCTCTCAGTCTTGTAATTTGTCCTTGAACGTGTAGCTGCGCATATGGCACAGACCCACAGGCAAAGTTGGATGCTGGAGCCTGCACTGATGGCAGCTTAAATGGAGTCCTTGCAAATTAAAGTGAGAACCATCACTACACAGGATGTTCCATATTTTTGCCAGAGCAGACAGCACGATTCCTGAGATTGCCTTTGACCTTGGTTTCTTGCAAGGTAGCTCACTATCATCACTTGGGACAATAGACAAATATTTTTACAGCTATAAGAGCAAATACATTTCGGTTAATAAGTTAATATTTCACAGATGATGAAATCCCACTGACAGTCAGTGACCTGGTACCATGCACTCGTGTTTTAATTTTTTTCCTTTGCTGACTATGTTTGCTTTAGGGTATACTACCAACCAGCAGGGGATTAATTAAATCTCCTTCTATACATAACCATTTGCATTACAGAAATGATATAATGAGGGTTGGAATCTCCAGTTCTGATGGAAAGTACAACTGGCCGTGCAAGGGCAAACTGTAATCCATCCATCAGATTAACAGGAAGGAATTTTTCATGGTGATTTAAAAAAAAAAAAATTAAAAAAAAAAAGAAACCCACCCCACAATAAGCTTCTCTTTCTCCTATCAGAATCTGTCAGGAAAAATAATTTCCTTCTTTTCACCATATCATTGTCAGTGGTTATTAAATACAACACTTCTCAATTTCTCTTTCTAGAAATGATTACATCTGAACTTGTTTTCCAAACTCATCAGTGAAGAATTTTAAACAGCAACACTAAAACCATATCTACACTGAAGGTCAGATTAACCTATGGAATATGCTGCAGATATTTTCTACAGTTTACTGACTTTTTAGAAACTAAATTCAGGATCATACTGTTAGATCATCTGCTTAGCTACAGAGATACTTAAAATACAGAAAACGAATACTCAAGCTCTTGCCGATACTATTCAAAATATTCAGAGGACACGGAGTTTAATTCCCTTTCTCCTCACTCTACTGAATTTATGTCTGCCATCACACAAATTCATGGATTGCCATGGATGGCTTAGCCCCAGTGCCTCTTCCCATATTCCCAGTACCAGCCAAACTGCCTGGAACCATCCTTTCCTAAGAAATCTCACCTTCTCGGTGACAAAGTGCCACAGCCTTCAGGACAACACGTGTGGCACAGAATAGCCAACAGTGTACCTGTTCACCCAGCGCTACCCTAAACATACTACAAGTTCAAAGCAAATTAAATTTACTGTTTGGAGTAGTTCTCTACCCCAGCAGAAGTTGCACGTCAGTAAAAATGCCATTTGTAAAGTACATTAACATATAAAACCAAATGGGGGAAAAAAACCTCTCAGCTCCTTAACTTACAGGCAGCCCTATTTCTCTAAATATTCAGTATAGATCAGTCTTCCAACCCACAGGTCACAAATCAGCCAGATGCATTTCATGTTTTTAGATCTTCCAGCCTTTCTCTCCTCTTCAGCTTAGAAATCCCTTCCTAGTCAGCAAAATAAAAAGCCTTTGGATTTATTTCAAATTAGAGTTACTGCAAAAGGAAATAAAGCTAAAAGCCCTTTAAACTTTAAGTAAAATTCTCAAACACAGCAAGTTATTCTCCCTCCCCCACCAGCCCTTCTGCCTGAGCAACAGAAAGTTATTCCTTTGTAAGCAAAGCTAAGGATCCAGGTCACATCTGTGCATTAACCTGTCAAGAATAAATGCATCCAGAAGCTGCCCACTAACCTTTCATATCACTTAACCTCAGGGCTTTCCATAAGATTTAAGCTTTTGGTTACTTGACCTAAAACAATTCCAGAATACATCTCAAAACAGGCAAGAATTCACACTTTCCTCAGAATATTTTCAGTACCCACTCCCATTTACATATATATATATATTTATATATATGGTTTTTAGTCAGCTGAAGTGTCTATTCCATATTTTATACATTACATCATGTTTTCAAGCCCAAAATACAACATTACCCAGCACACCATGGGCCAGTCGGGACCTGCTCATGGTGACAAACATGACTGAAACCACACACCACGGCTTGGACAGGCAGAGGACAACAAAAAACAGCGGATGCAAAACACATTCCCAAGGGCTGAATGGGGAGTTGCCCAGCCCCTGGAAAAGCCACCTGCCACAGCTGAGCTACAGCTTCCACGGCACTGGACGCCCACAGCCCAGGGCAGGGTGGCACCCACACATCCCTCAACAGCCACAGCAATGAATGACTCAAAGTTTTCCAGCTCTCATTTCCTCCACAGGACTCATTCCCATCTCTGTCACTGGGGACCAGGACCACAGGTCACTCTAATTTCACGCCATCAGTCAAGCAGCATCTCTTTCTTTCCATAGTAAAGACAATGGCTCGTTTCATATTTGATCCCAAGCTTTTCAGCTGAGGTTAAACACTGGGTGGTTTCTGAAAATTCGAGACAATTTCTGAGATCCCTGGTCAGGTCGAGAACTGGGGTACAGTAACTCAGCTGTTCAATCCTTAGACATCAGCAAACTAATTTACTATCAACTTGATTGTTTTCCTCAAGGCTAAAAAAAACCCCAACCATAGCAGCAGCCCTCTTCAAATACGTTTGCCAGAGTTACTTTTAAATGATAAAGAGCACGTAAAAGAATGTTTTTAAGATGCAATTTCATTTCCAGGAAAAGGTAACTTTAAATATTATGGTTTGAATTTTGCAACCCAGAGTCCCAGATGAGGAGTGGAAGCACGGAAAAAACAGCACAGAAGAAAAAAGGTGAATTTGCTCTACTAGCAGGTAATCCATAAATTGCAACAGCAGTTGCTGCAGAAGACCATTATGATAACTTACTCCGTGAAATAAACAATAACAGCTACCCAAAATGTGTGTGTGGATCAACAAAATAAAAAGCAAGATGTGGGTTAGTCCTCTGTAAATAAAAGGCAGGTTATACTTTCAAACCTGAGAAATAACACCCATAATAAATGCTGCAAATCTTCCTTATGTGTATTATATTTTTGCACAAATTTGCCTAAGGGAGAAGGAATATTGAGAGGAATAAAGCCCACAGCTTAGACAGCTCATTAATCTTCCTCATTACTTAATTCTAGTTTTACAAGGCCACGAAGCAGATTCCTGATGTGTGAAAGAGCCAGCCCAGCCTTGAACCGACATCCAAAATAATGGGAGCAACTGTTCAAAATCCTCTTTCATTTTGCCAGACGGCGCCAGTTTCAGAAATTTAAGTCAAAAGGTCATGTTCTACAAAATTTTGGAAAATGCAGAAAAGAGTGTCATCTTGGAGCCACACAGGACTGCAGCTGTAATGCTATTGTTAGAAACTGCTCTTAAAATTACTCTGTCTTGACTCGCACCAAAAATTCCTTCAAGACTGGGCATGCAACGATCACAAGGAAACAGTCACAGCTGCTAAAAATGCCAAGAGTATTACAAATTAATAAATCCAGTTTTATTCTCTCCCTTGTTGGCTCATTCTAATATTAATCTATGATTAAGTCAGCTGACATTTCTACCATTCATACGTCTACTCCTTAAAAGGTTGTTTTTAGAGGAATTAACAGCTGTCATCAAGGTTACCTGACCACCAAATTTATCCATAAAACTCTTTAAACATCCCTTAAAACAGAATAATCAAGCCAAACATAATTTTGGCGAGTTTGAGGACCCTTCTGGTTTATCCTAAGTAAAAGTTATAAGAAACTATGTGCATCTCACAAAAAGTCCTGGACAGGCTCATCAGCTCATCTCCATTCAGTGCATTGTTAATACAGACTGTGAACAAAGATCAGAGATTTCAAAAAAAAAAAAAAAATTTGAAATACACTGGCATTATATTATATTGAAATAAACTGGACATTCTTCAACACTAGTTGAAGCAAGAAAAGGTACGTGGTCAGTTCCATATTAACATCAGCAGCAGATCCCTTAAAGCAGTCCAAAGGGTTCTGTCTATTCTGTCAGTCTGGTTTCTCACTGAATCCCCAGTTACTTGAAAGCAAACAGGCAGAAATTAAATTTGGTGGTTGTTTTTGAGAGGCATTCCCTGGGTCTCCAACTGCTTTGTCAACGTTGGGCTAACGTTTGTGACACATCGACAGAATTTTATCTTTGCAATTGTTTATTTCTCTACTAATTTAGGGGACAAAAAAAAATCTGAGTCAGACCAGTCTCGTTGGAGAGCTGGACAGCTTGGCCAGCCCTGAAATAAAACCAAGTAATAGTAAAGCTCTGGGAGAAAGTTCTGGGGAACAAAGAATTCTTTGTTCCTCAAAAACCCTCAACCACGAAGGTGTCTCCCACCCTGTTCTAAAGATGCAGCAAGTCCATTCCACATAGATCATGTGAAAACACTCTCAGAAATTGAAAGCATAAGCAATCAATTTTAAAGATATTTAGTAATTAGTCCTAAAAGGAATTCCAAGCATATAGAGCTCCCTTGCCTTCATCTAGTTTATGACTGATAGCATCTGTAACCTCACGAGGCATCCATTAAGTTCAGCAGTTAATTACATCTGCTCTGACTGGACATTATTTACAGAACAAGCAGATGTAATTTTTCATTGCTTAGCTGAGCTGCATGAGGCACTTGAGCTTACCCCTCTCAAAACTCTGCTTCTCACAAAACCAGGGAAGGAGGCTCATGGTTTTTTGCAAAGGAATAGATACAGGCCATCATCCACTCAGTGATAGAACTCCACGTGCTGAGCACCACGTGAAAATTTGGAATAAGAGATACCGGCCAGACAACAGAATTTTAACTTCTCTTTCTGCCCTTAAAAGTGAATAGTCTCTGATATTGCTTATGTCTGCTGAGCTCCAAACTGGAACACAAACCCTTGACAGAAATGATGAAAGAAAGGGCTCAGTTGTTTCGCTCCCAGACAATAAATATTTTTTTACAGAAAAAGCAAACGGCCACAGAAGTTTTATGTTTGTATTATGTGTACAGGAACAAACAACCATCCCCTAGAAATACAAGGTGATAACACATTTAGTGTGACTCATTTCAGAGTTATAACACAAACCTTTTTTGCCACAACTTTTTTCATAATTAGTTCTGAAAAACAACATTTTCAGTGGAAAAAATACCAATTATTAAATTGGAACATGCTTTCCTATTATCTCTTTCACATATACTTTCAAAAAGGTATTTGATCTGCTTAGGCATATTTAAATTAACCATAAAGACAAACATACAAAAAAAGGCAATTTAATGGTCCTCTCCATTTTGGTGAGATAGAACTGCAATAACTACCCACCTTACCCTAATTTAAAAATTATAATCTTACACTATCTTAACTTCAAGGGTACAACAATGCCTGTCATGTTCACATGTGACAATGCTCTATAGTGGAATATAAAGTGGGAAACCACAAAGTGGTGCTGGGCCAAATCCATGATTTATTTACAGGTTAAACTGAGTGTGGGGAAAGTTTTATACTGGTGTATGCAAGACAATGTTCATGCTTGAAGGAGGCAGAACATATCTCACAAAAGCAGCTTTCAAAATGAGAGGAGAGCTGGGAACTGACCTACCACATCCCTGGTCATATTTTTAAGTAACCACATCCAGTCCTGTCCTACATGTATACCACAAATTCTGCAAACGTGAACTGAAGTTTTTGGATCACTAAGATTTCTCCTGTGAAAAAGCACGGGATACATCTAAGCATCTTTCACAGATTTATTTCTGAACAACCTTACATTTAATACAGTTGGGTAATTCAGGCTTACTCGGTGCCAAGAGATCTGTTTCAGAGCAAACGAAAATTCATCCCCAATTAAAGTACTGGTAAAATACAGGCATGCACTCCCAAAGCACAGATTTGAGAAACTGCAGACTGTGCATAATGACTTTCAGTTCTGATGGGCAATTAGTGCTCTGTAATGGACTGGTAGAAACAGCTGATTCTATTACAAGGACATGTTCTGGTTAGGATTCTCTTTCTGTTGCATTTAAATTATAAATAGGGACTCTTTTGAAAATATATGAAGCCAAAAGATATTAATCAATCTCTAAAACTTGTCTTCTGTCCTTTACCATACTTCAAATCAGAACAAACACTGATTTCATCACCAGGAAAAGCCTTCCAGGTACTCAGGACTGTCTGTACCACCATTACTCTTCTGTACAGTCTTCATCCTCTACTCATTTTGGAAGAAACTGGAAGGGTTTTTTTTCATTCAGCCGTTGACTTCAAAGTCAGGCTTTAAGGTATAGTCCTGTTTGTGTTTATGGGTCCAGAAGAAATTTCCAAAGTCTTTGCAAGACTTACAAATTCATCACAAGTTGTCACTAAACAGTGCTCTTCCTCAAAGAGGACTTGGGAAGGGGCTTTTCCTGAACCTGAGAGATCTCACAACAGCCAGTCTAATCAAGGTCCTTGCTCACACTTTCAGGTTGAGTTCAATGCATGGTTAAAGCATTCAGCTCACAATAGCTTCTAGGGAGTCAATAAGTCTTTAATATGTTATTTTTAACTCAACATCTTTATTGTACTATAGGAGAACTATAACACCAGAATCAAAGTCGGTGCTCCTCTGATACACATTTCATAAAACCTACCAAAAAAACGTTACTCATACTGGAAAGAAAAAGCAGCATGTAAACTGCTAACCACCTAACAGGCAAACTTTCAGTACAGCAAAACAGTTAAGTACAAAAGTGCTGCAAGCTCCTAAAACCCAGCTGTATACCTCTGCACAAGCCCTCTCATTGTTGTTTTTCAAGTTCCATTGCAATTTTCTTCTGCCTATCCCACCCTGCTAACAATCAGCCCCAATTAAATAGCTCTTCTCAGAGTAGAAGTTACAATTTTGATGTGCTGCCATGTACGTTAGAGGACTTTCTATACAAAGTATGTTTGCTGTGGATGATCAAATGTTTAAGTTTTATGATGGTAACTAATGAAAAAAAAACCCTAAGACTTTTCGCCAAACTTTTCACATTTTTGTTTGAGAGGGACCAAACTACAAAGAAGTAACTAAAAAGATGAACATTCAGTGACAATCTGTGAAGAAATAATCTAAATAGCTTGCAAAGAATAACTCAAGATTTAACTTTCCAATAGCAACCATCTACTTCTGCTCTTTGGTATAAGTTATTTTCTCCATCAAGAAAAATCTTGGCGTATTTCCTTTAGATGTTTAAATCATTAATCTCTATTTCCACAATGTCTTCTCTCAGCCAGTGATACCCACAAGCTGTACTGGTGCTCACCAAATTCTCCCGAGAGAAGTGCAACTTCAGCAGCCAGAACGAAGGATCAGTAAAAGAATTAAAGAGATCCTGTAAATTCATTCACTGCACACAGAAAAAGCAAATTAAATAAAAAGTTAATTAATTCCATTCATTCTCCTCTAAAGTTAAATTCTGCAGTAACTGATATTTTTCAATTCAATAAAAACAGTTTGGAAACTGTTAAAATAGTTCCAAAATGGACTGATTGCAACAGGTTCAAAGCTCTTTTAACACGCTTCCCTTTTTCATTTTTCATAATGTAAAAGCACAGCAAAGAAAAGGCAAGAGGTGATGATTTCCACTTAAATCCTATTCTTGGGGCTAAAACATTGCTCCAAAGTTTAAGCATTTCAGTTTATAAGATAGACCTTCTGACAGAAACCTTTGGGATTTAAGGGTTTATTTTTAATATGGACTTTGTACTTGTTGAATTCAGAATTACAGCATGGGAAAGCAAACCCACCATGTAGTCAGGAAATTAGAGATGACTGGCTATAGGGGAATTTATGTAACATCCATCCAAAGCAATCCCAGTGCAGCTTCTGGGGTTACTCCAGATTTACATACAAGCTAAGTGGTGACAATTTAGACCTAACATCTTAAATGATCTTTTCTCACCTATATGATTAAGAAAAAAGTATGTCACAGGTAGCATTATACTTTCACTGTTATTAATTCCACAGTAGCCTCTTAAATAACGAATGATTCTTTTTCTGCCCATCACTTATTTTTATAGAAGTATTAATCTTTGAAACAAATTTAAAAATCAGCTTGGTATTTATTTAAGAAAAATACTAAGATGGCTCACACAGAGACAAGAATTACCAGAGACCTGGCAGTTTTTCAGCTGTAGTGAGTCCACTGTCTTACTAGGTGAGCCCTTGGGAAAGGGCATTGCTTTGTTAACATGGTGTTGGAATATTTTCAGCTGGGGGTAAAGCAACTGAAATCATACTCCCTCCCCTGCCTGAAACTGTAAGGATCTGCCCAGCATTTATGCCTAGTGACCTTAAATTGCAATGTATAACCTGCTTAAAAAATAAAATCGATAGACATTATGCCTACTTATTTAAAAAATCAATAGACACTATAGATGAATAAAATATTCTTTTCATTTTCCCAGTTATTCTAATTGAATATTTATAAGCCTCTCTGGCCAAGTTTAACATGAAATGCAGATGGACACAGAGCATTTAAATGTGTACTGGTTTTAAGAAGCAGAATCTGTACTGTAAAACAAACTTGAAAGAATTATTTCTAAATTAACTATACTGAGGAGGGCTAAACCTTATTTTCAGTCTTAATACTTCAAGTTTTGCTAATTTCAGTATACTTAAATAGCATTTCACTGCCTGTTCAGCCCTAGAAACTGATAAAGCAAATGACTGACAAAAAAAATAGTATTTTCAAAACAATATTGGAACCTCACTGTACAAATTTCCATTAATTTCAACGGGAAAAGTGTGAAATTAAGTTCATTGTACTGTCTGAAAATCTCCATCTATGGTTTCCTTCATGCCTAATAGGCTTTTGCCTCATAGATTCAGGTATGCCTATCAGAGCAAACAAGTCTCTGGAGCCTGAGAAATGCAAGGAGCAAAAAGGGTTCAAAAAGCCAACAGGCAAATAAACAACATAATAGCAAGATGTGGGAAAGGGAAATGAACCTGCCCACAATGCCAGGGAGCTGCCATGTGCAATACTGAGGATAGAGCAAAGCACAAATTCAAGTGCTTCCACATTAATTCTAGAAGCCTGAAAAATAAAACAAAAGTATGTTTGTCATCAACTAACCACCCTCTGTAACAGGCATCCCCCACACAGGATATCTACAGGATAGCATTGTGAGTATCTGCTTTTCAGGACTGATAGATTACGACATAGAGGCAGGGAAGAGGCTCTGTGCATTACATTTACCAGGATAAAAAAATATTGCAGAAGAAAAGCATCACAGAATCACAGGAATTCCAGCCTGCAACAGCAAAACATACAGTTCCAGGACTGTGCTACCAACTCTCAGTTCAAGACAGTGACATCAGGAACCATTAAATAAGGTTGGGGAAGCTGCAAAGTTAGGACAAGTCATGAGAATGGAAGATTTCAGTCTGGGCCAGTGCTCATTAGGATAAGCCATAGAGGGAATATTTTGCACATAACAAAATAATTGCTTCCTGAAAGGCCAGTCTGAAGCCCAAGAGATGCTATTTTGGATTTGTCTCTAGCCTTCTACATTCCTTCTGATTTTTAGTACCCACAGCACAATTCTGTCTTGACTGAGGTGCAGCATTCCTTCCGGGAAGAAGCCTTCAGTCCCAAAAGGTTCATCAGTTCCCATCACACCTAATCCCTTCTTTTTACACCATTATATCATCCATTACATCACCCACACATGTGGGCTGCTAATCTCTTGTCTACAGGATTCCCACACATGGAGCTGGCAGGTATTACAGGGAATGCTATCACAGAACTCTTGTATTTCAATGTCCCACTTTGCAACCTGAAATTACCCTCAAAGCACCCTTGAACATCCCACACAGAAATCCATTTAACTGCATTTACTGACAGAGTCATCCTCTATCACAATCAGCTTCCTCTTATCCTTAGGGATCACCTCTGCTTGCAGGAGCCTCCTCAGTACAGAAGGATAAAGTGACTCCAGCTGGAAGGTGGATATTGTCCGAAGGCTGGGTCCATTCTCAGCAGCAGTGCAGAAGCTGCCATAGTTCAGATGGGAGTGACCTGCTGTGCCTCTGTAGGTCTCATCTCTGAGCTTCTCTACTAAGCTGGTCCAGTTCAGTTGCATTCAGTTTAAAAGAGCAAACCTGTTCTTTTACTGCTGAGAGCTCCTTGAGCCACGCACACAAACACACATAGAAGACCTGCTCTCTGACTACATCATCATGTATTTTCAATTCCCTGCAGTAACTTGAGAACCCTTCACTGAGACACCAGATTTTTACCTGTACCCTATGTTTAACAATCAGTTAGGTATTGGGAGCTAATATTAACTAAGCTTCTCCTTTAAGTGATTAAGATTGCTCTCTTCCCACCCTATTCTACTTTTATTAAGCAAATTAGAAATAGGTGAGATCTATCCAAGTCTGGTTGGTTGAATTTCTGGAGCTGCTTTTAAATGCTGACTTGAGGCATTCTCTCTCTCCACTGAAGACAGCCAACCTTTTTGCTTGTTCCCTGTTCTCTATACAAATCAGAAAATGCTGTCCCTTGCACTCCTGCATCTCTGAACAGGTTAGGCACCTCAGATGCTCAGGCAGAACACTGGCTAATGTTTTAGGTGTGTCAAACATCTGACATACAGAAGTAGAAAAAAAAAACCAAAACAAAACCACCAATAACAACAACAACAACAACAAAGACAAAAAAAAGTGCAGAAAGATAAAAATTAAATTGTTCTATTACAGCAAAATGTTAGATAAGAGAACCATAAGAGTCTCCTTGAGTCTTCCATTCATTTCAGCATACACTGCAATAGTAGACACTGAACAAGACCAAACATGCGGATTTCCTATAAATCCCTGGCAGTGTGAGGAATTTATCCCTGGTCAACACAATGCCAGAATCATTATGTACACAACTAACTACCCATACACCCACACACAGCCAAACCAGCACTAATTTGACAAAGGACAGAGGAGAAACTGTGAAGACAATGGACAGCTGTAATAGGGGAAAAAAGGCAAACAAGCTGTTAGGCAGCATCAAGAACGAGATAGAACATATTATGGAAATTATTATAATGCCATTAGCTCAATCAGAAACACATCAGCAGCTATGATGCCATGTCTGGTTCTGGGCATGTCATTCAAAGACAAATCCCAGGCTCCTGGCCGAGACAGCTCACTACTATTCTTGAAATTCATTTTGCTATGTAATATATACTCAAGTCTGAAACTAGAAAAAAGACTCCAAGCACAAAGGAATAAGTTTTCAGAAGAGAGAAAATAACTTGTCTTTCTAGCCAAAATAAGAGAGGTAGCTTCAAATGTTTGCAGTGTGACAGCACACTCAGAAAGGAGCATCTCCAGTTCATCTAAAATGAATATTCAAACGCTGGCAGCCATCATTCCAACGAAAGAAGTCTTTGGCTGCAGCAGGGACAGTCTCTTGGATTCATTGAGTAAAATCAAGTGAGAATTCCCATGGGAGGAAAGCTACTCAGAACAAAGGACAATGCTGGCACAAGAAATGATGCACACAAATAGGTGTAAGTGTGCTCAAAATGGAAATTAAAGTTTCTAATTTTCAGAAGACCACGCTTCTAAAACAGTAGCAATGAAGTGCCTACATTCTCTGAGGTCCTCAAGAGATACAATTGGACAGTGTATATACATTATTTCATACGTATGGCTACACACACACAATTTCTATGACTACGCAGACACAAAGAAATTCTGTTTTCCTGGGATAAATGGAAGGCTCACACATTTTCATTTGTACATATACAAACTTCAAAGACACCACATGAGCACATTTGGTTCCAATGGACTGATGCAGCACGGATTGCAGTATTATTTCTAACACCTTCTTTTACAACTGACTTCTTTCTTTGGAAAACAAAAAGGCTTGAAAGCCACAGGTGTCTGGAATGCATTTTCTAGATATGCAATTTATGGAGGCATTCAAAAACAGCCTAAGATATATATATATATATATAGCAGGCCAACTGTGAAAGCTTAGCACAAGAGGAATTTTCCTAATCTTGTTAGGGACAGGATTTTTTTAGTGGCAACATGGTTGCTGCTATATGTCTGTGTTTCCCTGTCCTAAGCCTGTTTGTTTTGTGTTTTCTGTTTAGTTTGGTTCTCTGGGGGGGCTTAATAGTTTTTTGCTTTTTCGTCTTCATGGTAGGATCACTTTATTATCTGCTTTTACGGCTGCCATTGCCATTTTCTGTGGGAGCACTTTTTTGTTTGTTTTATGGCCCATCTTCAGTGAATCCTCTCTAGTTACACTCAACCTTTTTGGCTTTTTACTCCACTCTGTTGGTCTACTGCACTACAAGTTACTTTTGAGGGATAAGCTGCAAGACTATCAGCCCCAATTTTCAGCAAATGACGACTACAGAAGGATCTGTCTGCTGTGGATACACAGAAGTCTCAGCTGAAATACTTCTTAAGCCACAAACGTGTGATTTTGGACGGATGGAGCTAAATCACCACATCTTTTCACAAGAGGATGCACTCCAGGAGCAAGAATCAGACTGCTGAAGATGACACTGGGGATCAGAATTTTTTCCAGGAGAAGGGAGAGGTACCAAGAATCCAAAGGTTTTCTCATTTGACTGCCATTCCACCAGCAACTATCAGGAGCTGTTATTTCAGGTTTTTGCACCTCTAAACTATAAGGCTTTCCCCATAGAAAAAGGAATTAGCACCTTTAAAGTAATTATTTTCATTGGTTAACATAATTTTGACCAGGTTATTAAATTTCACATTACGCATACTTATGATACGGACTTTGGAAATACATTTATTGATCTCCACCATTAATATTGCAATAGGAGAGTGACAGGTCTCTCCTGATCACCTTCTGGAGATGAAGATGCAAGCTAAAGGAACTGAAAAAGGATTATTTCAGATCTTCTAACACTGATTGCTGGCAGTGTTGTTAATGCATCAGCATCTTGTATTACCTGTAAAAAACTAAAATTCTATGTATTTTGGAGAAAGTTCTACTTTGTCCACCACCAGGGGACAAAGGGAGCCTATCTCCTTACTCTTTTAGCATTAGCTTGTTATTATGTCTTGTGCATCAGAAGGAAACCTCCCACGTCTAAAAATTAATTTCTTGTAAAATTATGACACTAGTTGGCAGGTTTTTCCCACTTTTGTCATCTGCAATATTTTTCTCTGTTGAAAGCTTAAATTGTTTTTAGCAAGTGTTCTTATTTAATATCTTGCTGTCAGTGGAGTTTTAATCTCTTTCCTGCAACCAGGAGTTACAGTGGCAATCCCAGTGGTATACTGGCTGCCCTTACACATTGCTGTTAAGTTTTTCCTCTTGTTTTGTGACTGTCCTTAAGGAACAGCACAAATGGTCTCATTTCTCAGTTAATTCTCAAACTCCCTGCAAACCAGGCTGTGGTCAAACTATGGGAGGTGATCAAGTAAGGAGGGGACACAAAGCTGCCACATCCCACCCCAGGTGCAGTAGGTGGCACGTGCACAGCTGCAAGTCCATTTTAAAGCCTTCCTTACATTACCTTCATTATCTTTCCTAACACTCTCCTGCCCAGGTGAATTCATCTGATGTTGAAAGCTGACTTATGTTTCTATTTGTTCTGAGGTTGGAACTCCATCGAATCGGCAGCTCTGTGTTTAATGGTCCAGATCAAAATAGTACAGGTGAAATTTTACCTGGATCAAAAACAGGAGACCTTATTCACATTAGTCACGTTAGGACTTTTCTTCTAAAGTTAGTACTAATGTTTGTACTTTGCTAGTTGAGCTAATGCTGTACATTGTCCCCTAATGATAGTTCTACTTTGTATGTAGTCAGTCCTGTGGCACTGGGTGTATTGTAGGATAAATGTTCTATTTCTTCTTTGATACTCGTATTTTCAGTTTAAAATTTTCATGAGCTGATCTCCATGTTATGATTTTATATTTCTGCAAGACGACTCATATAGCTATTACACGAGTTCTTTAAGGAATTATGATTCACATTCTGATATCTCTTACACTATTTAACATGTGTCAAAATAAATAGTAGAGAAATCCCTTTTAATGCAAAAGAATATCTGCATGGATATTGCACAAATCTTTATCAACTGAAACACTATTTGAAGATTTCCATTCCAAAGCAATTACCACTCCTGCAGAAGAAAGCAGCTGATGAAACAGGGGGCAGAAAAGATCAGTACTTAATCCATTATCACATCCCAGTAATGCTAATCTAGGTGTAAGATTAATTTGGACTTCAAACATATTAAAGCAGCAAAATAAGATTTGCTTCCAGAGATGTTCAAAAGACACTATATCCATATGATCAGATTCAACATTTACTGCAACCTTTCGTCTATAATATGAATTTGAAACCAATTCAGACATTTACTAGAAGATAATAGAAATAGATGGTATATGGAAGCACAGAATGCAAATATGGATTTTAATACGGGAAACAAAACTTAACCATTAACTAGATCGTCTTCTCTGACAGGGCAATTAAAACACAAGGAATATATTTCCAAGGCAACCCCTTCAGTATTTCTCTCATGTAAAATTACTAAGTTATTTGGATGTAGCATTTTGTTGGTTTCCACCTCTGAGTTTTCTACTCTTTTTAATTCTATGTTTTTCCCTAAGAACTTGACAGTTACTTGAAAAATCAATTCTAAAAACATTTGGTTTAGTCTACCTGACCTTAGCAGTCGGTGTATTATTTCTAAAGTAATTTTTTTCAAACACAACCATTTGATAACCTACCAGCTTATTTCACAGTAGCAATGGTGAATAACCTCTAAGTATCGTACTATTGTTAAATCTAAAGTTAAGTTTCTACTTTTTCTTTTTAGTTTCCCTGACTTTGATTTCTGCTCAGTTTATAAAGGCAAACACTGCTCAGCAGACTGACAGATACCTCCTTTTACCTGGGATTTCAAACAGCTCAGTTTACCTGCCATTGGCTCATTTCAGTGACACAATTAACACTGTGGATACAGTTCAGATGTGAAGGCACTGAAAGACTCTGGTCTGCCCTGTCCTTCTGGGTTCTTACAGTTTCTACAGCCTGCCCCCGTGGCATTTGGAATTCATCTTCCTGCCTCCTTCATTTTCTGTAACTTAACAGAGCCCTCATCCAGTCGCTACCAAAATGGAGGTTGGAACAAATACTTGTTTTTCACTAACAGGTCCTGTGCTGGGGATCCCTGAGCTGGAGGCAGCACTCCACGTGGAGTCTCACCACAGCAGAGCAAAGCAGCAGAACCCCTTCCCTCGACCTGCTGCCCACGCTGCTTTGGATGCAGCCCAGGACAAAGTTGGCTTTCTGGGCTGCAAGCACACATTGCTGGGTCATGTCCAGCCTCTCACCCACCCCAAGCCCTTCTCATCAGGGCTGCTCTTGATCTGTCCATCCCCCAGCCTGTACCTGTGCTCAGGATTGCCCCGACACACGTGCAGGACCTTGCACTTGGCCTTGCTGAACTTCACGAGGTTCACACAGGCCCACCTCTGACACCCGTCCAGGTCCCTCCAGATGGCATCTCTTCCCCCCAGCGTGTCACTGCACCACTCAGCTTTGGCATCATCACCAAACTTGCTGAAGGGACCTCAGTCCCATTAAGCTGTTTAACAGCATCAGTCCCAATACCATCCCCTGAGGAACACCCCTCATCACTGGTCTCCACTTGGACACCACCAAGGCACTGACCACAGCTCTGAGTGCAACATCTACTTCAACATTCATTTTCCTCATATTGCCTCATTTGTAATTAAAAAGTACTTCCTCTGAATTTGATTTAAAATTTTAACCTTTAAAAACTAAGGTCATGCTCAAATGCTACGAATGTTTATCTCTACCTTATTGCTCTCTTAGATGCATTTTATGATATTTAGAGCTACTTTGACTCCCTTGGCTACATTGTCTAAGTATAAACCTTTAAGAAGCCCCTCGTTCGGATGAAACTTTATTCCATTCAAGCAATTAAACAGTTTTTTACTACAACTTAAAATATATTTACAAATATTTTTATACTTTGTCTGCATCAGTTTTCATTTTTTGTTTCATTGTGGTTTTCTGGCTGATATGAAGCAGTTTAGAACTTCACAAATACCCAATGGAAGATTCAGAGGGGGAAAAAAAGAGGACTGACTATTGAACAATAAAGTGAATGTTATTTCAAACAGATGAAAAAAGAAATCTTGTCCAAATATATGTTTGCATGGTTGAAAGACTGTGAGAGAGAGCAGAAACAAGATTTTAAGAGAGGCATGTTAAGTAAAAGCCTATAGTACTGCTCAAGCTGTTTCAAAATACAGTGCTTAAAACCAATTTCTAGCCATAGTATCAACTATCAAATATCAACTATCAATCACGATCTGTTACACTAATAAAAGAATTTTATTCTATTTTTGCTTTTTCAGAATTTACACACATCCAAGATGAAAAGTGGCAGGGGTTTTTCTCCCCTGCCTTTGTGTAGCATCATACAGTCCCTAAACCTGCTTGTTATGCAATTAATAGGAACTTCATTTTTTTGAGAGAGAGTTCTATCACAACTGACTCAGCATCCCAAATTGTTTGACTGCTTGCAGCTTCCACATAATTTGGGTCACCTATCCTTCCCCATCACAATATGCCTGTAAATTTATGCCAGTCATTGGTTCCTGAAAACAAACAGCATTTGTTCATTTACTCCTTTTTATAAAATAAACAAAAACCAAATCAACCAGTCCCATAAAAACACTCAGCAAAGACTCAAAAGCCCAGCCCACATACAAAGGTAGCCTATTTTTATAGCTAAGCATCTTCCTGGTTTGGGTTTGTTGGTTGTTTTTTTTTTTTTCCAGGAGAACAGGGGGGCTCTTGAAATACCAAAAGGAATTATTTTAATGCTTTCTGAAATCTGCCTTCTAGGAGTTTAGAAGCATTAATTCTTCACAAAGAATACTTGTGGAGAAATTGAGTTTGGTAGCTGAGGAAAGAAAAAAAAGGCAACCATTCCATTTAAAACATCAGTTCTAAAGTGGTCAGGTTTCATTTGCATGATGCACCCTGCTGCCATTAATTTAGCAGCCCTCTAATCAAGCTCACTTCCCGAAAGAAAAGTAGAGAATATTGAAAAGATGGTTGTTAAACTCCAAGGTTTTCAGAAAACAGAAGAAATTTAAGTATGAAGCCTCCTTTTGAGTCCCATTATACAACATGCCCAGTTCTGTTTGACTTCACCTGTGGAACAATGAGGATCTGCACACTGCAGCATAAGGATAAATGAGGAATAATGAGGGGAGGCAAAGCCTCTTGTGACAAGGCTTTAATTTGCCTACAATATAGGATTTCTGTACATTCAAAAATAAACTAAAAATAAGTAGTTATTTCTTGCAATACTTACTTTCACCTGGTCATAGTGACGAGTGCACAAAGAGACCCAGGACAGCAATACTAGACAGCCTTGTTTCAAATATCAAGGTCTATGTCAAGGGTATTTAAAGCCATCTTACTTCAGGATAAACTAGGTCACCTGAGGATTAAGGAATAAATGAATGAAGGCCATACACCAATCTCTCAAACAATAAGATAACACAGCTGTTTCTGGTTGAAAGGTGAAGTTAGTAAAACTCTTTGTTAGCGTTATATTGTCTGCCAAAAAACACAAGCAAGGAACAGAAATCACTTTATTCAGTAATTCAGTTAGTAAAGACCAAGAGAACTATTGCCTTTTAGAAAGAACTCACATGCCACACAGTGACCAGAGTGACCTTCTCTGAAGTCACTGCAACTTTACCTCAAATGCTGCTTTGCTTGATATTTTTTTTAAAGAGAGAAAAAAATATGTTTATCTTGTGGTACATAAATGCTATACAAAGACATGAAGAAGGTAGAAGCAAGATCTACCCCAAACCCCTCTCATTCCAGTGCCTTCAAATCTATGCAAGTTATGCAAGGGCTCACTTTCAAGAAGTCATTCTTTTCAAAAAGTATGAGTTGACTACACAGAAAACTGGCAATTCCCAGCAACAGCATATAAGGACCTCTCACCTCCCCATTTAGACACGTAACTGGATTTTTTACCTGGCTGCAATCACCTCCCCACAGCTATCAAAAAGAAGGAATTCTGTTAGAGCACCATTTTTAGGTAACTGGTTTGCCCAAGATTGCTGCAATCCATACAACCAGGCAAGGTACAGGCTATTTCTCTTGATTCATGGTAAATCAATATTATGTTTCCAGCACCACACAACTAAATTACATCTATTGCATCTGCTGCTGAAAGCTGTATGTAAGGGCATGGTTTTTCTTTAGTATTTCATTTTTATCAGTCCCAATGGTACTACATTGGATTCTATGTTATATTATGCCTTAACAAAAATGATTTTACTACATCACTCCATCATCTGTCTAAACTTAATCAAGCACAACATTGCTTTCTGAAAGTCTACAGTAGTCTCATGTCCCTGCAGGGCTTTCTTCATGGTAGCCACTTTGGAAGAAAAATATCAGCTCAGCACTGTCAAACTCTCAAAACTTACAAGCAGGCAGTCATCAGCACACGGCAAAATTGTCCCTGATTACACTGTTGTTAAAAAAAACCTTTAATATCTCCCCATTTCAATACAAGAAGTTTTGGGTGCTATTTCATAAATAAATGTTCTGAGATGAAGGGCAACAGAACTGCTAGGTTTAAATTTGGCCCACAGTTTTAAGGTAGGGCCTACCAAAACAGTCAACAAGCTCAGAATGGGAAGGTGCCTGACACTGTATTTGAAAAAGGAGAAGATAAAAGCTAGAAAAACAAATAGCAAATGGCTGGAGACCATTAGAGAAAATAAACTGTCTGCCCACAGCCTTTGCAATCTGAAATCAATCTCAATTGTAAAATCACTCATGTCCCTGTTTAAGTCACCTCCAATCTTTTTCTTGCCCATAGCTCACCACAATCCATTCCCCCAGCCTTTCAATTTATCCCCATTGTTTAAGGGTTTTAAGATCCTAATCGCCTCCCAGCAAGCACCCCACAATTAGCCCCCCCCAGGGGATCTCTGTACCAGTCAGCACAAAATCTTCCACCTTGGCCAAATCGTTCACTACAACGATGAAAAATAAAGCCGAACGAGGGATATTTTTACAGAGTGGGAGATCACTACCTACACCTACGGGGGAAAAAAAGGCAGCATAACATTGGAATACATAACTTTATAATAGTCTTAGGGCCACAGATTTGCTGGGAAGAGATGACCATGGGTCTGGCCTGTTCCGTTTCAGACCTGCAGCCCTGAGTCATTACCAGCACGAAGGAGCCACAGCTCCCGGAACCGATGGAGCAGAAAGGACCTTATTCACGGACCACACCAACCCACCCCGGTGACATCTGATATCATTTCTCTCTTTTGGCTGGCAGCACAAGTGACATTTATTAGCCTGATGTAAAACAAGTGATAAATGTCAAATCCAATTAATATTTTCATCTTCTGATGAAAGTAATTTAAAAGCAATTATATCAGGTTACAGTTGTTTAAGCTATGCCATACAATAGGCGGTAATTATATTCATCCTCATTCCAAACATGACTTTATCACAGTAATATCCAAGAGCAGCTTGAAAAGAGAAACCTTTGGCTACAAAAGCATCTGCTGTGCTTAAACAATTTGATTTAAATGGAGCATTGCTGTTAGCAAAATGAGTCATTTACAGATGTGACCAGGTAAAAACAAAGCTGAACCACTTTCCATCCAGAGAATTACTTGCTTGTGCTCATAGACAAAGTGCTGATAACGTCAAAGCCCAGATTATAAAGAGAGATATATATATATCATTATCAAAGAGAAACAACACGAAATCATAAATGCAAGTTATTTATTTAAGGAAGAAAAAATTAATTCAGAGGACCGTATCAGGAAGCCTTCTGCACAGGAAGTGGAAGGATTAAACTCTTAATTGACTATATTATGACACACCTGTAGTAGAGCACTTCACCCAAAGACCCACAGCAGACAATAACATGTCAAGATGCACGGAAAGATGGACCTTATTGCCTTCAGACATATCAATAAAATTGATATTGAAAGAATAGTTAAGGACAGTGAAGTCGAATGTTAGGATGAAGTCCATCAAAATCTGAAACAACTTAATACTTTTTACTGGATTTACATCAAGAATGCCTGATTCATGAAGCAAAAAAGAGGAACTTCAAGGTTTAATTATACAGAGGCATTTATGTAAAATGGCATATATTTATGTATTTATGATATAGTATACAACAATTGAATTCAAGTTGAAATTACCTTTCTAAGAATAAATAGACTAGCAGATTCAAATTAATAACCTACCAGTCTTCCTTTTAGGCTCTGAATCATGAAACTACAGTGTGATTCATAGCAAATCTTTAAATAGAGATGATGATTTCCAAGCTCATAAGCCAAGTTTAAGGAACTCTGCACTGCATTATTTACAGTATAAATACAATGTTTTCACAAGATATGACTAAACTGAAAATTCATATTTCTAAAGCATACCTGGCCTAACAAATCATTTCCATACCACTTGAATTTCCCGTTGCTTTAGGTGGCTTTTATTTTGTTTTGCAATTTCTTTCAAATGTCACTGATAGTCAGGCCAAAAGTCATATTGCTAAGAAAAACCTTTAACATCTAGAAACATGAAATCTAGATAGCAAGGTTTTATTAAGTCCACCAAAGCCAACCCTATTTCTGTGATTCCTGAAAGAGAATGTAAACTTTAAATAGTTTGTTCCTGTAAGAAAAAAGACCATTAAAGTATATTCACAGAGTTGAAAACTCAGAGAATACCCACACAGCTGAAAACAAGCTACACAGGTGATGCCTGAACCACCTTGGATGCTAGGAGAAAAATACTTGCATTTGCACACTGCTCTGGTGGGCAAAAAGACTCTGCTGCTCATGTAGGTGCTAAAGAAAGTATTCCAGATTCTTGCCTCTCGCTGTTGTGCTAAGAACACATATCAAAAAAGGTCTAGGGTATGCAGCTCTTAAAAATGAACCCCATTTGAAGATTCAATATCTGCTTCAGACAATAACATGAAAACAACACAGACATTTTGCACACAAGCACTTTGGTGTCTACAAATTATTCTGTGCCTTCTTATAGTAGCTCCTAGAAATTCAAGAATCACCAACCCTGAAGAGCCTACTCTGTCTTGACCCCAGAAATGGTAAAATCCTGTACCTTCTACAGGTCAGATAAATACTAATGGCTTCAAGTAAAGCAATTTAATACAAAGTAAAAGAGGAACAACTGCTAAATCATATGGGAAATATTGCTATATATTTATAATTGACTTCCAATGTCTCCTGACATTTTAGAGAGCCTTTTCTAGGTGTTACTAAAATACTGCAACATACTTTTGTCATTTACGTGATAGTAGCCACAATGTACAAATATTCAGAACACAAACATACTTGATATTTATCCCTGGAAAATACAAGAGGACTTCCTGCTCCCAGTCAATACCGACACTTTTCAAAAATTAGATTTTCACTTGGCATGTTATAATTAGGTTTCCTTTTACAAAAATCACTGTCTTTCAGTGTGAGAAACCAAAGAGGGCAACCATAACCAGGCAGAACTGACAGGAAAATAAAAAAGTGCTCTAACCAATTTCAACTTCCAGGCTGATGACATAAGCCTAGAAGCAAAATACACGCTGCCTCACTGCAGGACATTTCTTCTCATTAAAGAGGTAAGTGGGTCTGTGTAAGCAGTGAAGACTATTAAAGATAAGCAGATTAAACACCAGTCTTGCAGCATGGCAGCATTCTGTTATGTTGCTAGGCTGGAGAACTGGTTTTCCTCTAAGGTTTGGGATTTCCAGCATTAAGCAAGTACAAAATGCAGCGATATTAACACCAGTGAGGCACGCCAAGTGGCTGATGGCAGGGGGGAGAAACAAAAGGCACTCTCTACACAGCAACCCCTGTCACCACCAGCAGCAAAAACCGTGCCTGGCAACGAGCAAGTCTACCAAGCAGACACTTTCAAGCCAATGAAATGTATGAAAAAGATATAGCTGTTTATCTTTGGGAAGAATCCCTTTATCCAAAATCTCCTTAGACTCAGATGCACACACAGAGATCCACTTTTTCATGCAGTCACCTGCTAACAAAACCTTTCTTCCTGTAGCAGAATTAATTACTGGCATTTTTATCTTTTCTCATAGGTTGAAAATAAAAAGTTTTGTGAATGCTTGTATAGCTGAACTAAGTCCTTAATGACAAACTGAAAGCACTTATTTAAGCATAACTATAGCAAATTATCAGAGCAATTTAACAATACCCTGAAGACAGCAGCTAAATGCCATCTTTTCTGCCTGAGCAAACCATTTAACCTTTTATCCTTGTCCATATTTCAAGGACATTTTATTCTGACAAGGTTACATATTTTTCCCTTGCTATATTTTCTAGTGTCTTCAAAGTGTATGCCAGAAGCATACACTCCCCAAATTCTGTCCCCTTTCCTACTCCATTGCAAAGCGGACCACAAGGGCAAGTCCTGAAAAACCAAACCAGGGTGAAAGCATGAGCCAGGCAGACATTCACTAAAAATCAACACAGGGAGCCTTTCTAAGCATGAATCCTCAGTCCTACAATGAGATGCAGCACACTCACACACATCATAACAATCCATTTTCACATGTTACAATATACAGCACCCAAGCACAAGATTACAACAGACTCATATAATAAAACTTCACAGTTTGTTTCCACTGACTGAGTTTAGTCAAAACAAGTTGCTTATGACTGATCTAGTTAATGAATTCCAGACAATTCATCCATAGTCAGTGTTCCCCAGTCCTCCTTCTCCTCACTCATGGCCCTCCAGACACTCCTGATCAAAAGACAGTGCACAGTGCCCAGCCAGTCTGGACACCCACAGCCCAGCCTCTGCACAACTGAGTTCAGTTCCCTTCACCACACTGGTAACACCAGTACAGATCCTGCTCCTTCTGTCACCTGCTAATTTTCACAGAAGCTGAAGAACTTAGACTGTCTTTTGGACATCTTCTCCAGTCCAAATTTTAATTGATTTCAGGCGTCGAGAATTTACCAAGAGAACAGGAACCAAGCCTGCACACAAGTCTTGTTTCTTTTGGAAGTTAACCTGAAAATATTACCTTTTTTTTTTTTAACTAGTGTTTTTAGAAGAAAAACAGTGTGCAATTTCTTGTATTCTAAGTATATAATTTCAGTATCTAGATAAATCATTTTTATTTTTCTTCTTGTGTTACCACCCCTTCTTCACATGTCAGTATAACTGGTGACTTCCTACATCATCACTGTTGGAAGCCCTTCAGCAGACATCTGACCTGTGGGTTCAGTTATGTTCCTGGTAAATCTGTGAGCAGTATAAAATAACTCTTGTTAATATATTTTCCATAGCAGGCTATTCTGTTCCAAAAACTCAAACCCAAGAGACTCACAATATCTGAAGATCTTCACACATGTATGTATGCATGTATCATGCTAAACTTAAAGTTAACCTTCAGTTAAAAATTTATATACTAATCTTTCAGTTAATACGTTTCAAAAGTTTTTTAAAAGCAAAACAGAAAAATCAAATTTTGAGTCCAAATCAGTCTCCCTTCACCGTAAACAACTTGTTTTCCTTTATAAAACACAATTTCTACCTTTAACTTTTTATAAAAATACTGTAAAAAGCAACATTCCTACTAATGGTATCTTTATCAGATCTTGTGACCAGCTTTGTAGCCAGCAAAAAATATCTTGGGTAATTCCAAAAGATACTCTTTAGAAAACAAAAGTGATGAGTATGTTGAGTTTCAGGGTCTCTAAATTATGACCCAAGATGCACCAGAGAAGCTTTAAATTGTACAGTACAGTAAGCCTTCTCTTGTTAAACATATTGAAGCTTAGTTTCCACTGATTCTCTATTTCCCTATAAAACAAAACAAAAAAGTGCTCAATCCTTAGAGTAAAATAAATCAGCTTAAAAACAAGTCCACCGAATATTCTGAGATTATATTCTCCATGCCCTATTTCCCCTTGCCCCCAGGAGGAAAATGTTAGTTTTATGTTTAGAATTAATAAATCATTCTACTGGGGGTGGAGAAGGGGTATGGTTTTTTATATATATTATATTTTAGCCAAACATGCTGTGCAGCAGAAAATACCAGCCAAGATAAACACATTCAAGTACTGTGATGCAGTTTGTCTTTTAGATCTGCACTGAAACTAGGACAAAAACAGTCCCACAAAGTAAATTACCCAGTTGAACCTAGCCCAAATTCCAGCAGAAAATGAAAGGGGGATATCACTCTGTAGGAAGAGGTGGATGCAGGGAACTGTGGTGATGACAAAGTCCAATCACCTCTGAACACTGGTTAAGTACCACAAATGTAGAATATAAGCTCCATGAAAGTATCTGCAATTCGGAATATCACACTCTCCATTAATTTTCTTACTTGCACTTACTTATCAGGATTTTGGGGATAGAATCACCAATTTCTTGCATGTGTAAGAAAAGTAAAAGCACACATGCAGCAGCTCCTGCAATGCAAATAAACCCCCCCAAAAATAACCATATTCCAGTACAGGATGATGTTCAAAATACAAGTTTATCTTCACAGGGACTCACTGGGTACTACTGCTTCTCACCTGCAATAATATAGCAACAACAAATGATACACATGTACAGGGAACAATAACAAACCTAGGTAACATCCTAACATTTGTGACTAACATCACAATGTATTTTACATCACAACTAACTACAAAACAACAAATACAGATCTCTGCACAATGCAGCAGAAGCAGCTCCACCACCTGCATTAGCACCTGTCCCTAGGCAGTAATTTATGTCAATAGTCCAAGTTCATTATCTAAAATGAAAGCCTAGAAATGAAAAGACTATTCCATTATTAGAAGCTCTTTCTCAGTCTTTTCTCATTGCTATTACACAGCTACATCCGGCTGTGAGCATATTATGTGTATGTGTATTTATATGTATATATAGTTATATTTACATAGAACATTTTATTTGCCTCTCCTGGACCTTAATTTCCACACATTTCACTAAACAAAAACACCAGGATGCAACAAAAGCAGACTGAACAAATGAAGAAGGTGATACAGATGGGCCACAAGCCAATATATTGACTTTGCATGTAGGAACAGTTCCTGTTCCTTTAGGTTATTTGCTCACACCACTCCATGGCCATTTACAGCAGGGATCACTGCAGAGGGAATTCTCAGCAAAGATGAAGTATCACAGTAGAGATATCAAGTATATTTCAGGTAATGGAGGTAACAAGAAGCACAAGGGAAACATATGCATACATTTGCTAAAGAACAGGAAGAGCTGGTGATGGCAGATGGTTTATTTAACAGAGAAAAAAGAATAGGTTTTGACAAGAGAACAAGTCTAAATCAACTGTGGTAAAAAGCAGGGCGGGGACGGGAGACTTTGGGGAGGAGGGACAACGTGACACTAAGATAGTCAGTTTGTTCATCTCAATCAATCCTCAATAGTCAATTTTTAAACATTACATGAAATAGCACTAACAGGCTGTGGAAAGTGTTTTGTATCAAAATATAAAGGAAACAAGATTTTCACAGTGCACGTGACTAAGTACCAGAACAGGTGCCAAGAAAAGCTGCAAAATCTCCATCCCTAGAAATACTCAAAACCAGCCTGGACAAGCCCTTCAGTAACCTGATCTAACTTTGGAATTAGAGTGCTTTGAGTGGAGGGGTTGGATTAGAGGACCTAATTTAGGCTGTGATGTTCATTTTTAAAGCCATCAACACCCAGTGTGAACTAAGAAACTTTTTCATCAGTGGCTTTCCAAACTAGTATCACCCAGCTCTCCACAGAAAGTAATTTTAAATATAGTGCCTTGGCAGAGTACCAACAGCTTTTTAATTTTTTCCTGATTGTTAAAGTTGAAGTTGACTATAAAATGGTCACTTTTCTGAGCCAAACTTCTTCTAAAAAATCTACTCCAAGATACAGAGGGAAGAAAAAAAGTTCAGCATTAACTTCCTTTTGGCCTTACTGGATATCTGCATTAATTCCTGGTGTCCTTTTAGCATATTTTCTTAGTTCTCAAAGCATTTTTGATGCAGATATTAATTACACTTACATATATATATATATATATATGCATGTGTATTTATAGATACCTACCCAGCTGTGCAAAGGCACAACACCACACAGAGACAGTAAATACTCAAGACCACCAGAATGATTGAGTTCCACCACACTACACTGAGTTAAACCAGAGAAATGCATTCTCATTCCCAGCAGTGTCTTCTGTTGACACTGGCAGACATTTGGGCTTCTCCAACCTCCCCTCCTTTTCCAATACTCCCCTGCAGCATCACCATAAAAACCACTCCCTGACACATCAGACAGATACAACAGCCCAGACAAATTCTAGGCTCAGGAAAGCTCTAAAAGGGCTTAAAATTTTTTTTATTAGCTGTAGTCAGAAACAATCTTCTTGGTTATGAAACTCTGACTAATTAAATAAATTGAAAACAAATATCAATTTATCCAAAATATATCCCAAAACAATCTTATTTATTCCTGTATACTCAGTTATACAGAAAGTAAATACAGCTGATTTTATGATGAGGAAATGCACTATCATAACACACTGTCACCGTGGTATATGCAGCACACAGTGTCAAGCTACTCCTGTGATTTTAATAAGCTGGCACAAAGAAAAATCAAAATATACACAAATTATAAAAAGGTGAGACATAGATCATATTCACATAAGGCAACAATTACTCTGTAATTGCCTTAAAGCATCAGTAGGGTATGAATGGCACTATGTTAAAATGGTAGATTTATTTTCCTCAAAGGAAGTTAAACAAAAGGACAGGCATGGTTAATTTAATAGGCAACGTTCATGGTCTATAAACAATTACTTATGCTAGCAAGTATGTAATAGGCTGTATCCCATCCTATTACAATGCAAAGGGTGGGGAAAAAAAAAGAATACAGTGCTTTCAAGCATTAATCTATTCCATGCCCAGCTCATACAAGATTTTGGAGCTCACTCCCTTCCAGCAGTTTTACTCCATAAGCATCAGTTCAGTCATCACACACCACTGACACTGGCAGAGATTACCATGTTTGTCATACCACTGCAACTGAATAAAACTTCCACAGCACCAGAACAAAATGAAACTTCACTAGTTCAAGTTCAAAACAAACCAGAATATTTATTTCAACTTAATGATAGTTGTTCAAAGTAAAATATAAATATTCTTTACGTTGTTGAATTGCATTCTGGCTTTGGGTTACTGTGCATTTCAAGCAATAACGAAGCACATGTCTAAAATAAAAGAGAATATTCACTGTACTTTGACATTTAATTTTTAAATAATGCTCAACTAAAATGGTTACTCTAAGCCAAGTCTGAAAAGTCACTTAACAGATTTTTATATGTATCTGTAAAAGCAGAGTTTCAAAAATAAGGTTAGCCTCACAGTTTAGATTTCCCTTCTTTCCATAGGAATATTCACAAAATTACTGGATAAAAACTAAGACATAAAAAAATGTATTTTTGTACTTTATACAAAATCCTGCTTTTAGTTAATAAAATATACACTAGGTGAAAACAGAAAACCTCAAATTCTAGCATCACTGTTATGTACTCAGTCAACCTGATTTACTCCAAACAATTGTCAGCATTTTTACGAGACTGTCAACATTACAAGCAGAAGAGTAAATAAAAGAAGGCTGAAGTTACACTCACCTGCAGCCCTCTTCTTCGAAGAATACTTGAATCATCCATATTTCAACTGCTGATCACTAAAGCTCACTTGCTTCTGGCTGGCTTTGCTCTCTAACTGTTAAAGAAGTCCATTATTTTCAAAGTTTTCTCCCCCCCCCCTCAACTCCCCCTCTGTCCACTTGCTAAAAATAGGGCATGGTCTTTCACTTGCCTGTCATGAAGAACCGCAGCCACGGTCTCTGACTATCTGTAGGTAATTTTGCCTGCCTCTCTGTGGCAGATTTAGCAGGTCACATTGGAAAAAAGCTGTTCGACTTTCCTAAATCTTTTCAAGGTTGGATGTCTCATTCCCCTCATACACACAACTGTCTACAAATATAATAATAATCCACGACTCCATGTAAGGCCAAAGAGTGGAATTTAATTCAGATCCCAGATGCGTATATTTTTGCTTTATTTCTATTTACTTGAGCTGTTGTAAGGGATCAGTAAACTAAAACAGCTGCCTTCATTTACTGTGTATAATAAGCTCACAAAATCCAGGTCACATTTCCTTTAAAAAATACACAGTCACGCTAACTAAAAAAGCAATACTGTGGGCACACAGGACACACTGCTACCTAAAACACAGAAAAATCTCGCCGTGAAAAAAAAAAAACAGAAATTTTATTTTTCCAAATTTTGAAAAATTCCTTTAGTCCTTTGCAAGACAAAGCGACTGTCAGATTCTTCAGATACTGTCACACATTCTTTTGTTTCTGCTATCTCTGAGGTATGCTGGGCTCCTCCGTATGCAGCAGGCACTGCACATTCTCCAGCTCGTTGCTGAGATCTTGCGACTCTCATGTGCTGAAGGGTCTGGAACACATGTTGCAAGTTCTGAACATTTAAGAATTCATTCATCTATTCATCACTGACAGAGCTGTCTGAAGAAGCCCTTCCCTCATCGTCATCCATGGCAAAAAGGGGGGGAAGAAAAAAAAGAAAAAAAACCCACCACAGTTCAGCTGAGGCTTTTTCAGTCTGTCCTGCAGTTTCTGTTTTCCAGCTGCCTTCACACAGACAACTCCAACAAGGTCAAAAAAGGCTTTGCCCCTTTAGGTGCATTATGCCAATCCCATTTTAAAGCATGAGCATATAGCATGTGTTGAAAAATAAAACAACAATAAAGCTTTTAGCTATACCAAACACCATTTCAATAAAAGTCTAGGTATGTTCATCCCAGTATTATTTAAATTACTGAGCATGTCAAGAAGCCTTTGTCCTACACATGCCCTTTCTATATTATAAAGGAAAAAAGAAAATATTGCAAATATAATGAACAACCTACTGCTGCAAAGACCTTCATTTTTTTTTTGGCAGAAAGCTAAAGCAACAGATTTCATCTCCTGATAAAACCTAGGATGAGCCTATTTATAAACTTCTGCATATAAATACTGTATTTAAAAAGAACCCAACTTAAGGTGCTGAAGAATTTCATGAGATATATAAAAGAAATCAAACTTCATCGAGAGCTGTGTTTATGAGGGGATATCAGCCAGACATCCTCAAGTGTGCAAACGCAACAACAACGAGAGCCCAGACCGTGGGCTGCCTACCACAGCTTGATGGAGTGTTCCTGTTCCCACAGTTATGACAGCTGCAAAACCAAAAAAAAAGTCTCGGCACAAGCACACAGGTTGGTGGTGCTTAAAGGAATAGAGATTTACACGGCAATCTTTAGCTGATCTTCATGCGAAGTGACCGAGTCACATGAGCTAAACACATCATTGTAAAGTCAGCTGAAAGCAGATACAACTCAATCCCATTCACCAGGCTTTTTCTGATCCTCTGCGGAGCGAGTGTGGTCTTTTATTGTGAGCAGCTAATAAATCCTCATCTTGCCGTACCTCCTTCCATCTGCCGTTTTAAACAAGGGAACGCGGAACGAGGTCTGCAGCGCCTTTGTGCGCTCCAGAGAGGGCAGGCAGCTCATTTGCATGGAGTATAACTGTACCACATAAAAACCTGCGCGCTAGTGAAAACAACTCCATGAGCCACTTGATTTTAAAGGAACAGCATCTTCTTTCAGCAAACATGGCTGGGAAGCGTCGAGCCACGCGCAAAAACTCCGCGGGAGGACTTAAGAATATGTCGGCGGGGGAAAACAGCAAGAGAAAAAAATTCAGATGAAGCTCTGTTTAAAAGCAGACAAACGTAAAATGATCATAGTCCTTCACTGTGATAATATTTATGATGGATGTCAATATAATTTCCTGCATTTTGCTATCAAATGAGCTTCCTCAGAAAAATATACCAAAGACTAACTTCAGTTATCAGACATTGCTGTCAAACAAATGCTATTTTTACTTCCAAAAAAATCTGATAGAAACAAAACATTGTGGCATGCTTGCACAAACACATTACATGCAGTTTGCATTTGATTTCAGTCTACACTACATTTCAGAAATATTTATATTAGTCCATGCACTAACCAGATCATTGATCTTACCTCTTCTGACTAAGGTCACCAGCATTAAAGAACACATTCTGTGAGAGGAATCAAGGAATCTTAACAATTATACACCACCATTCACACTGTATTCTCTTCCTAAATCAGCCACTAAATGAAAATGTTTAAGCCAGATAACAGTAGTATATAACCATAACTTATTTCCATAACATAACTGAAAGCATTCCTATTGGCACATATATATCTAATCCTTCTTGGATTATTTACCGTAATATTCAGGCATTGCCAATTCTCAGGATGTCTACACGAGTGACTTGTAATTGATTGAGGCTGGCATGAGTCTCCAAATGCCATAAGAATCATCTGTTCTCTTCCAAATTTCAAGCTTTCTTGGGGAGGATGCTTTCGAATTGGCTGCCTGCCACACTCACCCAGCTTCTGGGGTAGAGAGGCCAATCAGGGTTACTGCAAAAAAGCAGGCATGGCTTTTCCTCCAGCTTCCTTCTCTCCCCCCCCTTCTTCAGTGCAAATAACGTTTATTTAAGTGTCAGATCAAAAACCACCACCAAAAACATCCTGAATGTGGTGACCACCTCCTCCACCCTCCTGTTTAACTAGTGAGACTCATCCACTCTCACTTCTTCCTTCCACAAAGTCTACCACAGAAAAGCAATGATGAAAGAGGGTGGGAGAAAAAAATACTCAGAATCAAACTGGATCAAGCAAAGGACAAATGGAATTTAAAAGCAACTCCCTGACATGGAAAGTTTTTCTTATGAAATACTACCTTTAGAAATTTATCCGTCATTTTACCAAGAGCTTACACCATCCTTACACATTCATTTTGACATCTTAAGAAGTGTGCAGGTAAGCCTCCAATTAAAGATGACAAAGTATTTGTATAAGACATTACACTAACAGATATATTACTGAAAGATATTACGGAAACTGAAGTACACTCAATAAAGTTTTATCAATTATATAAAAAAGTTAATTATAAAACAAATTCCTTAAACAGTTTTCAGATGCAGTCAGCACTTTGAAAAAGTCTAATAAAATACCTGTTTATCAGAAGAAAAATGCAAAATAAGGTCATGTAATATTTGAATCCTTTAAGAATTACAGTACCTATCTTAGCACTCAACTTCACTAAAAAAAACTGGGAGATTAAAAAAGGGAATTCAAAATTGGTTCACCAAAAACTTTAGCAAGCTCCTAACTCAATTCTTCCTTCCTACATTTGCTTTTCTCTGCAGTAACAAGAAAAGAGAAAGGGTAGTGTAGTAGTGGGATCACTTGGACATAATCCAACCAATTCCTATTTGGCTGCAGTGCTCTTTATTCAATCCTGATTTGAAGAGCCATGAACTTCCAGAACGTTCAGCAAGGGTTAGGTGGGTAAGTAGGGAAGGACAGCTTATCAGCTTGCCAATACTGGGATGAATGAAAGGAGCCTAAGAGTAATTTCCAAAGAAACAAAAGGAGGCACTGCTTTACCCAACAGTCACACTGGGCTATTTCTTGCTGTGAAAAACTGGGGGGAAAAAATCACGACCATGGCTAAAAGCATTTGGACAAATTCATTGAAGAATCTGCCAAGACCCCCTAGAAGAAGAAAATACATTGAAGAAGACCCAGATTCACAAACAGCTGCAAGTGTTCTGGGAAGGGACTCTGCCTTAAACACCTGCTATCAGAGATAAGCTGCTGGGCTCAGCAGTGTAATTGTTCTACGTTTTTATCTAGGTAGAAAGTACAAAGGTAGTGCTTGCTGAAGACAACAGTGTCTTGCATCCTACAAGGCATCAACTCCAAAAAGGAACAAGGTGTAATGGTGAATTTGTAAACTGGAATTCTAAAAATAGTGTGTGGCTCTGACAGTTCAAGTAAGCACTGAACAGACGAAAAGAACTTACAAGTTGTAAAAGAGTGGTATTGTCTCTGGGTATGACATGGATGACATCATCAAGGAAAACCATATCTGTCACCTGTATTTCAAGATGAATATTGAGAAAATGAAAGATCCAAAATAAATGTTTTCAGGGTAGAAAAAATTGGGGTTAAAAGACTTCAGGAACTCAATCTCCTTTAAATGTCACAGGAAAGACCACAAGTATGACAAGTCATTGAAGAACATTAGGAGGCCCTGAAATTTTACTCCTTGCACAGTAGAGAGCCACCGACTCTCCCTCTCAGAGCAAAACTCTAGGAGGGGTCTGTACTTAAGATTTCAGTCAGCATTTCATTTCTTTTTATAAGACAAAATCTCTTCTCATCCGTGCTGATTCAGACTTCATTCCACTGCCTGCTACCAAAATCTATTACTTCTCTGTCTTGTAGAAGAAAAAAATCTGAGAGGTTAGAACATTTCCAGTCCGAAGATGACTGGAGTTTTCCATCCATTAACTTCAGTACAATCAAAACACCAATTCTTTCAGCTGTTCTGTAGCCTGCAGGTTTTCAAACAGCGTCAGTGGAAGATGACCAAGGGCAGACCAATTTCACAGTCAGGAAAGCAACGACCACAGGAAGTCTCTGTGAAGCCGTGCAACTGTTCCCGTGTTCAATACATTTTACTAAAACATAATTGAGAAATTGTGAATAAGCTATTATCCTATTACTCACATTTTCTGCTCACCAAAGCAACTGCAAAGGGGGATAAATAAGAAAGGAGTCTGTATCTACTATATTAGAGAGTGCATTTACATATGCACAAAGACATATCTGTGTGGAATCACGTCTCATCTCTGAGCTGCATTCAGTTTGCTTATTGTACTACCTATGCTGAATATAAAATATCTTTTATGTATTGTAATTGAAATTTGAGGTGTATTTCAGGAATCACTCAACATTCATGAAAAAAAAAAGAATTAACTAAAACACGAAGAGAGAAATTCACTTTGCTGTGACTTCCTAGTCCTTTCAGTTTTTTGGCACTGCATCCTGCCATCTTTTGTGGTTTATGCTGTTGGATCGGAATGGAAACTTACCATCACCATAAAAGCAAATCCAGTAAAAGTTATCTTAGCAATCAAATCATCACACTGTGGATCATAAATGTGTGTGCTCTCCAGTACAGCATAAGTGAATCCAATAGCTGCATACCTTAAACTCATAACACAAGAGGTCTAAGTCCACTTGCATTGACCACTCAGAAACTTTTGATATTTCGTATGAACTACAAAAACACCAGAAAGTCTCTCACACAACTGGGACCCCATCACTGGAGACGTGGTGTGAAGGACATCAACACTGCACAACAGGATGATCCTGTGATTAAGACTCATTGGTGCTTTGCCAAACAAAGAATACTCCCATGTAAAAATCAGGCTAAAAACCCCAACGGCTTTTCATTCATCTGCTTTTTATTACATATTTTATTATCAAGGAACTTTTTGAACCAATTCCCCAATCTAAGATACTGAGATTGAAAATTCACATTTTTCATAATTCAAAATTCATTATAGTTCTTATTCTATTTAGTCAAAACTAAAAGCAACAAAACATCAAGCTGTGGCAAACCTTAAAGATATAACACTTCCTTTACATAACATATTGTCAGCTGGGGAAAAAAGATCACTTTCCAAAATATTATCAGTTGACAATTTCAGCAGAATTTTTTTAAGTCTTCGGTAACATTTGTCTGTGCAAAAACAATGAGCCAAATGTTTCACTGTCAATCTGAAACTTAAGTGCTCGGGGTTTATTATTTATTTTGATCAAGCTATGTTTATCTGGAAATTTAAAAATGTGTCTCTTCGAGATACACTGACAGACTACTGAAACAAGGAGGTTGATGAAGTAACTTGTTTAAAAAAAAAAAAGAAAAAGAAAACAGCTTGGCAGCCAACCTAAGGAAACTCGCCTGACAGCTTGTCTGAATTTCTTCTGCATTTCTTGCCTATTTACAAGATTCAGTTTGATAAACTAAGACCTTTGGAGCAGAGCTGTGCATTAGCAATGAACCATAGCAGGAACTCATCCTGAACCACCACTTATGAGGCTTGGTCCCAGGAAAAAGAAATGCTGCAAAAAATGTCTAAAATCCTCAAGGTTTACACAATACTCAGGCTCTCACAGCGCATTTTCTGTTTCCAGTTTGTTGGGTTTAGATTCCTGGGCCAGACTGGCCCATCCCCCACATCCAGTGCCTTATGAAAGGCGGCACTCCCACTCATCTTCCATACAAATGTAAATTTGCTGCCTACAAGGGTGGAGGAAGGAGTTCATTCATCTACAGACCGACTGTTTTCATACTGTACCACAGAAGGTATATTCAGAAGGGACACCAGACCAGCTTCCAGGCAGAAACAAGTTCCTTGGCTCAAGCCCCTTTTGAAGCTAACACCTTCAGAAAGGAATCTTTAATTAAACTGTAATATTTAGAGAAATTGCTAAATTCACTACGCAAACATTCATGTTCTGGAGCTGAACTGCCATTGGAACACAATGGTAACCAGCTTCTCTGATGCTACATTTCAAATACAATACCATTCCTAAAACAAACATTTTTTTTCTGACTGGCAGAAAAGCCTTTTTCAAGGTTTGCTGTAGATTTAAACCTGAAGAAAACACATTTTGATGACATTGCCAAAATCAGGATTCTCTTCCTTTATTATAAGACAACCCTCATGCTTCAGAGGACTTAAAACATCAGCAGCCAATACCTCCAATCAGAACAGCAACAAACCCAAAGCTCAGGGACCCAATACCATCTCATGTGTTTCCCTAATGAAGGTATTGACTTAAAGGTTTTTAGAAACAAAGCCTATAGTTTCATGAATCCCACAGGAAAGACAACATGAACCCAGTTAGCCCCAGAACTGTTTTGCCACAGAATTTGCTTTGATAAAACTACAGATTACAGATAGATCTCATATCTAATGCAACCACATGCTGGGAAATACCCCCAAAATTTTACTATACACAAAACATTTCCTCCACTATCCACACTCCTGACTAGCAGCACTCTTCCTGCAGCCTCACTGGTTTGCATATACAGACTTCCCCTTTCTGTAAACTCTTCCCAAACTTTTCTGCTTCCGATTCTTACTTCACCAATAAAGCCACATTTGACTTTGAAGTACAAGCTAGACAATTTTTATATAGAGATATCACTTCCTTTTCAGAGTTAACAAGGATAAATTGCAAAGGTATGAAACTCTACCAAGCTGTATTTCACTGTATCTTCCTCTCTGTAGGATATTTGTCATTTTGGAGAGTCACTTCTTCAGAACAAACACTTGATGCTTCACAGAACATGGAACCTCTTCTATTACACCAGCATAACATTTACAAATAATGACTCACACTGTCATACACACTCATTCATTAGGGAAAAAAGCAATGAAGAAAAATGCCATGAAAGTCAATAACTGATTTTTCTTTAATTATTCTGCTAAGAACAGAGTCTACAGCACTGACTATATTTTTCCAACTTAATTCACATGCAATTCATTTTAATACACCATGAATTTTACCTTTATTTCCAGCTGACATTGAAGTGCTTAAACAAGTCTCCAAAGGCTGTACCATTTTGCTAGCTTAACACCAACATGATATACATTCAAACACTGCCTTTGAAATAAATAGTGAAGACAAGCCAAAACATTTGGAGTTTAGAGGGCTTTACTCTCCCCTACTCTCCTTGTTTATACCTGACTAAGCTTACACTGATACCTAGGGAGACATCTCATAGCAGTTCTTTACTGATGGATTCTGACAGTTTTTTATTCTTGTTTCTGGTCTCAGACAAAACTTTGCTATTGATTTCTTACAATTTTGTCATCCCTCAAACTGGTGGATTAGTTAAAAGCTGTTCATTTTTTATAGATATCCCTTTTCCCAACATTTATCCACTGAACTAGAACAATAGCTGTAAGAAAGATATAAGAATAAATTCATTCAGGATTTCAAAGATTTACAGTGCAGTGATAAATATTTTTTTTTATTCTTCCTCTCCCCAGGATCTGCATCAGACCTTCCCATTTTTGTAAATTCTCCCCCACTGTGTGGGTTTTTTCCTTTAAAAGCTATTTTTCATTTTTTAAAAAAGTAGAGGCATAATAATAATTTGTCAATCTCAAACTTTTTTTGGTTTTGTTTAACAGAACCAATTACATTCAATCAGGAGAAGAAACAAAAGACAGTAAAATTGTTGACTTGAAGCCTCAAAGAATTTCTCAGAGGAAAAGTATGACATTAATTATTTTAAAAAGTATGTGAAGACAACTTCCTTTAGTAAAACTAGCAGGTCAAAAATGCTTGGATTTCAAATTAATATGCAAATATATATATTTTACATTTCTTGATACAGTTACACTTTACTCCAAATTAAAGTCAAACCCAAAATTCTTAGGCATGACACTACAATACTCTCATGTCCAGCAACAAACATTTCATAAAAGCAAGCATGCTTCATTACAGCAGCAATATATATATATGTTCTTTAAAGCATTCAGACATACTACTGAATTGCTAATATCACATTGACCAAAGCAGTTGAAATCTTTTGTTCTTTGTTAAAAAAAATAAAATCTGAGCTCACCAGAAAAAATTGAAATATGATTTTCATGCATCATTTGAATTGTCACCTGGGCTTTTGTCTCTAGAACTGACAGAGAATATCAATGTGTTAATTGAAACAAGCAGTATGTAATCCACAGGACATCTTTAGCATATGTTTCCTTCCAAGAGCTGACAAGAGCTTTCTTGGATTTCTCAGCACTAGAGCCTGACGTTTCCATTTTCAAGCTAAAAATATGAACAAAAATCTTACACGTTTACATAAATATGTATTTTCTCAGCAGTATCCTTCCACAGGAATCAGACACACTCTATCAGTTTTGAGACCTCGAAAAATAAAATGGGAGTGTGGTAACATTGGCATGAAAGTGTTGAAACCCCCATCTTTAAAGCCGTGTTTCTCTTCATAATTCAGAGGCCCAGAAAAATAAATTCAATCAGAAATCTAGCTCCAAGATGGAACATACTTACTGATGAAGGAGAATGAGATAGTGGATGTAACAAGGCAAAGCTCAATACTCAAAGCTATCATAATTTAAAATTAGACATAATTATCCTTAACAAAACCAGGCACTGTGGAAAGGGGCTTTGGAACAGCTGCTCCTCTTCAATTTAAATGCTCATTTGTTTTACATTGACCTAGAAATCAGTATCCTCCTAACCAAAAGCCAATTAGATAATAGTCTGTCTTTCAAGCTTGTAGAATACTAATTTTTTTAATGTCTTTAGTAGTGAAAAGCAAAGAAATAAACTGCAGATGATGCCACAAGAGTGCTCAGCTCCAATATGCACAACAGAAACGTGAGGGTTCCCTTCTCTCCTTTCTGGAAGGTCAGATTTACAGTCCAGGGAAGACATCCATCACTTCCTTGTGCTGACCCTACAGTGCAGTCCCAGCTTGGAACAACCACAGGATGCTGCAAAGAGGCATAGAATGCACCACATGGAAAGATCTTCAGTTTGCTGAAGTAACATCCCACCGTTCCTTCCACAGTAAAAAGTAACATGCCAAACTGACAACAAGGAAGCATTTCAAGAAACATTTTCAAAATCTGCCCTTCCAACCTTGCCCAGAGTTAGGTCACTAACACCAGTGTTTTTGGAAACAGAAGGATGCCAGATTCTTTCAGTACTGCAATATAAACAAGCTGCTTCTCGAGCAATGAGAATTAAAGACACACAGTTTCTTGCAGATTTGAGTTTGCCTTTTTGCCCCTTGCTCCCTCCCATAGTCCTGACAGAGGTAACTCTGGCTCTCCTATTTTACTTCCACCCCAACTGGGGACAGCACCTCCCCCAGCTAATCGAGCCCTCTCATATTTGAGTGTCAACCAGTGCTGCCAAACCACAATAAACAATGAACTGACTGTCACCGAGAGAACGTGAGGGGGTGTCTCCTACTCTATTCCAATTCTTATATTATTGCAATTACAGTTATTTTTGACATTTCTTCTTCTTTTCAAGCCTGGATGAAATTGGCCAGTGGCTTGGAAGTTACCAGGAAAGAAGGAACAATGGCAGAAACTTTGATTCCCTACCACTGCTCAGTGTTTCTGACAGTCATGACCATTCATACTATTACTTTCAATTTTGGTTAAAGCCAATGCCAAAAATACATATTCATCTACAGATCTGTTCTAGCTCAAAAGAGACAAAATGATGGTAAGTGCCAGTTTGATTACTACTCAAATACAGAGCCATAAGATTTCTTAGTCTTCTGAGCCTTGGCAGCATCCCTAGAGAAAATTCTTTCCATGAAAAAAGTAGAGCCTTATCTAAATGCATCAACAAAATAAGCTTTTCAGAAGGCCAGTATCATACTGAGTCTGACAGGATCCAGCACAAAACCAATTAACACAGGAAACTATATTAGAAAACAGAGAATTCAATTCTACCAATTCAATTCTACGTCTTCATAGAAGAAAAACACTGACAGTCATCAGTAGCAATTCACAGTCCCATGCTGAAAAAGAACCCGCTAATGCAAAAGGTGGATGTTTTAATTCTGAAAGGAGCCTTCCAAAACTGCTGAAGTTGTGAAGTAAACAAGCCTATATTGACAGAATGATCTCACAGCAGAACACGAATCTGTACAGTCAAGGTGGAATTCAAGGGAAGGAGAAGCTCTTTGCAGAATAGGTAATGAAGCTGAAGAAACCCCTGTCTCCTTAGGTTTCCTTCCGAAGTCACTGAAGTAGAAAGCAACTAAATCTAAGTGTGAGCTGCAATGGACAAAACAAACACAACAACAGCAGCATTCTAAATATACCTCAGAGTTCTCAGACATCAGCATTAAGAGTTGATTGTAGCAGTTTGCTCTCTGTCCTCCTGTGCTCCTGAGTTTCCCACACTAGCAGCCCCCGTTCCTTCTCAGTACTGCCTTCAAAGCTGCTTTTGCAACAGGAAGCAGGGGAAAAGCCAAAGTCCATCCCTACCCAGCCAAACAAGTAAGCAGATTATCGAGGAAGTTTCAGAGCAGCTAGGATGATGTCAATCCCAGGCAAAATAATTACTTCAGTCCTGTATCAGCTTTTCCAAAGAACAAGCAGAAGTAACATCAGTTGTTGAGATTTTTATGGGGGGGGGAAGGTTGAAAATAAGTCACTGTGGCTCCTGAGAAGAGTTCTTCTGTGCTTTGGATGGGAGAGGTGGAGGTTGAGGTGTTCAAATTACTGCTTCTGCTGACCAAGTAAACATATCAGACTTAGAATTGTTTAGAGATTTTAACTTGACTTAAAACTACATCTCTAAAACAATGTATCTCTATGAAACAGCAAAACTTTCTGGGTTAAGAACCTGCCAATCAATCAAATTTTCAAAAGTAGCTGTCAGAAGAATTGTTAGTGAATATGACCTTTCTGTGTCAACAGAACAGCCATGCATATAACATTAGATATAAGGAAGAAATTATTCACTGTGAGGGTGGTGAGGCACTGGAACAGGTTGCCCAGAGAAGCTGTAGATGCCACATCCCTGCAAGTGTTCAAGGCCAGGTTGGATGGGACTTTGAGCAACCTGGTCTAGTGGAAGGTGTCTCTGCCCATGGCAGGGGGTTGAAATAAGATGATCTTTAAGGTCCCTTCCCACCCAAACCACTCAATGATTCCATGATTTTAACTGGTGACTTAGAAATAAATATAAAACCACTGCTGACAAACGTACTGTAATAACAGTGTATAAACAATGAGGTTGGCACTGTCAGGGTGATCTGAATGACTTGCTCCTATGTACATACATGTTAATGCAACCAAATGGTAAATCACACTCATAAGAATTAGGATTCAGGCAACTACAACATGAAGTGAACATCTGCAATTCTGTAACAAGATTGCTCATGGGTCCTGTTTTATAAATATTGGTAACTCATTTGCCTGTTTCCAGTCCTCAAACTATTTTAAGCAATTGGATATACAGCACAAATAGTAGTTCACATGTTTCATCTTTGAATTATTTTAAAGCTGTGTCACTTTCTCCTTTTACTCACAGAATTAACAACCTCCTTTATTCTGTTCCTAACCACTCTGCTTTCCTTTTAACCACTTTTAATTCTTAATCAGGGGCAAGTGTGGGGAACACTGCATTTCTCTGCTTGAAGAAGAGATCCTTAACCTCTTGATTAAGGTTGTGGGTTTGATGCCTGTATGCACCATTCATTTCAGAGTTGGACTCAATGATCCTTGTGGGTCCCTTCCAACTCTGAATATTCTGTGATTCTGACTCAATTCGGTTCTTTGGAGACTATAAAGATTCAAGTCTCTTTGCTGACGTTCCTTGCTCCTCAACAAGCCTTCTCTTTCTTTTTTTTTTTTGAAACTGAAAGCAACTTTAGCAGGTTTTTTGACTGGTTTTAGCTCTGCATACCTCTATTTCTGTTTCAGCCTTTAGGGTGGTTTTTTTGACTAACAATTCAAGCCAGAAGTGAGCCTTGCTAACCATTACTCCTCCTCCTGTGGGATCTTTGCTGGAGCTCGATCTGCCTTATGAAACAGTCACTGTAACATGTAAAGTCTACTCTCCTCATGTCCCAGCATTTTGTGGGATTAAAGTAACTATTGGTAAAACATACAGTAGATAGGATAATAATGATACTTATGGGTAGTGAACATTATTATATGCTTTCCACGACTCTGAACTGGGGGGTTCAACACAAACAGAAGCTTGTAACAAAAAGCACAAGCTCAATCATGTAGCTTAGGTGAAATGGGAGTTAAATCAACTACATCCATTTTATGTAACACAAAACTGAGTTTAACCAACATTTCACTGCTTGGTCCAGAATGGCAAATTGTGGTTACCTACTTCTGAACCACCAAACTACTGGAGAAGTTTCCTGATGTGCAAGGAAAAATGGAGCTAAATATTACTAACAATTGTCCATGACTATTGTCAGATGGAGATTTCATACAGTGCAGGTAGAGTTTGATGATAAAAGCCTTGTTGATAATGGGACAAAAATGAAATCCGATAGCAGATGGAAGGGCCTGCATCATTAATGTACTCCAGTGAAGAAGCTGAGCACCATCACACCTTTCCCTTGAAATTAGTGCAATTTATGGTAAGCCGGGGGGAAGAGCAGCAGTTCACCTTTTGCTTATGGAAAAATAGAGAAATTCAGCAATTAGAAGGTAAAGGATATCTATCACTTCATTGCAGAGCCAAGTTTAATGGCCAAGCACCCTTCCAATTAAACAGGTTTGAATCCATTCTTGACACTTTCCCAGGAAGCTGATGCCACAGATTTGTCTGACAAAAAACCACAAGGAACAGGGTGTCCCAAGGGTTTTCAACACCTCTCATTTTACAAAGATTTTCTGCCATTTTATTTTTAAATCTAATATATACGTTCGTTCGCGAAGCCTAGCCATGATGACATATATGTATGTATATACATATATACAATCAACTGACTTCTAAATAACTTTTATCATAAAAAAATAAGAAGATAAGCGAGCCACTCAATTTATTAGAGTGCTCCCTTGGAATTATGTTGGCACATAAATCAGCTGGTTTGTTTGTGGATATTACCCAGTATTCATACACGTTCATATCAGCCATCAGAATGTCTGATTTTCTTTCTACTCTCTCGTATAATTCAACTACTTCTCAGTCAGTGACATTTTAACCACAGTATGTAAATTATACCAAGGAAGTAAACATGTCAGCAGGCAAGTAATCATATGGAAAATAAAAGATGTCACTGTCAAATATTCCACTTTAAACAGCTGCCTATTTAATCAGGATTGATGTTGAAGCCTGATCAATATAGTTTGGCAATGCTGACATAGTACTTTTCCTCTCAATTCAGATAGTTCTGCATCTTCATGACAGTTGTTCCTCTTTTCTTTCAAAAACTTCATCAGTTTATCTTGCCAAACGTCTCTACCTCATTAACTTATTTTGTTTTAAGATTTAAGAAATAACTTTGATAAGAAACGCAAGCATTTTAAAGTCATAACACACTACATTCTACTTTATTTTGAAAGAAAACATTTGATAAGTGAATTTTAAGGCAAAACATCAAAAGCTTACCTAAAACCAAACAAATAGCTATTAATAGATTTAATAATACCCACAAATTTTTACTTTTTACATTGCATACAGTCATTTGAGCAGAGTCAAAGAGATTGTGGATCAAAAGGCTGTGACTCAGAACATCATTCATTTAGCAATTCTAAATAGTAAAGAAATAAAAGTAGTACCAGAACTAGTAACTGTACAAATTTTGGGCAGCAGTAAAGCTACAATACAAGATACAACTCTACAGCTTTCACAGTAAGATTCCCAGACCAGTAGTCTGACAGTGGAGAAGGATTAAGGAGGTCACAATAAAAATATAGTTGTGCACGAAGCAGCCCGAATTCACAATTAGCCAGAATTGTTCTGGCTATCATCAAGTCATAAGAACTGAATATTACTATGGTGAGGGTTTTTTTAAAACACTTATGTGAAAACACAGGAGGGAAAGGAGAGCTCAGGAACATCCAACTGGCAGGAGGGGTCTTCAAAGGGATTCCAGCTCATGTTGGAGCCAGCACAGTGTGCAAAGCTGAAGGAGAACCCAAGGTTAGCAGCACTGGTGAAATGCAAGCAGTGATCAATGCTCCAACCTTTGCCTTCAACCCTTGGATCCTCGACACTGTGATAAGAACCGTACGTATTTCCCTTGACAACAGCTCGTCCATTAAATTAGTTCAATTACCAATATTTAGAAAATTCGAGATGCAAATTTGCCCAAAGTACCTCTGCAGGCTTAACTACTTGAAATACAAGTCACAGTATCTGACGAGGTGGGTTTGTGTGAGAGATTTAGTGCATGCACTGGTAACTTTGTGTAAACAGTCACAGCAGTATTCTCTGGGTTAAAGGTATGCAAATTTATTATTGCTAATTGCTAATTTTATTATTGCTTATTGCGAATTTTGAGTGAAGACAAATACAGAGACCATGTTAAACCTGAAGTTTCATGTTTTATTTAAACTCCAAGGCAGAGAATTTTAATTCCAAGTTTCACATAATAATTTGTTTTCATGGACAAACTATGAACCCTGCCATAGGAGTTCATCATATAACTACTTTTAGTGTCACTATGCTGTATGACCACATTAAAATAATGAGGTTTGAACATTCCAATCTTCAATTAGAGCTTTGTGGCTTCAAGCACTTAAAGAATAAATGTTGCCATTAACCTAGACCTTACCCCTCAAATATGCACCAAATATATTAACAGTGTTACTGAATCATGAGGTCATTGTGAAAATGTAAATCTCAGTGGATTCCATCACAAAGCAAAATCTTGAGGATTTTAATAGGATATTATTTAAGGTATAAAATTAAAGTCTCTCATTAAGTGATCTCAACAGCTCATTTAATTTATCAGGCTCAAAAAATATTTTAAAGGTTATTTTAGGTTAATTACATTTCACATCCTTTTATGACAGATCTGAAACCCTGCACATCTTTCAATCCTCTGTTACAAACATCCCTCCTTGCCAATAACAGAGTTCACACTGACACACATTTTTGCATACTCACACTACAGTCTCAACATGACTGTTTTATATTCATGATGAACATAAAATCTTTCTTTTTAATGGAAACTTGGTCATTGCAATAAATAGCAAAAGCAGAAGCCCCTCAGTCAGGGGGTTATTTACTAAAAAAACGGCTCAGGTAGCTGGTTTATTTTGAACACATACAGCACCCTCTCAGCAAATTGTGCATTAGACACTTAGGTGGCCACAAGTGCTTCCAGTGAAAAAAATTCAGATCTATCAAAAATGCCACAATACAGGAATTCTCCTCATCTGTTCCTACAGTATACAACAATTTGAAACAAACACCTGGCCATTATTATTTATCCTAGTTTCTGTTCACAAAGGTAAGAACTACAGATATTGACTCTAAATCTAGCTTGCTAATGTAATGTTTATTCTGAATTCATACCTCATGTTCTCACAGCCCAAGGAGCCTGCAGTGCCCAGCAGGGAAGAGTCTGAAACTCACAATTAATGGAGAAATGCTCGGGTTAGCAATAAAACACAGCAAGGCCAGGTAAGAGATCACGGTATGTCTCGGCTTTTGAACAATTGACTTGAAAATTTAAATATCTTGAACACAATCAGAAAAAAAGAAAATTATACCAGCACTCTATAAACAGTGACTGCACCGTCCATTTGAGCTCCAAACATTTGCCAAACATTAATAAACTGAGATTTACAGAAAGCCTGTGAGGTGTGCTTTACTTTCAGTTCTACAGGTGACCAAGGGACTTAACCTCTCTGTATCTTAGTTTATCAAAGTTCAGATATCAGGACTGTTGCATAAGTCTCAGGTTTTAGCAGCGTGTTTCACTTACAAGGCTACCCTTATCTCTGCCAAGAGATTTCACCTCTCCCCCTCCAGTAATCTCAAGGTAATAAGGATTTCAGATTAACTGTTAGGAAAGGTTCTGAGCTGCAGCTCTTCAGAGGCGATGCACATAAACCACTGTATTCCCACTGTCCTCCAAGTGGTAAAATAAGCAACCACTGTGTCTCTGTGGTTGAAACTGTATGGGTGGAAAAACACATTGCATGGCATGGATAAACCAAAATGACACAGTACAGGAAAACATACCAAGCAAAAAAAACAGCCAAACACAGAGGATTATGCTACTAATTTACAGAGCATCTCCAAAGCCTTTGCTTAGTCAAAATGCTGTGGGGGATTAGTACAGATGCCCTGAAGCTCAAAACAGTTTGCATTTCTGGAAGAAAGCAGTTTGAAACTTTTTTTGAAATTTGAAATTTTTTAAGACCAATCCTCCTATTATCACATCCTAGGAAACAGTTTTGAGAAGTATTACCAGACACAGAAGGCAGCCATGTTAAAATACTAAATGCAGATATCTCACAGTGCCTTTCTATGGAAATACCTGCCAAAAATCACCAAAATAAAACAGCCAATTTTCAACTACTTTAAATTAAAAAACAGAACTTTTATTATCCATATCATTACGTAGGTCATTAAGAACCATAGAACAATACTCATGAAACTAAGCCTCACTCAGCGACAATGTGTGTTCAAGACAGACTGAATAACTATATTTTAAGTTCTCCACAGCTCCCCAAGCAAAAAGAGCTAATTTCCCATGCACACTACAGCAGTTTCTAACTTTACACCTACAATAGTGCTGCTGTCAGGAAGAGGACTGACTGCATGTGCCAAAAATCAATTCAACATATTCACAGACAAAAAAAAAATAACATGCAGCATCTGAAGATAATGAGAACTGCAATCATTCAAACTGACAGTCTAGTGCCTAACAATTATCACAAGGCAAGCTTTATGAATTCATATTTCCTACAATGACAAGCCTCAGGTTACACAGAAGGGTGTTCAAATTCTCTTTCTAATATGAAAATCTCCTTTAAGCCAATGAGTCCACTCCAAAATGGAATTCACTTAACTGAAGTGAGTAAAAAGATGCTGACTGTGTTTAGTAACATGCTGAAGTTTCTTCAGAGCAAGATGCTGACTACATTTAAGTAATATGCACTATATAGTAAATATAACTTTAGTACAGAATTTATCAAAATCATTTCCTGTTCTGTACATGAGTTATTCAGAACAAAGTTTCCTAGTGAAAAACCAATCAGGACTATCAGTTTTGGATGCCACTGTGAAGCATGTGACCTGAATCTATCATGAAAACACATAGAATCACAGAATCAGCTGGGTTGGAAGGGACCGCCGAGATCATCAAGTCCAACCCTTGATCCACCACCACGACAGTTACTAGACCATGGCACTAAGTGCCACATCCAGTCTCATCTTAAAAACCTCCAGGGACGGAGAATCCACCACTTCCCCGGGCAACCCATTCCAATGCCTGATTACCCTTTCTGTAAAGAATTTCTTCCTAATATCTAACCTAAACCTCCCCTGGCACAGCTTGAGACCATGCCCTCTTGTCCTACTGCTGGTTGCCTGGGAGAACAGATCAGGCCCCACCTGGCTACAACCTCCTTTCAGGTAGTTGTAGAGAGTGATGAGGTCTCCCCTGAGCCTCCTCTTCTCCAGGCTGAACAACCCCAGCTCCCTCAGCCTCTCCTCACAGCACTTGTGCTCCAGTCCCTTCCCCAGCCTCATTGCTCTTCTCTGGACCTGCTCCAGCCCCTCCATGTCCTTCCTGAGCTGAGGGGCCCAGAACTGGACACAGCACTCGAGGTGCGGCCTCACCAGTGCTGAGTACAGGGCAAGAATCACTTCCTTGGACCTGCTGGTCACACTGTTCCTGATCCAGGTCAGGATCCATTGGCCCTCTTGGCCACCTGGGCACACTGCTGGCTCATGTTCAGCTTCCTGCCAATCCGAACTTCCAGATCCCTTCCTGCCTGAAGTCCAGGTAGACACATCCACAGCCCTTCCCTCATCCACCAGGTGGGTCACCTGATTGTAAAAGGAGATCAGGTTGGTCAGACAGGACCTGCCCTTCCTAAACCCGTGCTGGCTGGGTCTGATCCCTTGTCCATCCTGCAGGTGCTGTGTGATTGCACTTAGGATGATCTGCTCCATAACCTTGCCAGGCACTGAGGTCAGGCTGACGGGCCTGTAGTTTCCAGAGTCCTCCTTCCGGCCCTTTTTGTGGATGGGTGTGACATTCACCAACTTCCAATCATCTGGGACCTCCCCAGTGAGCCAGGACTGTTGGTAGATGATACAGAGTGGCTTGGCAAGCTCTTCCCAGCTCCCTCATCACCCTTGGGTGGATCCCATCTGGTCCCATAGAATTGTGGGGATCCAAGTGGCTCAGCAGGTCTCTAACTGTTTCCTCCTGGATTACAGGGGGCCATTCAGACTCTTATCTCTTTCTACAAGCTCCAGAAGCCAGCTGTCCTCAGGACAACCTGTCTTACTGTTGAAAACTGAGGTAAAGAAGGTGTTAAACACCTCAGCCTTTTCCTCATCTTTGATAACTATATTCCCGCCCATGTCCAACAAAGAATGGAGGTTTTCCTTGCCCCTCCTTTTGCTATTGATGTATCTGTAGAAGGACTTTTTGTTATCCTTCACAGAAGTGGCGAGATTAAGTTTAAGTTGTGCCTTTGTCTCTCTAATTTTCTTTCTACATGACCTAACTGTATTCCTAAACTCTTCCTGAGCAGCCAGCCCTTTTTCCTCATAATCGGTAGGCTCCTCTCTTTACCCTTCAAAATCTGCCTGTTCAGCCAGACCAGTCATCTTCCCTGCCAGCTTGCCTTTCAGCACACTGGGACAGCCTGCTCCTGTGCTTTCAAGACTTCCTTCCTGAAGCATGTCCATCCCTCCTGGACCCCTTTGTTTTCAAGGGTTGTTTCCCAGGGTACACTCTGAACTAGTCTTCTGAATAGGCCAAAATCTGCCCTCTGGAAGTCCAGCGTAGAGCCACAGATTATGCTGATGGTGAAGTAAAAGTTGAGCAATTTGCAGTTTGATTTAAAAGCCAAGAAATGGCTAATTCTTTCAAGAGGAGGTTTGAAGAATGCCAGCTAAGTTTGTCAGAACTACAGAAAGGGCACTTATCTCTGGCAGCAGGACTGTCAAAGGACACCAACCCTGTTGTGTATTTTGAAGTTTCTGCTAATGATGAACCTTTAGGACACATAACCACGGAGCTGTTTTCAAATATTGTCCCAAGAACTGCTGAAAATCTCAGAGCCCTGTGCACAGGAGAGAAAGGATTTGGATTCAAGAACTCCCACTTTCACAGAATAGTCACCGACTTTGTGTGTCAGGGAGGAGATATAACTAACCATGACGGAACAGGTGGATGGTCAATTTATGGAACAACATTTGAAGATGAGAATTTTGAAGTGAAACACATGATACATGCATTTTTGTTTTCCTACCAGGGACACCTTAAAAGCTGTGACAAAGGTAAGTCCCTGCAAGCATTCTAAACACTGCCCAATGACTAGAACTTGCTCCCTACCTCTTCCTCAAGCCCTGTCCAAATTCCAAAATTGATAATGTACCCAAGCTCTCGAAAATTCACCAATAGACTCTGCAGAATATGTAAATGCAAATGTCTAATTAGTATTCATAAACTTAGACTTCACACATGGCCTTAATTTGGAAATCCACTTACTTCCCATCTCAGGTCATTACAATTACAACTGACAATTTAAAATGCAATTTCCATGCCTTCATACAGTAATAAAATCCGTTCATTCATGCAGCCATAGTTTCTGCTGTCTTCTCCTTTTCTAATATAAAAATATTAAATCCTACTCATATAGTCAAGTATTGAAAGTCCTTTACTCCCTGAAACAATTTATGGCCTTTATCAACTGTAACTTTAATGATTAATCTTAAACAAAAATATTTTCAGCTGTATTGAGCAACATTTAAATAGTCAACCTAAAAGTAACATTATCTGTGACAAAACATTTTGGGAAAAGAGCAGCTCTCAGTTTCAGAAGACAAATGTAAATGAAGTTTTCCCATCAGATTCAAATGCCTGCTTCCATACTAAGTATCCAGGCAACCAGCAGGAGGTAGTGCTATGCACAACTGGCATTAATGATTTGTCCCCCAACTAGTATTGTATTTTTCTATAAAAAGACAGAGATTACATCTAATTCTTTTGTGAGGAGATAGAAATCAAAACTCTCTGCACTCACATCGAGCAGAGAGGTGGAGAGTGTGGTGGAAGATCAGATACTGTGGCTTGTAAACTAATATTAAATTTGCTAGTCATATACATGGTATCTGCTAGTCACTACAAACTCTATCCCTTCCAAGACCTCATCCCTCTGAGATTAACAACCCAGGTGCCTGGGTGCATAAAGCAGAGATCCTAAATAATAAACAGTAAACTCACTAAAGCACTGGGGACTAAACAGGAGAGCCAGAGATAGAATTTTCTTTTATAAGTGGGAGGGGTTTTGAAGCAGAGTACAAAGCTGGAACTCCCAGTTCCACTGCACTTCACCAGGCCTTTTGAATTATTAACTTCCGTACTGAACTGATGAGCAGCAGAGAACTAAGGGCTCCTTTTGGCCGCAGGAGAGCATCCCTGGCTCCAGCCTGGGCCGCCCCAGAGCCCCGGCGAGGTTCGGTGCGGGAACTGCAGCTCCCCGCGGAGGGACGGCCGGGGCTGCAGCGCCACCGCCAGCCCAGAGGCGGGAGCACCACACGGCTTCCCACCCAAAAAAAAAAATAAAAAAAAATAAAAAAAATCGCAAACTGTTTATAAAATCACCTCCAAATAATTTTTTTTTAAAATAAATTTTGTTTTATTCATAGCTATCCTAGCCTTCATCTCTCTGTTGCCAGAGAAATGATGCTGCAAACCGTGGTACAGCATTATGATATGGAGAGAATTCATAGTCCAGCTAAAGGAAAAAAGCTGGTTATTAGCAAGTGATTCCTGTGGGATACGGTCCCGGAAATAACATACCCGTGCTGTAAAGCAACTAACAATTACCAGGATCTCTAAAAACGTTTGACAAAAGCTCGTTTGGATTGTGGAGCTCACGATTCCTGTCCCCAGCCCCGGAACACCAGCAGATGGCAACCCAGCTCCACAGACCCCTCCACAGGCTTGATTAAAACATAGCCATTAGATTCCACTTCCACATGAATTTACAGGGAATTACCTACAGTCACTCACTAATTCAAATCTGTAGCCAACTAGCCACTCTTCTTCACAGCCAGGAAAAACACAAACTTGAATCTTCTTTTTAATGAACACTGTCCTGCACAGGGGAAATAAACTATTAGGGGAAGTTTATATTTTAGGTACAAATGATTATATACCTAATATATCTAATATGAAATTAAAAAAGCAAAGGAGCAGAAGTTTAGAGAATAAATCGTAAATATTCTCTCCTACATCTAAAAAGCATACCCCAACTTGAACATCAAAAGTAACATGGCATAGCATGAAGTCTGTCTCAGCTACCAAGTTACTTGCTGAGCCAAGGACCCAAGATCACAAGAACGACCCATTCTCCCCATTCCACTCGGTATTGCCTAATCCACACAGCTTTGGGGAACTAAACATTTGTAATAAATCAGCTGAACTGAATGAGAAGCATCACTGCCTCAGTGTTATTCAACACAGGAAGTTCTTCAGCTTGTTTGCAATTTCAAGTCGTTGCATTTGAGCCTTTCTACCCTCCAGATCATTATTATAATTCAAAATCTAAGAAGATTGGGTTTTTAACCATTTCTTCTAGAACACTAGGGAAAGGTGAGCCATCTGGCACTTTGTACAACCACAATGAATATGCCATAGCTTCATTTTGTTTAAACCATTACCTTAGAAAGCAAATGTAAAACCCTAAGTCATTTGATTTTCTCTGAGATGAGACTGACCCTACAAGGAAATCTTGCAAGTCTGACATCAGAGGATTAATAGAGCACCAAGTGCTTAATCAGCAGCCTTCATCTCTGAAGATGAAGAAATGGCTGTGACCACATGCTATGTGGTACAGAATATAAGGAAGAAAGTTTAATCTAAAGAGAACTGCAACCACCCAGCTGGAATCCTCAACCTCGTTTTCAAAAGTTATGTTCAGTTTTTCAGTTCAATGGGTACCTCAAGTTTCAGTTCTATACTGGGAGCACTTCAGAAAGCTGAAGTTTGTAAGTATTTAAAAAAAAAGGTTTCAAAATCTCTTTCACAAACATGTCTAAGTTTCCACTGACAGGCTTCTTCAAATGTTTTCCTATCGCCACAGTTGGCAGAAGGAACACTATGATTTCTTATTCCTGGAACATCTCAAGCTTTTCCAGGCATTAGATGCTGAGCAATGCATGTAAGACATAGTCCTAATTAATGGGTTGCACACTGTCAGATATTTCTTTCAGAAAACCCTGAAGACAGTGCTCAAGATGCTCTCTGAGGAACCAGGTGGTGGGACACACACACAAAAAACACTCATCTCTCTCCACAAATGTAGGTGCATATTCAGCATTAGTGCAGTGCTCTAGTTGAGCAACCTGTCCTTAACAACCATGAGGGGAAAATCATCCATTGCCCACCCATAAACGCCCCAGCCCTGGAATATTAACATCTTACAGCATCACTTCTGGAAATCGATTTCATTCACACTGAGTTCTGTCAAAATGAATAGCTGCAAGAGAGACACTCTCAATCTACCTCCTCTACAACCATCACAACCTTCTCTTCACAAGCTCCTTTTCCTTTCTAAAATTTACAAACCCTGATGCTCTTCACGCTTTTCTTCATAAGAGAATGCATCCATATTCCTGATCTTTCACATCATCTCCCTTCAAAACACAGTGCATGTTCTAACTCTTTTTACAGCAGGGTAAGATTTCAGATAAATAAACCCCCAAATTAAGTCATAAAAGATTTTCCACAAAATTACCTTTCTGTTCCTTAAACGCAAACTTTACATACATTCCCTGTGCCCACATCTTTTACTATATTTGAGTCTTGAGAGCAGGAAACACCACTGAGATGCCCACAGTGATGCTTTATGTCATTTCCTCTGATTACTTCCTCAGCTATTTTAGGGATTTAAAAGTCTTCACCAGAATTCAATCTCTTAGGATCAGAGCCATTTGTCTTAAGGGTAGATGATGAGCTGAAGGTCATGCTGTGAAATCCTCACATATATTTAGAAGGCACACAGATCAGATCAACACCAGTCATTCCACAGCATTCACCCTGCCCTGGCTTCTTCCTCAAGTCAAGGATCTCATGGCAACTGCTGCACAGACATTAATCCACATTGTCACACATGTACAAGCTGAAAGATTCTGCCCAACAATAAATTGTGTTTATATAGTTTAGCAAGATAGAATTTGATGTATTTCCAGTTCTGGAGTCGTTGCTGATAAGCAGCCCAGCTATCAGTCTTGTTCCAGAAGTTGCAAACTAATTTCTGAAGATTTGCTATTGTTACTTTATCTTTTTGCTTTGCCAATACTTCCAAAGCGGAAAAGAATGCAATTTAAGCACTGTAAACAATCTGTAGGATTAGCAGTGGTTAGAAAGCAAAAAAAAAAACACATTACTGAATGCCAGCAAAGCAATTTAGCAAAGGAAATCTACTGATACCTGCAGTGCCATAAAGATGGAGCAGAAACAATCAACAGAGCTTTGAGGATTCTGGCTTTCCCATACCACATTCCACTTCTCTGTAGCTATCCAACTATTGTATTATAACAAATAATAAAAAAATTAAATGCTCTACCAGTCAAGACTGGCGTATTAAAATGACACTCTGCATTATTGAACCTACTCAACTCTTAATAGAGCTATTCTTCAAAGAAGATTAATTATACTGGCAAGAGACCTTTTGCTATTCTAATTTGTGAAACTTATTTCAATACCACAAGCATATTAAAACAGCTGCAAACGTGTAACTAGTTCCAAGATCCCAGGACTCCCTGCATTTAATTAGGTGTTCATCTTGTGACCAGCTCTTTAGTCATTGCTTTTGAAGCCCACTTGGCATAAAAATTTTTCATTTCTAGGCTTAATTAACTGCAACTGTAATGAAAATACAGCCCACCATGAGCCATGGAACAGTGACTGGATAGTTCAGCACCTAAACACCATCACAGAGGGGCAAACACTGGATTTATAGATTAATTTCTCTGCTTTACTTATCTAAAATTCTAGGGGTCTTGTTTTAAAATAACTTACTGGCATTGTGTTTCATATCAGAACATTTGATAGACAGCACAAACACTGCCATGACAAACTGAAAGCACATCATATTAATAATATGCAGAATCATAACACGCAAACATCTGCAGCTTGCTGAGCTGCACACAGCTGTTAAGCAACAACCTAGTATTCCAAATTAAATATCTGAGAATTAATGCTTTGTTTCAAAGCACAGTTCATTAACTTAAGCTATGGAGCTTCAAGGCATTTGCCTGCCTCTAGAGAACAGGCCTGTGTTTTAACATCTTAATTTTTTTAATCTCCATCAGATAAATATACTTCTATGCCAAGTTTCATATGAGCATTTTCCCTTTCTGTTGATACAGTTGAATTTAGAACCACTGGTAAGAACATAAATTTAAGGCAAACACTGAACAGGCACCAAATTAAGACACAATACAATTAAATCAAATCAGAAGAATTTCAATATAGTAGCGTGTCTGAAAATGCCATGACTACAAGTACTTCATTGTGAAATCAAAATTAGATGTAACACAAACGAGTGGCTTTTTGAACTAGAAAGATCTAAGTTTCCTTTCATAGCCTAGTGGTGCCAAACTGTCTAGGGTCCCCCAAAACAATTCTTTGGGCTATATCCAATCCCCCCCTTTTATTTGAGGGGGTCATTGCTTCTAAGCAGTCTTACAATGTTATATAAATTTATCCAGTTACTTGGAGCTCTCTAAGAAGAGCACACCAAAAATTCCTCATTTGAGTAAAACTTGTTACACGAGCAACTCTGTAGAAGTTTGGCAAAAAAGGATTTCATCTTTGCTTTTAATCCACTATTTACCAACAATTTCTGTTGCATATATGACTGCTCATAAGTAACTCTTTTCCTACTCCTGTATTTTTCTTCTCCTCACATTTCAGCGATTTCAGCTATTTAGAGGTAATAAGGAACATCTGCAAACAAAATGTATGTTCCTTTTGGTGTGCAATTCAGACTTGACTGTAGCCACCTGAGTGTGTCTCTCCCCACACAGAATACTCTCTTCTTAGAAAATGCTAATTTAACACATGCAACGTTCCTCAAAAATACATTCACTTTACCAAAACCTTTTGACAGAAACCACGTAGAAGAGCAGAGGTCAGTTCCAGCTCTTCAATTCCTTGGGACAGTTATCCCTTTCAGATTCATTCCCCTAGCTGTTCCCTAGGGAAACAGGCAGAGGTAGCTATTCAGAAAGCTGCTTCCCAATTAAATTTGTTTTAAATGGTTGGGTTCCCATGTTCACATCTCCCTGGACTTCCACTGATATTTCTTTCAGGTGTCAGGCAGCTTAAGTAGCATTGAGAAGGAGCATCCCCAAAAAGAAATTATTCTTCACACACGCATATTTTCCTGCTTTCTGTCGAAAGCAGGGTGAACATATTCTCGCCCTAATTCACCTTCTATCCTAAAATGCCCTACAGGAACAAAATGCTGCATGCAATGAGCAGGAGCAGGGAAAACAAGGTAAAAATGAAAGCATAGAATCACATCACTTTTTATAGCACAAGATCATGACGAGTATTCCCAGACTCACTCACCAAACCAGCAGTAAGTGAAGGAGCAGATTGTCCTAGAGACTGATTTCTCATGCGGACCAGGTTTGAGGTATCTCCAGGAGGCTGCCATATTGTCTGTCCCACTCCACTGTGGACACTATTTGATAAGGGAAGTAGCTGTTTTCCTTTAAAAACAAAATCAAAATACCATCAGCTTGCTTTTAAACGAGTTTGCAAGCTCCAACTGCAAAGCTGAGAACAAATAATGCATACGAAGAAAAAGCGTTTAATAATAAAAGCAGTTTCAAGATTTTGGTAGATTAGAACTTGTAAGAGCACCCTACCAGTAAATTCATTCTGTTTGATAACTAGCAATTTCCAAAAAAATCTAGTTTACATTATGAGATAATGGGGAAATCCAAAAATGCAAAAACAGACTTCTATCACTTTATACCTTTCTATATTTTACACAAAGGAAACCAATATTCACTGCCTTACACAGAGGCAAAATCTCTTTAGTATTGCTGTAAAAATTCTTATGAAAATGCATTCCTAATTGTAAAATATTATCTCCTCTAAATAGCTTAGGTATCCAGACATCCCCACCCTTCTCCTACCACTGGAACATCCCGCACTATCTTTCATGCACCTGTAATCATAATATAGTCTATGTTTAAATGTTGTCTTCCTTTGAACCATGGACGGATGTTTTCTGCAAAATACTTTTTTTTTTCTAGTCAATACAACTCTCCTTTTTGAAAAATGTCAAGCAGTAAATTTCCACAGAGAGAAAGAACCAAAGTCAAAGTAGGTCATATTGTGACTCCATGGAGCTTGACAGCTTCCTTTTATGTACAGTGTCATTCAGAAAGAAAAAAGAAGAAAGATATTTTTGTGGTTAAAAACACATAAGTGAAGAAGTCTGTGAATCTGGGTTCAGTTATTAGCTTCCAGATGACTTCCTCTGTAACTTTGGTCAGTCAACCTCTGTAATTCAGTTCCACCATCTGCAAAATGGGAGTGGATAATATCTCTTTTCCTTAAAATTAGAACTATGGGACTAAACAACACATGTCCTTCCAAGCATGGTAAATATAGTTGCATTCAACAGATTATTACATGCTCAGGAATCACAGGGAACTAAGACATTTGTTGCAACAAGTAGCAGGAAGGAGACTACACCTTTAATCACGTATGTGCTGTAGAAAAACACTTATTTTCTCAGAGGCAGAAAGCTATTTTACAAATTCAACTTCACCTTATATTAGATGTGAATTATAATATCCATTCCATAAAAGTGGCTGCTGTATTTGGAAGACTGTCATATAACGTGATTAGCTACAATGTGGGGGGACAGGGAGTGGAAGTGGTGTCTTTTTTTTTTCTAACTTGTTTACATTCATTTTCTGTGACAGTTGAGCAATGGGCCAAGTACACACCAACAGAATGAGTCAAAGTGTATGAGACGAGCAGGCTCAGCTTTGGCCAACGAACAGAGACACAGCATATTAGTACATTTTTCCTAGTCCCACTCAAGCTGCTTACAGCTGTGGGCATGATTTTCATGGCTTGTTCATTTTCAAGACAATGTACAAATACTATGACTCCTCTTGTCTACAGAGTTCTACAACCACAGAAATGTACACTGCTATATTTATCTCTGTACAGCACTAAGATATCCTATAATGGCAAGTCAAATAACATAATTATCTAACAGTTCAAAATACCTGTGCCTGAGAGCAGGAACAACTTTAAGATTCCAGAATATATAGTTATCATTATCTCCTTTTAGTTCCACAAAACCTGAATCCAGGAGGACAGAATTCCATCAAGAGTCAAATCTCAGCCAACCATACATGAATTGTGCACACTTTGCATGCACAATCATCTACACTCTTAAAACTCTTCTGATTCTGTTGCAAAAAATAAGGTGGAATCATTTTCAGGATGGAGCTTTAAGCTAAAGCCTTTCCCTATCATGCCTTAAGTTCTAAACACTTTGAAATATATATCTGAACATGTACATTTTCTTTATCCATCTGGGTCAGATCGACCTTGTTGGGGCTCTTTACCCGAATCAGGCTGTAGTAGACTGAAAAGTCATTAAGATGAAGCAACAAGTTCTGGAGAACATAGAGTTCTTGTGAATTTTTTGTTCTGAAATGAGAATCAACAAAAGAGCAGGGCTTCCAGTGTTCCTGCTTCCACCTATTTACTTTGCTTTCCTCTACTCAAGGGGAAAAAAAAAGGCAAATTATGGTACTAACTTGGGCCATTGCAGTCAGCCAACAGCTCTGTAGTTCGTGCACTTCTGTTTTCCTCTAGTGATTAACCTACCTTGGAGAGCAAACTTACATGAATACAAAACATGATGAATGTTTCCATTTTTCAGAAACTAGCCACTTATTACAAATAAAACACGAAGCCAAGGCCAAGCGAAAATAAAACATACATACTTTACTGCTTATTTAATTCTATTACACCTAACACCTCAAACATGAAAATATTTATCTTCCTCTGATAAAAAATGAAGGGACCAGGACTGGATGTATTTTCACAATCATGTAAGTCCATGCTGATGCCAAAAAGGGTGGTTTCATCTTCTTCCTCTTCCCCTCCCACCTGAGAGTTTTCAGCTCTTCTAGTTCTTGCACTAACATGCAAATAGGCAAACAGTCAGCCTAATTAGGGAGGAAATGGGCTGCAAGTTAACCCTACACAAAAACAGCAGCATTCAGGCATATCAGCCACTTCATTCTAGACTGATCATGCAGCTCCCCATGCTCTAATTCCAGCATTACAAACTTTGATATCAGCTTTAAACAACTGTAAAACTATGCCCTCGCCCACAAATAAAGCCTTTGATAAAAAAGAAAACTACTGAGCTTGGTCCACTTTTTTTGGCTAATCACTAGCCTATGCTCACTCCATGGTTCTAGAGCTGACAAACTAAAGTCTCTGACAGGGCTGAATATTGCATTCACAAGAAAAAAACCAAACTTAACACAAACTGAAAAAACATCTAGTCAGTAAGCAAGGTTTTTATTTTGAATCACAGTGCTTTTGAAGCCAAAAAGAAACTGAATAGTAATTTGAACCTGATGTAAAAGTCAGCTTTCCAGTAAGAAACAATATGGCAAAGTAGGCAGCTTACATTCAAGTGCTGATGGTAAAAGGGGCAAGGAAGCATCACTGTGTTGCCTAAAGTTTCACCACTCCATTCTTTTAACTTTGCCCATTAAATCTTAGCTTCTAACTTTTCACGGGGCCATATACAGAATTTCAGTCCAAATCCAGACTCCCCTTTTCACTCTTTTCTACTAATATTTTTTCCACATCTTCCTCTTACATAAAGTTTTGTATGCTCTGCCAACAAGAGGTCACTTCTAATTTTTAAGAAGTGACTTACCAGTATCTTTTATTACAACTGCTATGCCAACAAGTAATGCTGCATCTTTAATACCAACAAATACTATCTTTACAAAATGGCATACCTGACAAAGAACTTGCCAAACTACCTCTTCGCAGCTTGCAGTCATCTTGACTCAGCTGACGATGGAGCTTGGTTTTCCCAGCAGATGAAAAGATGTCAGGATTGCTGAGCTTCCTGCAACGCAGCGGAGTGGACTCCGTTATCATCTCCTGTGGAAAGAAAAACAAGTGGAAGTTTGTTAGTGACAGCTCAGGATCTCTTTTCTGAAACATACAATCTCCAGAACATAAAGGAGAATGTTTTAAAAACCACAAGCAAACAAGCCCCGCCCCACACACCAACAAAGCAAAAAACTAAAAAAAAATTAACATTGTAAATCCCCCTCTTCTGTGCCCCACATCAGCGTGGAACACACATTACAACATCCCAGTCAGCTGTGGTCCTTGAACACTACTGCTGTAAGGAATATCATTAATAATAGTCAGAGAAAAGCAATTATGCTACAGCAGTTCTCTTCTCTTACAGTATGTAGGAAAAAAGGCTACCAAGAAAACAGGCTCAGCTTTGGTTAAAGCTATTTCCTGCTAAAGCAAAGAGTACTCTCTCCAATTTTCTTGAATATTCTTTCCATCTAGTCTATGAGTAATGTACCTATAAAGAAACTGTTGCAATGTCTATTGCAACCTAAAACTCCTATTATTATAAGTTGCAGCTCTACGAAGACCACATGTATAACTAAATAATAATTAGAATAGAGATCATCCTTTTGTGCAATGTCTTTGTTATTACTACAAACAAAATTAGACATGTATTTGTCAGAAACACTCCCACACACGTGAATTCCTTTCACAGCACAGAGCAAAATTTCAATCAAAATAGCGTAGGCAGAACAGTGTGAAGCACAACCACAGTGCTTTCCTCCTGCATTTCATTGTTCTGGAGGTGTCAAACTCTCATTCCACACCCAAAGAAGAATTATGAGCATTGCTATCAGACATGGATTTGAAGATGTGACACTTTCCATTACAGCCCACACAGACGAACTGCTCGAGTTCTCCCTTCTCTGCAGTAGTGTGAAACATTCCCCGTGTCTTAATGGACTGCTCCACTTTATTTCAAATGCCTCTCATTAGCTATACAGCACTTCAAGCCATGCTTATCCTCATAAAAATCTCATCTGAGGCAGAAAATAAACTTCCCCTGCGTGATACGTCACCGCACAATTTAACATAGTTTTAAATCATGTTTAAATCAAAAACTAGTAGAGGTTTTTAATTAAAATTTGCAGATTACAGTCTAAATCTATTTCTAAAGCCATTAATTCAAATCTATTCAGTCTGCAGTGTTCTGTATCAAACTGTCAAATCCAGACCAGGAGTATGCACTTTAAAAACCTCAAGGGGGAGGGAAGTGAGGAGAGGGAGATGAATAAAGTGGTTTTTCATGGGGAAAAAAAACACCAGATTTGGGATTTAAAACAGAATTCTCATTCAGCTCTGAGTCACTCATTCTCAACCTTTCGTAGACCCTGTCTCCTTCTAATCAGGAAATCTTTTGGCACCTCATAACAGTAAATAACTTTGTTATTTGTTTGAGGGACAGCAATGCTTTGCTCCACGTTGACTTCAATGGTGCATCTTTCCCTAGCTGCTCTAGATACAATTTCTTCCTCTGGTTACAGTCAGACTTTCAGTCGCCACAGTGTCTAAACCAGATCAAGAGAGACACCTGGGTAACAAAATAGGTCACTTCACTTCGCCAGTTCACCACACAGCTGCAGTTGTGTTGGTGCAAGAGTGGGGAGAGGCTCAGAAACAAGTGACCTGGGGTAGAGAAAACTGCTCAAGCTGAAAACTGTTTTAATCTTACGGTTCCTCACACGCATCTTGGAGCAAAGAGCCTCACATTTTCATTTGTCTCTGACCTTTCCCACAAAGGCACTGAATTCCCTCATTTCCAGCAGCCTGTACTTCTGCTTTTCTGTCATTTGGAGAGCTGAAGGGACAGCGACCTGTCTTTCTGTTTGTACTTGGGAGTAAGGCAAGTCATTTTAAATTGCAACATTAGCTGTACCCCAGCACCCCTCTGTAAGCTGCAGAGAACAAGGGCAGAAAGTCTTTGCTGTTTCTATTTGGGATGGCAGAACATGGTTACATATATATACATGTCTGTACGTAGACATACAGACATGTTACACACACTTTTAATATAGAATGTCCTAAATGCCCAGACTGTCTAAAATGTAGCACGTGTTTCCCACCTGTGACAGTCTGAAATTATCCTACCTCAAAAAAAAACAAAAAACAAACAAACAAAAAACCTCCAGGTTACAAACAAATTACTTAAAAACCTCATCCAGCCTACCCTCTCACACTCCTTATGTTTCAATTCCAACAAATGTTCCCGGCATTCCTCAGTATCCAGCTACTTCCCTGAAACTTCACCTGTGTTTAAAGGCCCCATGCCCAAGATACTACTGGTCACCCCACAGCCTGCTCTTATAAATCCCTAGAAAAGTCAGATTTTTCTTCCCATTCTCAAACTGCACAGGCCATTGCCATGATTGTCTTGTCTCCACCAGTTCACGTAGATCCCTTTAGGAAGGGGAAGCACAGTCCTGCTTGTTGAGCTGATCCAGCAACTGTAGCTGCTCTTCTACCACGTTCAGCTGAGTTGGGGCAGGGGGAGGAAGAGGGCAGGGGGTGGTTACAGAGGAGCTGGTGCCACTAGAAATGGCATCTGCCCACCTGGCTGCTGCCCATCACTCCCCAAATACATCTGCACCCAAGAAGACTGTACAAAAACAATTTTAAGCTTATTGTATTAATACTCAACAGCAGTTAAAATTTTAAGATTAATTTGAAGATAAGTTCTCTAACTGGGACTTCTTTGCTCAAGGTATTGAGGGTATTTGTTAGTGTGTTTGGGGTTTTATTTGTTTTGTTGCTTTAGTTTGTCCCCCTCAGGTGCACACTCACCTCCCCTTCAACACACCCACAAACACACACAAATATACATCTCACCAATCCTCCTCAGTGAACTGCAACTGAATAAGAACATTCATTCACTTGGGGCACCAGAGTAAGGAAAGGCACTAAAGTCAGTAACAAAAGTACTCTAAGTCATGTTACTAGCAATTTCTGTACTCTACATCTTTCTCCCTCTACCCATAGACATTCACATACCCCACCAGACAAAGAATATGCCCACTTCCCTGCCCTTTCCCCTTCCCCTCTATGCAGAGTCTCTTTTTATTGGCAAAAATAATTACAAATTCTTAATATGTCTTCTTAAGTTACAGTACACAAGTTTTGTAGATTTGGTAATCAAAAGTTCCCCAGCTGAAGGAGCACGTGGAGCACCAACACTGAAGGGCACATCTACCACAATTTCTGCTCAGCTACAACACCCTGCCTACACACACCTTTCAGCTCAACCCAATGGCATATGCTACTTCTTAAAAACACAAATTCCATTCAAAATTAATTCTTTCAACAGCTGTCCCCAGCTTAGGCAACTCCTTCCCACCAGGCCTTGTACCACAAAGGTATGAAAGGAACAGTAGAAAGGTAACAGCTTCCCACAATCACCAAAGAATCCAGGCTGTCCTCTACACAAGATAGATTTGGTACATATCACATATGGGAATTTCCTCATAAACTCTTTTTTTGTTAAGCACATGAAACACTTGGGCAATATTCAGAAGACCACGTAGGTGTTGAGTGTGTTGAAGAAAGGGACTCCAATCGTATTGTGCAGGTTTATTTACTGTTAAACTCACTTTTCAAATATATATTAAAAAAGGGGGAAAAAGGGCACTGTTTTGAGACACAGTTCTGTTTTAAAAAATGCTAAGTACATCACAGCCAGTTTAAAATTTCATTTTCTAAGAGCTGTGCCCATATTGTGTCAGCAGAACAATGAGGAGGGAAAGTTTTAGCTTGAAAACAATAGAGTTGTCTTTCACAAGACTGCAATTTATTTCACTCATCCATCAAAACCCAGCTTTGATATTGCAGTTCATGGATGAATTCCATAGAAATAGCAGTGGATTACATTACCACTCTTAAACAAGGAAGGAAAAAAAAAAAACCTAGAGGAAGAGATTTTTCCTTGTCCTTGCCCCAGAGCAATGCATACAAAGAACACAAAAATCTTACACAACATTCCAAATTGCTGAATAAAGAAACTCTTTGCAGTGATAGAATCTTGCTTACAAGCTTTCAAACTACTAAATTAGACTACCAGAGCAAGTGGTTGGAGAATAGATTACATAGCACGGACTGCCATAATTTTAAGGACTCCACTTCCATTTTTCAAAAGAAAAAATCCTTACAGCTTTAGAGATGAAAGCATCAGTAAGCACATAACAAACACTTTGCTCACACCGTGTGAAAAGGACTGTGAGCCTCCCTCCATTAATTTCTTTTCAAAGGTGATAAAGAACTTAATTTACTTTGGGCTTGTGGCTTTTGCCACAAGTCAAAAATCAGGTTCAAGCAGCCAGCTGAATCCTGCAAAGCTTAGGGCTGAAGATAAAAGAGTCACAATCTTGGTTTGCTGGGCAAAGATTATTCCTATCAGTCCCTACAAAGGTGCATAAAAATTTGCTCAGGTAACTTGAAATAGTAGGATATGAAGAAAAACGGCCAAAGCTTTTCCTGAACAGCAAGAGTCTGCGTTTTACAACTTGGTCACTTCACCACACTCGAACAGAAGAAGTGTTAAAATAGTTGTGGTACTGGAATAACACATGAATGTGTTTCTCTTGCCTGAAATCTCCCATTGGGATTATCACACTCAGCTAGATGGAGAACCAGACAGGTTGCAACAAAAGCTGCTGACAAAAAGACGAGAAACCAAACGTGGCTCCTGACGTGCAAGATCACATTAATATCCCATATTAAATTCCTGATCTGGTAATTTCAAAATACAGCTACAGGGAACCTTCTCAGTCATTTTTTCCATTCCACTGCACAAGGAAAGTCTTCCATGCAATTCAAGCAGGAAATAAAAGAACAAGCCCGTATACCATGACAAAGGTTTTCAGAGGCTCTTTTGTTTCCCCATTGTTCATTTAATGGTGCTGCAGGAGAGCAGCACAGCACAGGTCCTTTATCTACAAATGGCAGGTGAATACTGCAAGTGTGGATGTGTTTTCCTTGGACTGCCAAGTGAAGTATCACCCAGTGGGACTGATACATCAGCAACAGATCAATGTTTGGAGAAAACTTCTCAAGCCCTGTCTTTATGGCCTACATTTGAGATGTAATATCATCCAAAGGACACTTCCTTACATGTAACTGTGTTATAACTAACTTAAAAATATATACTTCCTAGTGATCTCTGTGAGAAGCAAAAATACTCAGCTGTGACTAACAAATATTCATGACTGCAGGTCAAAACATGTTAAACTGTTAGCCATGGGGTGGGGAATCTACACAGAAGTTTTCTATGAACAACTAATCCATTAATAAGAAAAATGAGAAATCTTTTTTTTTTTATAAGCCTAATGAGCATAACAACCTCAGGTCATCTGGAAATGAATTCTAGCAAACTGTCTGAAGGAATAATGACAATTTAACTACAATGAATTGGCAAAGGATCCACTATTATTAGCCCATCTTGTAAGGAAGATAACTAATGAGCAATGTAACTTGAGGGTAGCTTGATATTTTCTCAATTTTTTGAAAGTAATAAAAACAGTCAACACTGAAAGCTGCATTTTCTATTTTTTAACACAGTACTGTTTGTCCTTTAAAAGATAAAAGCCTATTGTGTCAGGGCTGTGTGCATATCTGAGAAGCATTCTTTTTCTTCTCAGCCTTTCCTCATCACTTTATATAACCTTATCTTTCATGCCCTCAATGAAAGATAAATCTGATCCTGTCATTAGGCTTGCTGTAATATAATACTCTAAAACACACTGAAAAAAAGAAAATTAAAGGCCTAGAGAACAGATCAAAAAACAAATATCTACCTACATAAGTTGCAATTAGCACAATGGAATCATAGTGTTTATGTTTAGTGTTTAGCACTGAAATTTGCTTTAACTTTCTAGTCTGGACATTACATATTTAGGGAAGAGGGCCAGCAGTTCACCAGGAAGTTGAGGTGAGCCCCAATGTGACCAAAATTGTAGGCTAAATAAGTATTTGCAACTAAGACTCTTTTTAACTGTTTCTGCTTGACTCCATGTACTTGCCAGCAGCACCCTAAAAAAATGTCAGAGACAGCAGAATCAAGGAAAATTACATTAAATCAACACAGCCTCTTAGGGGTTAGAAAATACTGGTTTATGACACCAACAAGAGAGAAAAGCTTCACAGACTGCATTACATTATACAAAAGTGTCATCATTTTTAAAGACAGAAGAGTTCTACAGTATTTTTCTCTTCAGTAGACTTATTTGAAGAACTTTGCAATAAATCCCAACATTGCTACAAAGGTAAATATATAAACTTAACTTAGTGTCAATATTAAGCTTTCAAAATGACTGCAAAGCCAAGTGTGATTGGCCCCAGTGATGGTTTTCAGCACATCAGGCACACATTTACCATTCTGAATACCTCTGTGCACTCACCTGAGGTTATAACACAGGTGACAGAAAAGTTACAAGTTTAAAACTTTCTGTATTAAAAAAAAAAATCCCACAGTTAAAAGCAAACAAAGAAGAAAAAAAGGAACGTTTCTTTCCAATATCAGAAGCCTATACTATCTGATACACCCTCATTATCTTGTTCTTCCAGTGAGAATATTCTTTTTTTACATCACAGCACTTCAGGAAACAACTCCAAGGAATGTTTGATTGGAACTAATGACTGAGAAGATTTAATGTTTCACCAGGGAAGTCGGTGTTGTTAACTTTGTTGTGAAGTATCCCAGCTGCAGGAACACATTAAAAAGCCTGTTAAAAAGAAAAAGTAAATATTTACAACTGTGTACCTTATTAGCCCCTTTCTGAGGGCCATTGAGATGCAGAATCATTTTATTCCTAAAAGAACCACAGTCTAGAAGACAAGGTAATTGATGATTAAATTATATCAGCTTGAATGTTTGGTCCTTATATGAAAACACAACACCACAATGGCTTAAACAAAGTATTTGACCGTGCTTCAGGATCTCCCTAAACAGACAAAAGGGCAGAGTAATTCTTGAATTCAGCTTGTAAATGCCTAAAGCCAAATGAATTCTATCAACAGAAGAAAGAGCAACAGAGCCTCTAAAGTCTGTATCAAAATTTCTCAGAAGCTCAAAGAAACCACTATCAATATATCAAGACTCAAAACCCCACACGTTGCTCAGTAGTTGCACTGACAACAAAACCAGTCTGAACAAAGACACTGCACATTAAAGGCCACATCATTCCTTTATCACTGGTCTTCTACCATGAGTACTGCAAACATTAAAAGGATGTATAGAGCAGGGAAATTAACTTCTGGCCAGATAAAACAAAACAGAAACAACTCTATATTTCACCACCCTTACTCAAGTGCTGTAAGGATTAAAAGAAATATGACTCCCCCAAAAAATGTGATTTGTAATAAAATTTGGGTTTATAAGACATCAATAACACCTTCTCTTTGAAGATTTTCTTTCAATAAACTCAGAAGATGTGCCAAGCATGTGATATTCCTAACAGCACTGACTACTATAACTGCAAGTTCTCTTGAGCATCCCGTGCATTATCGAATACTCATTTATCTTCTCTATTCTTGTCTGTTAGACTTTACGCAGTTAAACAGAGGTGGATGTTTAGATTTGCTAAAGACCACAATCCACAGCAGCAGCAAACCAAAACTTTTCTCATTTGTCAGTTTTTTACAGATTTATTGAGATATTTATTACACAGAAAACACTGAATTTAACAGCTTTTATTACAGTTATGCTGTGACACAGACTAGAATGGGAACTGCTTATGGAACCAGGTAAGGAGAAGAAACAGCTGTATTTTAAGCTGTGCAGGCAAAGAGACCTCTGATTTCATATTGGCTATAAAAAGAATTACCAGAGCATTCTGCAGGGCACCTTGATTCCCTGCAACACTGATGCTTCTCTTTTTTTTTTTTCTTCCAACGAGTGAGCTCTCAGATTTCCAAACATTATTGTGTACATTACAAACATGGTCTCACTGTCTCATTCACAGAGAAAGAGCAAAACAACGTAAAATACCTACTTAAACCTGTGTAAATTCTGTTTAATGCCCACAAACAAAGTTACAATCAAGTAATTTTCATTAGGAATGTAAACTCCCACGGGTTTTTTTCCTAGGGTGGAAATGAACAAGACCTAGTGATAAGTTAAAAGTTCATTCAATTTATATAAACAAACAATTGCTTCATAGCAATAGACGTGGAAGAGAGTTTCACCTGATTTTATGGATTACAGACCGGAATCTCCCAGTCACATTTCAAAAACTGAGAAGTTATCTGCATTACCATTTGACTCTCAGCCCAAAACAATATAGAATTTTCTATGTCTAAGGCACAAATAAAATATATTTAAAACTAAAATACTGAAAAAGCTGAAAATACAACTTTGGCAAGTGAACAATAACAGTGTATTAAAATTTGCATACTGTGTAAAAATTACTTATTTCCTAGTAATGCAGAGTTCTACTCTTGTTTTGAAAAGAGCACTTTCCAAAGAAAAATGTTAAGAATCATTAAGTTTGAAGTACAATCCCAAATAAAAGTCTCTATTGGTCCACTGTGAGATATAGCACTTAAAAAAAAAAAACTATCACAAGACTAATGGGGCTGGAGGAAAGAAATATACACCCAACTGCTGTTCCAAGGCTTTGTTTCAAATCAAGTTGCCTACAAAGAAAAGAAAAAGGTAACTCCACTTTGGCAAAGAACTACTCAGGTGACTTCAAGGGGCTTTTCTAATTCAACATTCAATGACTACTTACTGACACATAATACAATTTTAAAACTCAGTTGTGATTTTTAAAGCTCACTCAAACTGCACTCATTTCACAAAGTATGAAACCAAAAAGCACTACAGGGATCAGCTTCATCCACACTAATTTTTTTGCCCAGGATGCTTTTATGTATCACAGCTATGACCTGAATAGTAGTAGTAAGGAAAGACCTTCATTTGCAGTATAAAAAAAAAAAATAAATACTTTGTTTTGTTTGTGAGAGTGCAAGTTCCAATCCTGTGGCATCAATATTTTTGTTTCCATGAACCACTTGCAACCTTCTCACTTCCTACCACAAATGAGAAAAGCAGATCGATTCAGAGCAAAAAATAAGAAGCACTTATGTGAACAAATCTTCCCTGAGAACAAGTTATCACTCAAACTCAATAGCAGATCTGCATATATGGAACAAAAAAAATATTATCATTTTATTATAAAACTGTAAATAAAACTACAAATGGCTTTAGAGCTGCACAAAATTAAGTCAACCTTTGGAAATTCAACAACTGCTCGGTCCTTAGCTTTTCTTAACAGAAATCCCATTAAACAGCAAAGATAAACTAATTCACAATTCTTATCAGTGGCTGCACAAAGAAATGGAGACTCTACAATCTGGCACAAAACCTTCTCCACACCAAGCAGCATAATACAATTCCATCACAAAGAAACAAAAGCCAAATTTTTTTCAAGGACAAGACATGTATTTCTTCCCTTGTTCCCTTGTGCCCGAGAACAAAAACAATGCCCAACTGTTGGGTTTATGAACACCACCGTGCCTTGAGCTCGAACTGAAAGACTGGAGTCAGCAGACACTTCTGCTCAAGTGTCTGCTAAACTGGCAAATCAACACTGTAAACAGATCCTCCTCTGTCCTAAAACTGGGGGTAAATGCAAATGTCAAAGAAAATATGAGTAACTCACTGAAATGCATAATTTAACTTTCAGGCACCGTGTGTTTTTGCCGTCTTCACATTGGACAGGTCCAATTTAAGTCAATTAATAAAAGAGAGAAGGACACAGTTACTACTAACGTGTCACTGCATCCATCTATGCCTGAATGTTTAGACATCTAAATGCCTACAGTCACTGCAGTAACCACATGACTCATTTATAAGCTTTCTCTAAAACACTGATTATAATTTATTCATTTGTTCTCTGGTCTCCTGGTGCTGTCCAGAACACTTGACATCAGTTCTGACCACCTCGTTTCCTTTTAAAGGTCTTTTCTAGGGCTCCATCTTGAAATGTTATTTTTATGATAATAAAGTGCTTGTAAATACACTAAAGATTGAATGGTGTGATTTTAGCAACTAATAAACCTGTTTCAATTAATAGAATTACTAGTTATTCCATTTTTGAGATGACATTCCCTTGCTCTGGGGCACTACAAAAGCTTCTTTACAATAAAACTGGACAAAAGACACAATCATAAGAAGAACTGTTCCTCTTAGCTTGTCCTCAGTGAACAGAGGACATGCAACTACCAGATTAACAGCACAAACATCAAAAAAAACAAGGCAAGACATGAAATTATTTCACTACCTATCACTGCATTTTTCCCCTAAGTAGCACCACAAATCTCCATTACACACTCTTTTCCAGTTTTGCCTTTCCTAGAGTTTAACACTTTGCTTGCATTAGTGAAGTTGGATTCTCTGAAAGCCCCACGAAGGACAAAGGTATCTATGCAGTTTTGTCCCTTTGTGTACTTGCTTTGTAATGACAAATTGTACTTTAAGAGAGAGTGCAGAGAAATGCAATTTGATGATTGTGAGCTGCATGCTCTTCAATGCAAAAAGAAGCAAACCCCAAGTTTAACACCTGGAATAACCTGAAATAATAGAATCATAGAATGGTTTGGGTTGGAAGGGACCTTTAAGGTCATTTCATCCAACCCCCCTGCCATGGGCAGGAACATCTTTAACTAAATCAGGTTGCTCAGAGCCCCATCCAACCTGACCCTGAACAATTCCAGGGATGGGGCATCCACCACCTCTCTGAGCCTGTTCCAGTGTGTCACCACCCTCATCGTAAAAAAAATTCTTTCTTATATCTAATTAAATCAACCCTCCTTCAGTTTAAAACCCATTTCCCCTTGTCCTATCCCAACAGGCCCTGCTAAAAGAAATCAACATAGAAGACAGTCCTCCTAGAAACACAGAACCACACTTAAACCATTTGTAGAGTCTAATTCAGGTGTTTGTGCAGTCCTTCTGCATGTGTGTGACTCTGAGAGTGATGAAGACAGCATGCAGAAGCAGCAGCACCAAGTTCTGATTATACAAAGTACCAGAAAGGCATATTGGAAAACCAATATATTAGAGAACTAGTTTTTTTAAATCGGTCTTGTTGAGCTCAAAACATGACAGCTGTATTTTCAAAGGGTAAAAGGAGAACATGCTTGAGCACTAGTTAATCAATCTGACAAATACTACATTTCATAAAAGTCTTCAAGCTTCCTGAAATACAGCTACAGTGTTTTCTCAAGTTTTTATCCAACAGACAGCACTGAATTCCCCTCACTCCTCAGTGGATTTCCTTTTGCACTTAGTTTTTGTTTGCTTGGATTAAGAAAACACAGCCAAGTGTCTCAAATCTTAGTTCAACTGCACACATAATTTAGTCTTTAGCAAAACTGCTTTCCCTTTGCTTCAGGCCAGCACTTGTTTATCACTGTAACCTTTCTGTACTTCCTCTTCGGTCATGAAAGACAATCTGGTCTGTGAACTCTTCCATCAAATCCAATAAGGGAAAAATCAACAGGGATGGCAGGACCTACAGAATCTGCTACTTGTTTTTCAATCCTGTTGTGCCGGCAGCTAACGTATCCAAGTGATAAATGCACACAGTGTACACTGAGCTTATTTCCACAAGACAGCTCCCAGTCACTGCAAGAAGTCAGGGTTAGCAGAATGAGCCTCTTGCAAGCAAAAACTTTACTGGAAATCTGCCTTGAATGGATTGATGGGTGTTTGCACAACGTGCAGTTAATGGAATCTGCACTCCAGAATTGTTTCTTATTCTGACTATTGTTGAGTATTTTTACTATTAGCAGAATAAGCTGATATGTCAGGCACCTACAACAAGAGTTTCACAATACAGCATGATGCAGTAAAGGCCAAGAAAAAAAATTATCCGAGTGGCACTCAATTAATTAGTTAAATAACTTATTTTGGCTCTGATACTGTTGAAAATGTTTATGGTGGACTGCTTGTCACACCACGTAACAAAAAACACTAGAGAAAATCTTCCTATACACACAGATAAAAACATGTGTGAACTGAAACTGAATCAGAAATTATATTTCAAAAATTCCTATAACTACACTCCCCACAGTCCAACCTCAACAGTGCCACCTGCTTCTGGAAATTTAAAAAGGTAGATGGAATGTTCTGAAGTGTCGTCTTGCATTCATGAAAATCCAGACCGACTAAAAGGATTTGGAACATTTTTTATTGTTAAAGTATTTACTACACGTATAACAGAAAGCGAAAATATTTATGATGGAGTTACAGTGGCAAAGATATGATTTTTTTTCCTGGAAAGAAACACAGCATCATCCTATTTTCCATGTACATAATGGACCACCATTTACACTAAAGCAATTTCAAATAGCAAAAAAAGGACAAGCCAGACAGCTAGATTTTCAAATCATTGCTGGGTTTTCAGTCTTGAATCCTCTTTCCTCGCTGCACTGTAATGTGTATTTATAGCAGAACATTTGAAAATAACTTCTGATAGATCGCTAGATTTAGGGTTTGTGGGAGCTAAGCTGTAAGTTAGATAAAATAACTCACAATAAACACAGCTTAGAAGAAGAACAAGTAAAAAAAAAAATTTAAAAAAAAGCCTTTTTAAAGCTGATTTCAAAGACAGAGGTACTTAATTACACACCAAACAAAGCCTTCAGACCTTTCTACTACAACAAGATATCACAGACCATCGATTTCTTATGTCCAAGAGTGACATCTATCATGATACCAAAAAAAAAAAGTGCATTTTCCTCACCTGAAACAGGTGCAAAAAGGTAGAAGTTTTTGGAGTGTCCATGGACTCTGCTTCTTCCTCCAAAGAGCAGCATTTTCACCAGGCTTCAAATAGTACTAAGGCACTACAAAAATACACTGACCACAGCACATCATTATTTGATGTGGAAATGAAATCATTGAGACTATATGACCTGTCCATTTATCTGCTGTGGTTTTTGAGGAACAAGGTCTTGCTGAGTGATGAAGCATTTTGTTTTAGTCTCAAATAGTTCACTAACCTGGTGGTCTTCTCTGCTTCCTTAGCTTCAGCTGCTCAGTTTCCATGAATAAAAATTAAAGAAGACTTTAAAAAAAAAACCAAAACCTTTTATTTTAAATAAATGCCTATTATATCTACAATAATCCACTGCACTTCTTACAAGCACCAAAGCTGACAAAAGACTTCTCTTGGCTCTTTCACTTCTGTACTGCCTCTGGACAAGAAATGCAGTGCACTGTGTCTCTCCACTGCCTGCTTAGCTATTCTAACATGGAAGATATGAAATTTATGTGACTAATACAAAATATTTGCTCTTACTCTTCACTTGTGATGGGAAATCGAAATCTCACATGGGCCAACTGAATCATCTAAGCTGCTGATGCAATGCCTACCTACTTATTGATTTACACAAAAGAGTTTTGTCCATTAATATTCAACTTAAAGAGATGTTTCTATTCTATCAGGCCAGAGAAGTGCCATCAGCCTTTTGGTGCCACTTTGCTCTTATCTAACAAGCCCATTACAGAATCAGTCACTTGACTCTATGTCCCTTTTGTCTGCTTCTAGATTAATCTTTTGGCTCAATTCTGTTATTATCTAATAAGCACATTGCAGAATTGATCATTTGACTCTATTCCCCTTTGCCTGCTTTTAGATGACTCTTTCCCTCTGTCACTTTTTCAGTCCCCCACACTTCTAAACATTAGTATGAACAAACAAGTGAACTCAGAGAAACAGGCTGCCAGGAGCCATTGCTGCCTGATCAGGACACAGAGAGGCAAAACTATGGCTAATAAAGAAGTCAGATGTTGCTTTAGCTCCCTTGACAAAACAGGCACAGGACACAATTACCCTAAAATCAGCCCTCAACAACAACAGCCATGTCCCAAAACAGGTAGCCAGTAGCACCTATGTGAACAGATATCTCCTGATCTTCTAGAACTCAGCACTTCATCCCTCCCTTGATAAGAAGGGGCAATGATGTTTACAGAATGTATTTGGCTATGATTAATCTGTACTTGCTTTTATGGAATATGTAACTGTGAACAGTAAAACCTACACTTGATTGCAAATGTGATCTGCATTGCTAGAAATAAGTCCATTTGATTCTGTTTATTTACTTATACTTTGAAAATAAACTTCTACCTTCTTCAGATTAAGTTTCATCCCAGCTTGTAGATTTTGATATGAAGTTGTAAGAAACATGTTTGAGCGTTGCAGGACTCGGGGTCCATGGCTGGGTAGCTGCAACACAGCTCTGTTCAGCAACCTGAGAGACAGAGCTGTAGAGAAAACTCAGAAGCAAAGTGCCAGCAGAAAAACAAAAGCTTTCTTCTTCACCTATCAAACAAAAGGGAAGACTCATAGTAGAAATAACCAAAGAACACCAAACTGTTCTGCAGTCTACACACAGGGCTCAGCACACCCGTGGTACTGTCTTTACTAGCACTGATGGCACCTGGAGAGAAGAGAAAAAAGAGAAAATGCTTGTTATACTTGAAGTACAGAAGTTCTGATTAGGAAAAAAGAAAGATCTCTTCAGTTTCCAGGCTTGCCACGCAGCAAGGAAAGCATAGGAACAGCTTCTTTGCAGCTGTGGAGACAAAATAAATCTGAGTAGCACTCTGGGGTTTGGCCAGTTTCTCCCTGCTGGTCACTGACTGTTTTCCAGAAAAAAAAAAGGGAACAGGGTGAGAAGTCAGTGGAAAAGATCCTTTGCTATTCCTTCCAAGAATTAAAAAAAAAAAAAAAAAAAAAAAAAAAAAAAAAT
>NW_016690292.1:1104010-1121722 GCF_001604755.1 Lepidothrix coronata
TCTTTTTTTTTTCCCCCAAAAAAAAAAAAAAAAAAAAAAAAAAAAAAAAAAAAAAATTTAAAAAATCAAAATATAACAACAACTTGAAAGGTGGAATAAGCTTTCTAACCTATTGCTTATAAGTACTTTTGGACCAATTTGCATGATTTTACTCATGTATGGAGTAGAAATATCCACATATGCATAATGTTACAAAACCCTCTCTCAGATGACACACCCAAGTGTGGTAATGCAATCCCCAAAATTGTAAAAAGACAAGTACCAAACAATAGTGTAGAAGCAACCCTGTCTGTGATCACACTATTCCAGATTGCTGCCAGAAAACTACCTATTTTTGGCACACACTCCAAGAGCAATCGGGGGGAAGAAAGCACAAAGTTCTAGAAGCAAAAGGACTCTGTGTCTTCTGTTCCAAGCAAAGCTTGCTTTTACATTTCAAATACTTCTACATGGAAAAGAGATCAGATAGTAGAGAATTTTTACTGCCTGAGCTAGCATAGGCATATTCCACAGCTGAAAGTTGGACATTAGACAAAGCACGTGTTGAAATAAGATGTCATTTCGTTTTCTAACTGCGGGAATAATTAAACATTGGCAGAGCTTTCAGAGGAGGTGACAGACACACCACAATCTAAGGCTAAGATAAGATCAATTTCTAAGAGAGATGTTTTAATTTATTTTTCACGAAAGCTCCACAAAGGGCACACGTGGGGAGATCACACTGCATAACCTCAGCAACCCATTTTGGTTTGGGGACGTGTAGATCTACAAAGTTTCAAACTCAGGTGGAGAAAAGGGAATACTTTTGCTACTCTCAGAAAATTTGTAGCACTACAGTTCCAAGGGACTGTAATTGTTAAATTATTTGATTGTTAGTCAGTGAGTTACCTTGTTCAAAGCTCAGGAAACACTTTCTATCCAGTGGAGAAATTACTAAATGTACTGACTGGGGAACATAGATCTCCCTTCTTCAGGCACATCAAAATTTACAACTGGAGATAGTCTGTTGGCATCAGCTGAACATTTCCCATACAACAAACAGAAATGCAGCAGGGGAGCCTCCAGGTTTGGCAACATTTCAGTCCAGCTCTTAAGCAGCAGCAGCTGAGTTAAACTTTATATATGACAAATGGTCCATCCAACCCAAAATCCTCCCTCTACAACTTGCAGTCCCTCTACCAGCCCCCTGGACTGCTTGTTGAGATTCCACTACTGTTTCCCCCTTCACCTCTTATTAACCAACAAAACCACAAAGTCATGGAATTTACTCATAAATCTTTTCCTGGCCATCCACACCAAGAGGAGCAGGAAGCTGCAGGAAGTGAGGGGAAAATGCTGAGAAGCATGAGATCTGTTTCTGTTCCCTCACCTTGTCACATCTCTGAGCAAGGCACCCCTGGGTACCACTGACTAGTTCCCTGCATGCCTTTAGAGCAGGAAATGCCATTCAGGGATACTCAGTGTTCAATATTCTCTATTTTTACTCTTTGGATTCTCAACCTTCATCCCCCCAGACCTGTCACTATGCTTCAGCTCTCCTTCTATCTGTTTATTCTCCCCCTGCATTCAGAAGAAGATAGGATTTAGATTTGTTAGGGGCAGGTTAACACCCACTCTTCATGCAAAAAAAACTTGTAAAAATAGCAAAGGCATTCCCTACAGACAAGGAAAGGGAAGCATCATGCATTTGCCCAATGCCAGCGTTCTCCTAATTGGTAGTTAATCTCAGGTGTTTTCCTCAGTGGATTCCATCTGCCTATTTAATTATCTTCGCTCCTAATCGCCTCCTCCGAATGATTTTTGCATCTATTACATCCTTTGGGGGGAAAAAAAATAAAAAATACATGCACTGCCTTTTGCATGACGATCTACCTCATTTAAAGCCTGAGTCCTTGCTTGATAGTAGCAAACAGCAACTGCTTCCCCTACCTACCCCCTCTAGACCTACCCTAACCATGTACACTTCCATCATAACCCCCTATAGTCAACTCTTCTAGAAAGTGAAGACTCTTTTCTATGAGAACTTTGTCTTCCACCTGAAGTACAAAAATGTAAATAAAAGCACACCTTGACAAATACTGGCTATGATCCATGTGAAGTCTTTCACTATAAATATCACGATGTCTCAAAGTAATTACGTAAGCGTGAAATGGAAACAGCCTAATGCTTGAAACACGTCCCTGGATGAGGGTGGCTGACATTCATAAGAAACGACCACTTTCACCTCAACTTCCCATTTTTCTCCTTCAGTGTAGTCAGCAAACATTTGATGATTAAGCTGATCTTTTGCAGAAATCCAAGTGGGCTGTGTTTGACAAAGACGCCGTCGCTCAATGAAACTGAACTGTCACAAGATAAGAAGGACAATTCAATTATGAATTAATAACTGATTAACAGGAAATAAGTTGGAACAATGGGTCTTTTTCCCCCAAAAAAGAAGGGTCACCAGTGGGGCCCCACAAGGACCTTTTCTGGGATCAACACCTTGCATGTTTTAAAGCAAAATCTAGCAACAAGGCTTAACACTTACATGACAGAGTTTGCTGACAATGCTTAAAGTTATTCAAGGTTGCAAAAGCAATGGCCAAAGATCTAAAGACCTTAATGATACTGCTCAAGTGGGCTGTAAAGTATCAGATAAGATTAAATGTAGATAAATATAAAGTGAGGAACAGTATTAAAAAAACCCTAAATTTACATAGACAATGACAAATTCTGAACTAGTTATTACCTCTTAAAAGAGTGATTGTGGAATTATCATAGTTCCACAGAAGTGCCAACTCACTGCTTAACGACCATCAAGAAAAAGCAAGCAGAAGATTAAAGAATAAAACCCAATATACTCTAGAAGTTTACAGGGTGGCATACACTGAAATACTGTAGCCAGTCCTGCTTATTGTAACTCAGCCCTGTTCCTCCAATTCCTGCATCACTGTCTCCAATCAGGAACACATTAGCAGGAGATGCAAATAACACAGCAAGGGCAATGAAAGGAATGGAGCCACTTCTTTCTAAAACACCCCTGGAGTAGTCACAAACAAGGGATGGTAAATGAAAGAAAAAGTCATCAACCCACAAGCCATGCAGAATAACATGGATCCTCTTTTTCACTGCCTCTTCCAACATAAGAAATAACAAACAAGGCATGAAACCAAGCAGGCAGAAAGTTTAAAAACAAACAAAAATAAGTGTTTTTTCCACACAAAATGTGTTTGAGCCTTGCAACTCGGCCACAGGATGTTGTGGATGCTACAAGCATACACGGCTTCAAATACTGATTGGACAAATTCACAGAAGAAAAAACACACTGGGGGCTCTAAAAACAAACATCACCTCTAGTTCCGGAAACCTGTGAGCCACAAATTACTGGAGGCTGGGAGAGGCATTTCCTCAATACACACTATACTCTTCTCCAAGCATCTGCTTTTGGCAGCTGGGAGAGGCAGGATACTGGGTGAGAGGGATCTTTAATATGACCAAGTACAGTAATTCTTACATTCTTACGTAACTCATAAAAAAGTGAAAACATTAATCGCATGTACATCGGAACTATAAGCAAAGCACAGCAAAGGACCAGATTTTTGAAGGCCTAAAGGTCAGTACCATGATTAACTGTTGCAGTCACAGTTTGATAAGGACTTTTTTTTTTTCCCCTCAACACTAGAGTAGCTTAGCCTCTCCCAACCACAAACTTGTGCAAATGTACGGCAAACAAAGAAATGTGAATTTAATTCTGAACCTTCCCTGCAGCTGTGCACACTGTTGCACTGGCACAGCTGAGGGCATGTTACAGGCTTGGAAACAATTGGGCTACTTAAATCAGAAGTGGCCCCAAAGGAAATACTTGTCAAGCTACAGGCTGGATCAGAGGAAATGGAGTATCATTCTGCATCTCAGAAGGCCCTTTTTACCACATCCACACTCTCACCTATGGATGTTTAAAGAAATAATGTATTATTGATATTAAAGACAGAAACGCTGAGTTTGTCCCGTTTATTACATTTGTCCAACATATCCATTTATTTCCAGTTGTTTACCACATTTACAAAACATCAAATTAAAGACAAAAGGGGATGAGGGGTTCTCCTTAAAGGCTGGAGGGCACCTCAGACAGGATGGGTAGAAGTCTTCTTAACTTTAGCTGAAAAACTCCTCAAAGACTCCATCACACCAAATAACTGCCAGCATGGAAAGATTTGCTCCTACAGGTCACATCAGGTCCTAGTCAAGGCACCCAAGCTAAAAACAAACTGGCACTATCTCCCATTAAAAAGCCTTGTGCATCTCAAAACCCACCATTTCTGAACTCGAAGCCTTCCCAGGTTTGCAGTGGTGATGTTGTTTTGGTGAAGCTTCCCAAGTGTTCAGTAGACTGCGCGATACGTGGCATGTTCTGTGTGCCCGATTTGTAAGTTCAGTTCACAACTACCAAGGACGGAAATAATTTCCTTCCATTTCCACGTCAGTGTCACAAACAACACGTCAAAACAGCACAACAGTACAACAAACACCTTGTCACTGCACTTAGCAATAACTCTACAAATTTCTTCCTTTAATGGGCAGCTGGGAAGGTACTAAGTCACCTCTTCTGATTTCAGGGTTATTTTCTTTTTCCTGAATAAGGATCTTTGCATTCTTTAATTGTTCCAGGAAGGGATAAAAGGAGCAGCATCTATCTATCAACCACCTGGATTAACAAGGCACTAGAGAATAAAATAAGAGAGTTTTCTTCTTCCAGGGCCCAGTCTGAGAAATATATATTCAAAAGATATCCAAGACAAATACTACTCAAAGACAAAATACAAGTCTCCTATAATTGAAGGCAACGTAATGCAGCTTTCCTAGAAAAAAAAAACTCAAGAAATTATTTTTAAAATAGCATGAACCTGTGCAACAACGTAAATTTAAGACACCTTTTTGACAAAGAACCTAGTTTTTCGCTTTTGTCCAAAATACGGCAAAACAAAGCAATGAATTACTGAATCCTGGGAATCTTCATACTTGTGACACTTCCTCCTACTCCTCAAATAAAAAAAAATAGCATTAATTATCACCTACATTTTTAAACTGCTAAGTGTCATCCCTCGTTTTTCTCACTTGTAAAACTAGGAATATCAAAACACACCAAAACAAAGTGTTAACAATCCTAAACTTTGGGTTAGGAGGTCTTCAGTATCTCACGCCCAGAAACCCTAAGCAGCAATCAGTGGATCCTATTTTTTGGGGGGATGAAACAGGAGAGAGGATGTATTGAACTTACACCCTCTCACATGTATCAAGCCTACGCATTTTCAAGTACCTGCAAAGGTACGGTACGTTTCCTAAATAAACCACTTCTGGAACTGAGCCCTAAAAAATGCTGGGAAACGCATCATAATTATCGCCGCGACTAGGAGTGACCTACAGAGGGTTACTAGAAAGACGTATTCTGTAATTGTTAATACCAGCAGGCACGTAAGAGAGGCTCGATTTCACCGCATCCTCCCTCGCTCCTTCACGGGCGCACCGCGGCTCCCGCACCGCTCGCTCACGCCACGCCGGCAGCACCGACACGGCACCGCCGCCACCCCTCCCTGCTCCGGGGGCACCAACCTGCGGGAGCGGCGGGCGAGGATTCCCGGGGGATGCCGCCGCACCGAGCGCCGCCGCCGCTCCCGCCCCGCGCCCGCTCCCCGCGCCGGGATCCCGGCCCGGCCCGGGACAGCGGCCCCGCCACGCGGGGCGCGTCTCCATAACAACGCGACCCCCGCCCCGCGTCCCGGCTTTACCCGCTCCGGCGCCCCCGCGGCCCGGGAGTCCTCCGGCTCCTTCCTGCCGCCGCCCCCCAGCAGGGCGGCTCTGCGCTCCGCCGCGCTGCCGGACACCGCCCGACCGGGCTCCCTCCGCGCCGGCGGCGGCGGCGCCGCTTTGTCCCCCCGAGAGCGGCCCTTCCTCATCGCGGCGGCTTCTCCTCCTCCTCCTCCTCCTCCTGCTCCTGCTGCTCCCGCTCAGCGGCGGCGGCCCGGCCGGGCGCCCATGGCGGGGCGGGCGGCGGTCACGGAGCGCCGGGGCGGCGCGGCGGCCGCGGGCACCTGCGCGCGGGGCGCGCGGGCGCGGACATGCCGCGCGCTCCCGCTCCCGCCGCCTTTCAGCGAGCGCGCCCGCCGCGGCGCCGCCCCCCCCGCCCCGCGCGCCGCCGGCTATCGCGAGAGCCGCGGGAGGAGGAGCGAGACGCGGGGGCGCTGAGGGAGGAAGGGCGGCGGGGCCGCCGAGGGGCGAGAGGGGGCCGCGCACGGAGCCGGGGCAGAGCCGGGGACACCTCGGGGACACCCCGCAGGCCACGGGCTACCCGGGCGGCTCCGTGCGGCACGGGCTCTGCGCCCATGCCAGGGCTGCCTCGCAGGAGGAGGCTGGGAGGCGCGGGTTGAGGATGCAGCATGCGGGAGTGTCACCCCGGCGTGAGGGCAGCGTTTGTGCCCCACAGGATCTCAGTCTCCCTCAGTGGACATAGTCCAGAACCGTCTGGACGCAATCCCGTGCCACGTGCTCTGGAACTACTCTGCTTGGGAGGGGGACCTGCGGTGCCTTCCAGCCTGACCCATTCAGTGATTCCGTCGTTCCGTGACTCTGAATCACAGAATGTTTCGGGTTGGAAGGCACCGCAGTGGCTCATCTGGTCCCACCTCCCTGCTCAAGCAGGGTCGTCCCAGAGCACGTGGCACAGGATTGCGTCCAGACGGTTCTGGAATATCTCCACTGAGGGATTCCGCACCCTCTCTGGGCAGCCTGCTCCAGTGTACGGTCACCTGCACAGTTAAGTTCTTCCTCATGTTCCGGTGGAACTTTCTGTGCGTCGTGCTGCCCCCATCATCATGATCCAGGATCAGCTCGGGTGTCCAGCAGCATTTGGTTTCCCTGACAATAAACTCTTAATTGCCCCTAAGAACGTCGGGTGGGCACAGGACCTTCCCGGTGGTGCCACCCGTAGTCGGTAGCATGGGGAAAATGCCACACTGTTCCTCCAGCAGGATGCAGTGGGATCCAAGCCCCAGGCCCCGCAGTGCTGGGGTGACTGGAGCATCCCCCATCCCACCACAGGAGCTCAAACCTGCAGGGAAACATTCACCAGCTGCGCCACCAAGCTCTACAGCACACTTACTGTGGGGCACACTGAGGTGTGGTTCACCATCTTCTCGGTAGAAAAGACAAACCTTCAGAGATTCATTACCTTGAGGAGTAACCAGAGCACATATCATCATCTTGTGTTTCATCTCAGTAATTCACACCCTCTCGGCATTTTTGTCTTCGCAAATTATTTCCTGAGGGTTTAAGTTACCAGTTTCTGCATTCGTTTTTCACAAAAGCAACTTCAAAGTTGCCTTTTTTTTTTTTTTCACCATTACATAGCCAGGAACCTTGCTGCTGCTGCAGAAAAAACAACTCCTTCTCCCTTTTATAAGTGCTGAAAAGCCTTATGCATCTTCAACCAGGAAACCTGATGTATAAATTTTTTATTAATTTTGTACAGAGACAGACAACAAAAATACACTTCCCAACGATTTATTGAGGTAGAAGAGTGGGAGCATTATTAAGTACTTATTAAGAGTATTTAAATGCTTGCTAAAAACTATTTCAGGATGCTGGTTTAGTCACAGAGATCTTTTTCCCTCATAATTGTATATGATAGGGATGGACAACCATGTGGAACTTCCCAGCTGGGAATCCTGCTCTAACTAAATGTAAATAATGCAAATTTATGGAATCTTGGCATCCTCGTTAGTGGGAGTCTATTAGGATGGCACAGTGCCTCATCATAATTTGGCTGGATCTTTGCCCTATTGCAACATAGATGCCAATTAGTCATCTGTTGGTTATGGCCTGTGGGACACCTTGCACTGGCTCACACCTCTTCGCTGCATGTGCCAGAAAGGAATTCATGCAGGAAGAAAGGAAGAAAAGTCACAATGAGGATTTGAATAACATTACCTGTCTAAAGTATTAAAAAAAATAAACATATTAAAAACAAATTTCAGTTGTTTGTTTTAGACAGAATTGCAAATAATTGCCTTCTGGTTCCATATTTTAATCAAAAACTTTAAAAATCTCTTTCATCTCCACAAATCAAAAAGCCATTTGGGGGTTAATAGGGCATTTTACTTGTGAAAAGATTGCATTTGGTTTGCTTCTGGCATATTTCCTTCTCTGTTTAATCCCTGTTTAGTATTTTGGACTCAAAATGTCTTTCCGATATTTTTGAAATGAAAGAACAGTGAGGTTTCATGTTGACGGAATAGGAAAAATACTCATTTTACTGGTTCTCCCATAGTTTTTCCATTCAAACTCGTCACTGAGTATGACCTGAATCTGCAGCCCAGTCTGAGTGACCTGATTTTTCTTTTCCATATGAGCTAGTTTTCTGAACTTTTTTTTTTTTCCAGCTTTAAATAAAAGTAAACGAATCATGAGAGGCTTGGCAGGGAGAAGGGGCACAGATGAACAAGGCAGAGCGTGGTGTGATGCCACGCCAATGCCCATGGTGTTTGTCAGAAGAGTAATTAATAAAGGCTTATATTCTTATGATTCTTGTGTTATCCAGACTGCCCAACACAGAGCAGGGGACCACAGAGAGCCTGTGTAGCTCACGTGCTGATACTCAATTAATGCAGTTTCTCTCTGCAGTTCCAGATATTTCCTTCCCTGGCTTCCACCTTCCACTTTCTCCATTCAAAGAATGTCTCAGCATGCCCTTCTGATTCAGAAGGAATTATGCTATCAGGAAGAGTTCCCTTCCATTCTTCTCTAGCTGGTTTAAAGAGACTTTGGTAAGGCAGAACACAGAGTCTAGTCCAGCTTATCCCATAATGTTTTCTGAAAAGATATAAATTCATCTGCAACATTTTTATGACTGCCGAGCACACAGCTACAGCAATAATTCCTGGAGCTGGAATAGAGATATGCAGCCTGAAGCTGTGAGGTTAAAACCTCTTTATGCCAAATAGGATAGAAAATGCTAAAAGTCGTTAGGATGCTGCTGAGCAAGAGAATTTCCTCTTAAAAATGAAGTACTTCACTTAATCATTTGAATTCCTATTAAATTCGAACGTTTGGCAAAACTGGTGCCACACAAACCCCATCTGATCACCTGTTTCCGCTGTTTCCAAGGCAGAACTGCATCATTAATGCCACCAAACAAGTATATCACCACGACTTGTCATTTGTCATTCCGCTCACACCGTGCACACAACCTTCGCTCTCGGTATTTCTGCTCTGCGTGAGACAGAGGAAATGTCTTTGGTTGTTCTGCATGTGAGTCTGTCAAGCACCTTCTGTCAGTGGCCCAGTTCTAATGGTATTCACAGACAAGTTTTGGGCCTTACACTGGAATACTAATGTTTGGCAATTGGCACTGTGCAGTCAGGCAGGAAGACAGCACGGCACTGCGGCACGTTGTGCTGGACCTGCGTAGAATGTCAGTAATGACAAGTAATTACAGAGGCTGCACGTCAGTGCCGTGACTCCTGGATGCTTCTCTAACTTCCCCCTCCCCCGTGACAGCATTCTTTTTTCAAGATTCACAAATAAAAAACAACCAGCACGACACAACTAGAGAATACCAGTTATAAGCAAAACAAAAAACAAGGGTAAAAAGGTAGTCCTACAGAGCCCAGCAAGACGTGCTGGGCAAAGCTTTGACTGAGACTAATCCATTACTCTTTACAGAGTGAGGCAGCATTTTGTTCAGCACAGTTCAAGAACCTCATCCCAGCCCTGCCAGGCTGGCCAAGCAATGAGTGATGCCTGCACAGCTGAGGTCTGCAGCCACAGAGTATAGCTCCCCATCATCACCTCTAAGCTCCAGAGAAATGGTAAGAAATGCAGGATTTTCCAAAAGAATGCAGGAGAATTAGTAAATCTGGGACCTTGACACAATCTAGGCAGGATTTAGTGAGGTCTGCTCTTTGAGGAGGTCTGCATTAGACATTTGTGCAATCAATAAAAATACTTACAGTTACACGAGGATTTTTTACAGGAAGGTTATAAACAGTCATGTTTCAAGGCACAAGCTAAACATTAAGGAATTCAAGAGGATTAGGAAGAAATTTCTTGCAAGCAGGTTTTTTCATAAAAGTATATTATACCATATATTAATCCAGTGGATCTTCACTGGAAACTGCCACTATTAGTCAGTCTTAGGGACAGAATAACGAAGTAAACTAACTGGATGGCAGTTAATTTGAATGGCAATTACTAGATCTAAATATAACAAAATTCCAGTCATAACTGTATATGATTTGCTTTCCAATAGTTCTTTTCCTTCTTCATCATGAAGGACATATATCCTTGTTTGCAGTGATGCACTATGTCAAAGTGCCAGCTTTGCACTGCTCTAACCTTGGTTTTGGTATCATATTTGCATCTGGTAAGGAAGTAGAAGATATAAATGTGCAAATATGTAACAGAAGTTAAAAGTATGGCTGTGAGATTTAGGGAGAGCTTAGTGCAATAGTGCTTAACAGCACTTCTTAGCAATAAAAGATCATCAACCACATTGTAGTTTTAAAGAGAGAAGAGACCTGTGAATGTGCTGCTTTCACTGTCAGCTTGGGGTTTTTTGTACAGCAATTGCCACAGTAGGGCTGTTACCCCCAGGTGTTAACAGAGGAGAAGTTACATATGCACATAAATGTGTTTATTCGTGCATATTTCTGAAAGGTCCGAAAAGAGAAGCACGAGTGGGGAAGGGAAAGATACCGGCCAGCAGGAGTGGCATCAGATCCTAACTGTTGTCACCCTCTCTTTGTCACCCAAACAAAGGTGAGTTTTAGGAAGGGCCCAGGGGAGGATTACACTTAGTTGAACTGTTACTTTTGGAAACACCTCCCAAATAGATGACAAATACAAGACTGCAAGCCATGGAAATCCAAGAGGTGTGAGGTGGAGACTGGCACCAGGACACTTGTAGAGACTTAATGTGTCTCCATTGAAAGAGAACAGACAGAGAGAGCACAGATAAACTGAAAGGGATTTGGAAGTGAAAACAATCCTCAGCTGGTACAACAGGGACCAGAGCCATTTGAGGGATGCAGAGAGAGAGATGACTATGTAAATAAAGGTACAGAGTAAAAAAATACCTGTTTCATGAGTGTCGTGGACAATTTTCTAACCACAGATTCATCACAGGACAGTGAGTCAAACTATCTAGTACCAATATGGCATGTATGGGAGTCACAGAGACACAACGTGGACCTCAGCTGTGTCCTCCTTAACATTCATGCCTGCAGTGGTACTAACAGGAAAAGCTCAGCAATGACTCACTTGGTGGTTTCCAGTCACTGCCTTTTAATATGTTGACCAGCGTGATCTCACTGTTACCTTGTGCTTGCATTATTTGTTTTCTCTGTAGATCTGTCGGCTCTTCGTTTTGATTACAAGGTGTTCAACAAAACAATTTAAAAAACCAACACAGAATGCTAACACAATGGGGCTCAGAGGTTGGCAGTTCTGACTGAAAGTACTGCCAGTCCTGCCCTCCCCTGTTTGTCTCTCTCATTGGGATACACCACCTTCTGCCTCCCAGCACCACAAATCTTGTACAGCTGTGTTTTAAACTGAATGGGGCAATTGATTTGGCCAGAAACACTGGGGGCAGGGAGGAGTGCAGGAATTCTTTTTGCTGGATCATCTTCCCCATTGGGTTGGGTGCACAACACCCTGTGGGTTGTGCCAGGGCAGTGGAGGGAAAGGGGCAGCACAGAATCAGGGGGCTGTGGGATGTGGCCATCCAGAATCCAGTATTGGCACCAAGTACTTTAAAACACTACATCACAGCTTTACACATGGACATCTAGGCATCATCTCTACACAAATAATTAATATCCATAAGTTTAAATTAAAAAAATAGTGTTTATAATCCCCTAAGAAGAAAGTCATCTTTCCTAAATGACTGTAGAAAATTCATTCAAATATTAATAGTCTGAATAAGAAACAAGATTGCAGTTGGTTATTTCTGGAGTACAGGTAAAACAGGACCCAGATTTTCTTTGTCACTTGTGAGAGCCCCCATCACACAACACAGTCAGCAGCTACCCAAACCAAAGCCCCTGCTTTGTAGAAAAACTAACAGTAATTGGTAGTGGTTCGAGGAACCTCCCAGTAACAGCCCAGCAGAATGTGAAAGGCAAATGAAAGACTAGGGCAAAGGAAGAGCGTTCTGTTGTGCTTTCAAGAGGTACTTTCAACTCAGTAATAAGCTGAAATAAGTAGATTTTTGTCCCCTTTAATTTTGAAAAACCTAACGTGGGGCTTAAAATGACACTTTTGCAATTCTAATTTTGTTGTTTGGGTTGTGATTTCTTTTAAAACCTACTATTCACAAAACTATCTGCTTTTTTTTCCCCCCACTGACTCACTCTCTCGGTTATATAAAATTACTGGTGCTTTTGTCATTCCTGTGCCCTGGTGGAGAACTAGCTCAGCAACATTTGTATACTCAAACAAAGCAAGTAAGACTTACTTTGTTCCGTGAAGTATTCCTTACGCCGAGAAAATAAAAGGAGAAATCCCAGCCCCACTGAAGTGAACAGAAACAAATCACACCTCAAATTCAGTAGCATTAAGATTTGACCTCAGTTGGTTTTTTTCCATAGTCAGAAGTGCCAGACTGAATCCATCTGGAGTGTCTCCCTTGGCATTCAGCTTGACTTGTGACATGATACATTCAACCGGGACTTGTGAAGATGAACTCTTAGTTCTAAAGTCTAAGATAATGAAAGTCAAGGTTATATACTTAACTGATCATCAAATAATGTGCCCTTGTTGCAACTTTAAAAGCAGTTCTGCAAAAGAGCTTCGCTAAATTAGATAACAACCCATGCTCCTAATTACATTTCTTGTTACAGTTAACAAGAAAAACACTTCCAACCTCTGAGCATGCAGGCTCACGCTGAGACATGAGGAACAAACAGATTAATTTCATTAGCACACATTGCCACGTCTAATAAAGCTATAACAGGCCAAATGCTCTAATTTACACTCCTGAAACTCAGCCTCCCTCCAGTCACACTGTTACACTTTCAGGATGCCAAGAAGGGAAATGGATCTGGCAATTGTCACTGGCTGGAAGCGCAAACAATTTTTCCCTTAACCACATCGGCTTTTCAGATTTACCGAGAATATGAAACCCTGAAAGCTTCCTGCAGTCATTAAAGAGATCTGACTCACAAAAGAGGAATCGCTCTGCTGAGTTGGGAGATGTCAGTTGACACAGTTACTAAACTGATTGCCAGAAGCTGGGAAGTTAGCTACTAGCCTGATTTTTCTAAACATTTTTCCCTTATTTTCTGCTAATGGCTCGTGCTAGAAGGAAGTTGCTCAGGTTAGATGGCTCTTGAGACCTCGTATAGCAGTGTTTGTGGTTTTGGAATAGATGCACCCTTTTACTACTATCACTGGCCAGTATCAATTAGATCATCAGATGATAGTTCATTGTTGTGGTGCCTGAATTGCTGTCTGTGGTGATACCTTAACATCAAGCATGCTTTAGCTCTTGAAAAGATTAATAGAATTTACAGGATACTGGTTAAAGTTAAAATTAAATGGCAATAGGAGTCTTAAAAGTACATGAATATCACTGAGCACTTGAAAAGAAGTTCAATTTTAACAAATAAAGAGAAATGACCCATTCAAGTATAGGAAGGGGTAAGAAACTTCCTTGAACAAATTTCCCAGTGTAAGACATCACACAAAATAACTAGCAGAGAATACTTAAGGAATAAACAATCGAGATTCCCTTCTCAGGAGATGAAGATGTGTAGCTAGAAGCTCCTTAGCCTGAGCCTCCTAACATGTATTGCTAACCAGAGCCAAGTCTGGGAAATCACAAACATATGACAATTTTCCTTCCTGCTGCTAGAAACTCTGCCTAATCTCCCAGCAAGTGGTCCCATTTGGCTCATACTCAAAGGCTGAAAGCAATCCCAGTTTCCTATAGCTTAATATAATTTGTATGCCAATTCAGCAAGCAGAGGCATTACAAGAGCCCTCCTGGCACAGTTACACCTTACCCGTGTCCAGGTATTTTCCTCAGACCAGGCAGTGCTGCACAGAGCATGGGCTGCTCCTGTGCTTTTCACCAGGCTGGCCAGCCCCTCCACCCATGCCAGTGTTGGAAGCGAATGTTCACATTATATAGTGAGCTTTATTTTGTATGAATACACAGACCCAAGTGCTGAGCAGCAGGCACGAATCCCTCACATTACAAAGCAGCGAGGAACTCCATGAATTTCAGCCAACACTAGATCGAGCCACATGAGGTGAAGGAGTGGGTAATAAGCCGTTAGATTTACTTCAGTTTCTCCCATAGTTACTTTATGCCTTTTTAGACTTGCCTTAATTAAATTCATTCTTTAAACTTGTCTTAATTAAATTCTTTCTGGAACATAAATATCACTCAGTTTCCACTGATCTGGAAAAGGCTCTTTTTAGGCCAGCAAGACGTTGTCCTTGAGGCATTTCCTAGAACTAGGATAGAAATCAGTGCTTATAGCTTATAAAGGTTGTTTTGTTATCATGCTCAGTGATTTTGCTCAATGAGAATCATACCACACTTCCATTGTGCCAATGTTTGTATTTTCAAGAAAAAAGGTTAGTAAATAATGGCCCCAGAGTATTATCTGACAAGCCAGTGTTCTATTCAAAACAGGAAAACAACAGATGCTGCTTTCCTTATGCATCTAAATAATCACAAGGTACTGAGTGGTGCTGCTCTTTACAGTACTCAACAAGACAATCTGTGAAAGTAAGTGCAACTATTTGTCATCACCACGTCTACCTTACACCATGATTTATGTTTAGATGCAAATCCTCTTTGCAGAAAGCAAATCTCCCAATGAAATCCCATCAAGAACCACTATAAGCCACTCAATTAACAGTTTCTTGTAGTGCTTGTGACACTGGCTGTAAAGTACATATATGAGGCAGGTACAGCAACCAGAGTAAACAGCAGCAGGTTATGAAGGGATCTTGTGAAGAAAGAGCAAAGACCTGGGAATCAGGAGACCTGGACTATCTTCCAGGAGAGGCAGTAAAATTACTGTGTAACGAGGCAAGCCATCACACCTATAGGAAAAGTTAAGCCAGTCAGGTTGAAATAAGAAGAATTTAATGTCTTGAATTCAGTGAAGCCTGAATCAGTGATAAGAGCCCCGTGAAACTGTTGTGGAAATTAATCTAATAATTAATAATACAGGGAATCATTGAAAAAACAGGCAGGGGGGTTAGTGGCATTTGGATTATAGGAGAGCTGTTGTTTTTCTAATCCTAACCCCCATTTGTACTTTCCTCTTTATCATGTCAACGTTTGCAAGCAATAAAAGGGCATTATGTGCTGGTCATTGCATCTGCTCTTGAGATAAATCTGTGTTAGCATTCCAAAGGGTCAAGGAACTCTTCCAGGGCAAACAAATTCTGGAGCACTGGTGCCAGATGGTGTGTGTATATAAAGTGGAAAATGAGAAAAGCACTTTACTGTGTTCCTGTTCCAGGGAGAAGTATCACCCAGGAAGACAATAGAAGAGGTGAGAAACTACTGAGAAATTGAAGAGACAGTTTTCTTCTTCTCTATCTGTTGTGTTCTTTCTATCTGAAAAGTATAGGTACATAGAGGAATGGCAGTCCTTATTCAGGAAAAGTTATTCCGAAAAGTTATTCCAAAAAGTTAACAGGAATATTTGACTAAAGAATGAAGGGTTAAATTAGTAACATATATAAAGAATTTTGCATTGATTTATGTAACAGGTTCTAGATTTATCTGTATAGCTGGCTAATATATAGTCTGTGTTTAGAGAAATTTTATTCATAAAGACAAAACATTTTTATCTTGCATTTTTGACCAAAAGAAGCAGAAAACAGTGGATCAGATTCTTAATTATAAATAAGCATATCTTCAACAAAGACAAGTAATCAGTGTAATTTATCCAGCTCAAGTGCTCACCACTACTAGCTCACTTGCAGCTGTATTTGTTGTGTAATTTTCAAGTGTGTAAAACAACTCTGCAAATTTTAAAACTCATCAATATTTTTGTCAAATCGAGTGAAGCAGAGAAATGTCTCTTGGAAGGGTTCAAAGATAACTCAGGTCAGTCTAAGAAATTTAAAGTAATTTTCTTAAACACTGAAAATTATAACAAGTTTTCATAAATAGCCTGAACTATGGATGGCCTTTATCACTTGCCACCACACCTCAGAATTAAGTAGCAAAAGTGTAAGTGTTCAGTTATAAGGAAAGAAGGAGAATGTATGTCTTAATGTGTGTCTTAATATTTCTGTGTGCATCTTTGCTGAACATATTTTACTTGATTATATATGTAGCTTTTTAAAAGCAATCTTTATTTTCATGTTATGGCTTCTCCTAGAGAAAAGGTTACAAACAAAGACTTCTCTCCATACAGGAAAAAGAACTGGACAATGCTCAGGTTTGCCGTCACCCTCTTTGCTGTCATAACGTCATCCACCTGCCAAAAATATGGATGCCTGGAAGGGGACACCCAAAAACTGAAGCCAAGTCCTGAGTCAGATATGCAGGAGTGCACTCTGTACTCTAAATGTAAGAGAGGTTTAATTTTTGCCAAATATAGTGGAGAAGCACAGCGTTGTACACACTAATTGTTTTGGCAGTTCCCCTAATTTCTCAAAAGTTTGTAAGATTCAGTATACATTGTATTTGAAAAGCTTCCTTCATTGGCATTTTGCTGCATGCAAACCAAGAGTAAGATTCTGGGTCTTAACAAAGTCAACTGCAAAACTTCATTGACTTCATTTCTTTTCTTCTAAAAATCTGATGCAGTTTGCCTCTCTTCTAATCCCATCTGCTTAAAATTGGTTAGAGCAAAGCTGAATCTGGTTTATTGTGATTGAGTATAAAAATTAATTGTAGCAGACACGAAATGGGAAAGGTTGAGATCAAAATTCTATTGGGAGAAAAGTACGGTACTTATTACATTTTTTCAACTATTTGGTTTATGTTTGATAGTTTTCAAAGTGAGTATCTCTTGGGATATAACGTCTGGCAGAACACTGGTAAAATTCTTGGGGCTCTCTGGGCACACCTTGACAAAGCACTGTTGGTGACAGTCCACCTCACCTAGCACACAGCTATTTCCAAACCCAAAAATGTCAGAGCTTGAGTACATCTCCTAGTTAGCACTAAGATTTTACCATATTATGGTCCAAACCAGATTAATCTTACATTTTGAGTCGTCCGAATACAGTATTAAAAAAAAAGAAAAAATCCTTATTTCAAAATCTTTGTTTTATCCCCAACAGCTTCGTGTTGCTATGCAGACTTCACAGAGCAGTTGGCTCACTCCCCAGTAATTAAAGTAAGCAACAGCTACTGGAACAGATGTGGGCAGCTCAGTAAATCGTAAGTGAGCTTTGAAGTTGTCTGTGTCCTGTTTCCATGTGTCTGTGCTGTGGCAGCCACACAGCTGCTGGTGGACACCAGGTTCCCCCAGAGATTATGTCACCCAGCCCAATTCTCATCATCCTGTGTCTACACCTTACCAAATCTTAATTTATACTCCTTATGCCATTTTATCGTGAAAAAAATATGTTTTTTTCAAGTTTGCTTTCAGCATAGAACGAGGTGTAGCCATTGTAAACCCAGTAGGTAACAGCCACACCACCCCTCTGTGGGTCTCCAGCACAACCATCACCCACCAGTGAGTGTGATCA
>NW_016690292.1:1122116-1197835 GCF_001604755.1 Lepidothrix coronata
TAACGGCTCTTGCCTGCCACTCCCAGGAGAGCAGCACAGTTTGTGATTTTAAGTAACTTCAGCTGGGCTGTGGGAAAATCTAAAGAATAGCGAAACCGTGAGGCTACAGCATAGACAGTGTTTTGTGCCATAGCTTTAAACTACATTTTATTATTTCCCGGAATCATTCTTGCCAGGAAAACCCAAGGCCTCAAAAGTTTACAGAAAGCTCACACAAATAGGGCTGAAATATGCATGGAAACATTTGTGCACTCTGTAGCTGGCTGTGGGGATTGCACGGTCAGAGTCTGTGCACCGTGCCAAAGGAACGAGTTTGGAACTTAAATACTAACAGGGCCAGAGGATGCTTTTCTGTGTTTTTCTCCTAATTTGTAGGATTGCATCCACATCAAAGCAGGCCTAGAAAACTGAGGCTGTAGCCTTGATGCTCAGAAATGGGTTTATTTGTGGCTTTTCTCATCCACCACAGCTGTGAAGATTTCACAAAGAAAATCGAGTGCTTTTACCGGTGTTCTCCACATGCTGCTCGCTGGATCCATCCCAATGACACCGCTGCTATTCAGGCTGTTCCATTGTGTCAAAGCTTTTGTGATGACTGGTAGGTTCAGCTCTTCAATCGAAGTATTTTTATTTAGTTTTAATATGCCCACGATTCAATGGTGTTGTACCACCTTTTCTCTTGTTCTGCTTCTCCATCTCTACTTTTTCCTCTGCTAAGCTACTACCCCTAAAATAATAATGACACGGGCTGTGAATGCAGGATGAAGGCACTAAACTGAGATTAGTGACTCAGGGACAGCACTGCCCTGCTTCAGTGAGGATGCAGTGCAGTGGCATCGTGACAGAGGAGCTCCCACCACGTTGACAAGCACTAACAGCAGCCTAACACCCTTTGAAAAGTCCACGTCTATGAGTTAGTGTTCATGCAGTTAGCATTTTCAATCTAAATACTTGATCACTCTATGATACATTTCTTTTGTATGCATAAAATGCACTACAAAATCAGCAAAGAAGCCACTTCCTGTGGGATTTCATGTAACGATTAATTCATGTAACAAATTATCTTCATTCCTTAATATTGTGCCTTTGACCTTAACTCTTCCATTCCATTATCACACTCTCTAAAATCTCTTCTAAAAGCCTGAGAGAGTAAACTGCAGCCAAGTAATGCTAAAATTATTAATGGCAATGGGCAGCATAATAGCATTTAATTTTGTTCCAAAATACAGCATCAGGGAATCACATTATTTTTTGAGCACAAGGCACATGGTGGGACAACCCTTAGTCTTGGGGTAGGAGCATTATATTCCTGTAGGGTTCTGAGATTTTCCCAGTGATACACACACAGTATACATCCCTCTCTCCCTGAAATGCTGGATCTTAAATAACATCATCCTGTGACACATAAACCTCAGTCAGCCCCATATGAATGTTGTGCCCAGTCACTAGAGTAACTTGTCTGGAGGGGTAAATTGCTGTGAAGCATAGTGCAAACAGCACAGGCTCTGTTCACACTACGGGATTCTAATTGCTAGCTTTCCATGAAAGTGATGGTCTGTGAATGTCTGGATCCCTTAGGCTGCTCTGAAAATCATGGGAAACTGTTACGATACTTCTAAAAATGTTATAAAAGAGATTTTCTTAAAAGTGCAGAAAATGCAGAGCACAGGGTAGTGCGAGGTAGGGTTCTCATGCACTGCTCTCTGCTGTGCCTTCCTTAGTGCTTACACAACTTGAATATTATTGACATGTGGATCCATTTCCATTCTCATATTCCCTCCAAGGGCAAAGTCATGTATGCAGCGCAGAATTTTGGTAGGATTTGCTTTTAAATATGTCTCCAATCCTTTGTGCCAGAGAAGGAAATAAAGCCTAGCTTGCATTTGTAATGGAAGACAGTGAGAAGGGCTGGTGTATCTCTTAGCTTCCCTAGAGTTTTCTCTAGTGATGAAATTTATTTTTGTGTCATGAAACTCCATGTGCCTCAGGAACAGATTTGTCATATGCAGTCTTCTTTCCTAAGTTTTTGGTAATCTTTTAAACTGAATCCACATTATTGACCTCCTTGAAGATAAAGACTGAGACCTTGAATTTCTCTCAGTGCTCCTAGAGCTGAGTACCAAATATTACCAAATTTTGCATTTGGATATTAAAGCACTGGAGTTGCCAGTGAGCTTTACCATAGATCTAACAGCAAAATTATAAAATATCAATATCTAAAACTACTGTATCCCAAAATAAGTAGCATAAAAAGTCATTGCTCAACTGCTACATCGAGTGAAAGAGTAAAGATGAAAGAAAATGTTTGCTGTAAGTTTAGTTTGCACCTATGAAGTGGTTTAAGCCAGCTTTAGTATATGTGAGATTTATACCAAAGTGGTATAAATCAATATTGACCAATTGTGGGTCAATATTACATTGCAAAATCCTCAGTGTCCCCTGGGCATTGCCAGAACCTGAAGGTATACAGGACTTTTAACTTCCATTGCTGGAAAGTATGGTGGGGTGATCGAGAGCTGCTGCACAGGAAAAATTGACCCTTTTCCAGTATAAATCTCCTGCACAGGAAAAATTGACCCTTTTCCAGTACAAGTCTCCTGACAGAGAGCAGGCTCTGCTCTGAACAAATACTGAACAATGATCTATTGCCCCTGTTGGCATCACAGATGCCTGGCCTGAATCAAAAATGTAGTGACGACCCACTACCCTGAACACTGCTCTGTGTGTGCCGGCCTAATGCCAGTGTCAAACCCATTCCTTCACCCTGCCAAAGGCCTGAGGCTAGAAAAGAGCCTGGACAGAATTCCCAGTCTTTCTGGTGATTTAAAGTAACATTTTTTCATGTTCTATTCACTGGAGTCCCTTTAGCATGCTGTAGCACTGCTGGTGATGTGACCTACTTTCTCTGCATACTGAGAGTGTGCCTGCTGCATACTCTGTGTCTTTGTGGCCAGAAATGTGCAGAGTATTCTGAATGAGCAGTGACTTAATTTAAAAGAAATTCATCTGAGTAGCTTGGGGCCTTCCTTTTCTTCCTATTGTCTTAGAATTTCTTGCTCCCACTAGTCCTAAAACTACTGCTTTTGAAAGAATCCGGTGTGTGTAAGCCACTTTCTCATTCACCTGTGAAAGGGCCTTGTGCCCCCTAAAAGAGAAACAGCTCATTATAAAAAATACAGGGGGAAAAAAAGCTTTGAAATAACAATATCCTGCCCATTGAGCATAAGGAACTAGCATGTTCAGGAAGTATTTATGTTTCTCACAGGTTTTAATTAATATTTGAAGAAACAACTGGTGGGTTCCTGGGCAGCAGAAATCAGACTTTTCACAAGTCATGATTTTTCATAAACTTGGCTTCATAATTATTTCCATTGGGATAAAGAAAAACCCATAACAATAGAGTTATGCCTTGCCACCTGTTCCTAGAACAAACCACAGAGTCAGCCAATAATCATAATTGGGAAACATTTCATCTCACAATTCAATAAATAATGGTGAATAAAAATATAAACACTTTAATAAGCATATTCTATTCAAGTTCCTGAGGAAACCAGATGCATACCATGAATATTAATTTATCAAATTGCAGCCTCTATTTCCAGCAGAGCCCCTCCCTCTGACAGCAGATTAATGGATGAACACGTTTGAGAATATGGGTCTCCTCTCCCAGACCTGCTCAGGCCCTGATTACCCTCCATCTGTTACTGCTCTTTATCCCTTCAAAAAGCCCAAAAAAACAATGTGAAGGTCCTGCAGATGTGCATGTTCTGACCTTTCTGCATTTGCAAATGTACTGCAATGTCTTGTTCTTTTAGTTCTATGACCACATGACAACCCACATATTTAATTTAAAAATGTAAGGCTGCAGCCCTCGTGATATCAAAACAGTTTTGGAAACGTGGCCCTGAAAATGAAAAATTCCAAACAGAAAATATATCCAAAGGCATTAATTACAAATATCACACTGAATGATGCTCACTTTTTGGAAGCTGTGCCTTATGGTTTTGGCACTCTCAGTAACCGGGTGTGAATAGTCTGCCTAAAGCCAATGAGACTAAATTTAAGTAGATGTTAACTGATTTGCAGAAAAGGATCCTTAAGAAAGGTAAGAGCCAAAAAGTAGAACATAAAAAAGAAGTGGAAGGAAGGAAATTATGTAGGATAATAGTAAGCCATGAGCTCTCTCATCATGTAGACCAGCCAGTTGCACACTCTACTCATTCCAGGTCATTTATAGCCTTTTTTCCACATTACCACTTACAAGTAAAAAAGAACTTAAAATTTAAAGTTTTAGTCCTACACCCTACAATACTTATCTTTCCTCCATTACTACAAGTTTAACTGCTTTGAAAACATCATTTTGAGGCTGACAGCCTGTTAGTTTATATGATTTTGTTGTTTGTGGATTTTCCTTATTTTCAGTGCACATTCCTCACAGCAACCCCTCTGCCCAGGAAACATCAGTCTCCTCCCATATTAATTCACAAATACAAACTTTCCCCTCACCTCCCTCAAGTGACAGTTCACCCTTGGCATCCCTGTGCTCTGTCACAACGTTGAACATCAGCATTTGTGAAACCCCCTCCCACACAGTGTTTCCTCCACTGAGTAACATCAGATAACCAAGCAGAAAACACCCAGGCCACGAGCCCTTTGCTCAAACCTGTGAGTATAAAACGTGGTGAGCAAACTGTTTAGTTTCCACGGGGATTTAGGTCTTCCTGGCCAGCTTGGAGTTTATGTACATGTCAAGCAAAGATAACGTGCACATTTCTGGAAGATCAGTTGCTAAGCTGCACTGTAATCACACCACATTACTAACAGAGCCCCCGGACACTTTTTGAGTTGAATGTGAGTCCACAGAAAAAGAGTGAGAGAAGTAACTGTGTCTTCCACACTGATCTCCACCAAGGTACGAAGCCTGCAAAGATGACTCCATATGTGCTCGTAACTGGCTGACGGACTGGGAATGGGATGAAAGTGGAGAAAACCACTGTAAGAATAAATGTATTCCATACAGTGAGGTAAGAAAACTGGATCAACTGAAGCAGAAAATATGGCATTAGGAGTGCTTTTTTTTTTCCCCCTGAATATATGGGAGTAAAATGCCATCGATGAATTACCTTTACTTCAGCAGTTCCAAGCCATACCTACATCAGACTTTTCAAATATAGACATTTTCAAACATTTATATTTATGTACATCACTTACTCGAAGTACGTATACATTTAATTAATCACTATTCATTCCACTTGTGAAACAAAAGTTCAAGCAGCACTGATATTTTAACCACAGCGGGATTTAGAAAGTAAAAGATAATGAACGTTGCTTGTACAATGGAGACACTGAGATGCATTTCATAAGGTTCCTTACACAATCCGGGGCTCTACACTCTTCCTTTTTTTTTAAATTGGGATGTAAATTCCCAAAGCACTGAGGAATTTTTAAAGTTTTCTTGCCTATTAGGCATCTTTGCCCTTTTCTCTATTTTACCTTGTTATGTTCAAGTCATTCTCCATCCTCCACACCCCTATATCCTGACATTCTTCCAGTTGTCTCCCTTTTGTTCTCCATAGACCTATTGTATCTCTCACGTGTGTTCACCACTGTGTCTGCCAATTGTAGGCAGAGCTAACTTTGCTCTTTGTAACTCTGGTGGTTAAAGAGCAGCACTAACAAGGTTTCTGAGAGCTCATCCCATCTTTCTGAGAAGGTTTAATGGTTGAGATAAGTAATTTTGTGAGCAAAAGTGTATAAAATGAGAACTGACAAGACTCACAGGAGTAAGGTTGCCTGGAACCTGATCTACAGACCTCTCAGGAGTCAGGATTTTTTTAGTGACTCGAGTAAATTTAGCTTCAGGGCGATATAACACAGCCCAAAACTGCTACACTTAATTGAATATTTTTAACAGTTGAACTTTACTGAGTCCGTGAAAAACTGTCCAAATTGCGGAAGTTAAACCAAATTTAAGTGAGGTGCTTAGGGACTGGTAGTAAGGCTTGCAGATTCATTGTTTTGAATTGAATTCAAATTCCTGTACTTTCGAAAGTCAGTTCAGCAACTGATATAAGTGGAAGACACAGTCCAGTTAGTGCAGGACTGCTGTCTGCCTTGCAAAAGTGACACTAATCAGCAGGCTCAGGAAGGTGGCCAAAAACAAATGGGCTGTGGAAACTTAAAGCTTCGTTTCCCAGATGTGCTAAATCATCAGTAGTTCCAGATGAAGTGAAAAACAAAATTATAATCTCCGTAAATAATCTCCAGTCTCTGTTCAAACTGTCCCTGGTTCAGAGATAGGAGTTTTTAACCTTGAGTTCCCCTGTATTTATTTCTTAAAGAAAATATACCATCTGCAGGGAAAAACATGCAGCAAATCCCGAGGTCTTATCACTTGAGACCAGGCGCAGCTATTCCTAAACTAAATGGAACCACACCCTAAACTGTCCATGTTTTTCACCAAAAATAGGCTTGCATGGTAAGTAGGAATAAAGATGAAGTTTCTTCAGAGAAATTTTAAAAAAAAGCATTTTCCATATGACATTTACATGATATAAAAACACTAGACTTGATTGGTTTGGTCTCAACTCATGGAAAAGAAAGATACCGTTACCCAGAGGCACAGAGGGTTTTCCAACCTCAGAGCACTGTGGACAGTTCCTAATTTTTTTTTTTTTTTGATGCCCTCAGCTCCCACGGAGGAGCAATCAGCAACCCTACATGTGACATGTGCAACTGGATCTAATGGGTCTTTGGAACAACTGCTGAATAAGGAACAAAGGCTGAATATTAAGGATGCACAACTGATCATGGCCAGTTTTAACCTGGCTAAAATGAGGCACATTTTGTCACTCTTGTCCCAGCTGAGTGCTCCCCAAGCAATGTTAATGCACAGACTAGAACATTTTCCAAGAAGCTATAAAGTCAAAGTCCTTTGCAGTAATTTAGGGACATGCTGGGTAAATGGGCTGTGTGCACTCTTTGCTTGCTGCAGCATTCTGATTGTGTTCTGATCTTTAAGCAGAGTTAGGAGGAAGGTCAAAATAAAATTGCCAATTTAGCAAGTAGAAGAGCACGAGCACATGTTACAGAACCTGTGGGACACAAGAATAGAATATAGCCATGTGTCTTGCATACAGACCCAAGAAAACCCACATGATAGGTTTAAATGCTTTCTTGAATGATTACCAAACAGCAGGTCAAAATCTAGGAACTGCACAGGAGCTGGAAGAAAACGTTTAGTGCTACATAAAATCGCAGGAATAGTGGGAAAGAAAGAGCTAAGATCTGCCTGTCCAAGAACATAAGGAAAGAACTAGGTGGATTAATGTTTTCTGACCCTGCATTGCTCCCAGTGCACGAGTCAACCTCCATACTCCTTCTCCAGCATTCATGGCAAAAGCCCTGGCTAGAGATGGTATGAATTGAAAAGCTATTTTACAGACTACAGAGTCTTTGGGGCTATTTGGAATGGACTCTATTATTCATAAAGGATAGAATTCTAAGGCAAAAGTGATTATTATGCTTTCTTCTCATCTGCCTTCCTTACAGTATAGGTCAACATTGTTTTGCACATGGGGAGACAGGGAGATGTAAGAAAAACTTGTTGTCAAAAATAACTGGAGCAGAAGAAGCTGCAGGACTACGGATACCCAATGCCACTTCTGCCTAATGGACTTAAATTTTTTGCACACAGAGCAGCTTCCATGCAGAAGTCTCCCAACCACAAAGACAAGGCATCTGCACAGATTCACAGTGCCAGATCTTTGTATAAGCTGGTGATGGTGGTAAATCAGCACACCGACCAGGAATTACAGCACTTTGAGAAACACCGTAGGGTTAAAGAATCAGTGTCATGGGCAAGGAACACTTGTACTATTACAGATGAAACCCAGCTTCCATCAGAGAGATGCTGGTGACATGATCGAGGTGAATCAGTCAGTAACAGAGCCCGGCGATCCTGCTGCCTGACCTACAGTTTCAGTTACTAACACTCCTGCCATCACTCCCACCCCCAACTTCATTCTTAGCTTTGCTTCTGGGATTACCTAAAGCTTCCTTTCCAGGAACAGAAAAGACTGAACTTCAACCACAAACACGTGGGAGAAAAGCAGGCAAGATGAACTGTACATACTGCCTGCTTTGTGTCTGGGCATGATAACTCCTAAGCTAATACTTGTTAGGCAAACTCAGGCGGGGTGGGCAGAAGGTTATCAGAACTGCTGTGTGGTTCACAGGTCCTATGACACCGGCCTTACAAAACAAGGTAGCACCAAAAACAGGACAGATGCACTTGAGAAGAGTACAGGAAGCTGCAATTGCAAATTCCTTGAGCCAGAGGGGCCGTTGCACCACTGGACACAGCGCTCTGGAAGCTTGAAGAAAAGTTACTTTCTTCAAGCAGTTGCTAAGTTATGTCCCTTCTCTTTGTCTTTGAGGTCCTGCCTGGACATGAAGTACATTGCAGGAGGCACAATGAGATCCCTCAGAGCTGTTATTCCATTGGGCTGTCTCTGGCCTGTAGATAAAAGGATTCCCATATTCAAAGCACTGTCTGGCACTTTCAGCACTACTCAGATTTTGAGGCATGTCAGAGTGTCCTGACATGCTACAATTTGTACAGCCTCTCACACACAGCTTTGGTCTGTCAGCCCCAGAGAGCTGCTGGGCTGTCAGCCCCAGGGTGGAAACAAAGAGCAGCTGTTGATCCCTGCACTTTGTGTAGCCACTTGCTCTCACAACAAGCAAATCACTCTTGCCAGCTGTGGGACTGGATAACATTTTAAGATATTTCAGAAGAGATGAAGTATAGCACATAGCAGGACAGTAAACGAATGCAGATAACTTTTTTATAAGTTAGTACCAATTTTTAAAAAGTGATAAATGTTTATCAATTTGTTACAAACTGATTTTAACTCAAATCTTTCAAAGTGTAATGGAGGCATTTCTTATTTGACACACAGATGTACGCAAATGGGACTGACATGTGCCAGAATATGTGGGGGGAGTCATTTAAGGTGAGCAAATCCTCCTGCCTCTGCTTGCAAATGAACAAGAAGGACACGATTGCAATCAAGTATCTCCTCTCCAAGAGCTCAGAGGAAAGCTCCAGCAGCAGCAGCAGCAGCAGCAGCGAGGAGCACGCCTGCCAAAATAAACTCCTGAAGTTTCAGAAACCAGAGGAAGAGGAAGGTGAACAGACAAGATAAATGCTAGTGGATGTATGTCAGGACAAGAGAAATCATCATGGAGGCTGGGCTCAGGGCATCATGCCAGCCTGCTTTATTCCTTGCTTCCTAGAACATAATAAATCAATGGCTGGTTGTATTAATCTTTCTCTGATGTTTTTGCATCTGCATCACAAAGCTCCAGACAGGTTAGCACAAGTGTAATCCTGTGACTTGAACTGAACAGCTACAAGCCTGAAGGTAACATCTAGGGGTTGACTTTCAAAGAGAAGAGGCACAGGCAGCCCCTGCTGACTTAAGGTGGAACAGTGAGAACTAGAGACCTGTGGAAGGTCATGCCTGCCAGTAATGCACCAAATCTTCAACCCAAACCCTTTGTTAGCCAGGCACGCAGCACCCCTGCCACGAGTTCCTCTGTGCGTGGCTCTGCTCAGGCAAAGAAGAAATCTGCAGGCAGAAATAGGTCAGTGAGCCTGGCTACTGACCACTGAAAATGTATTTATTTTGTATCAAAAACATTTTCACAAAACAGGGGATTGTGGTGTACCACATAAATCCTTGGATCCAAATATTGTCAGCATAGAGCATCCACCATCTGTTGCACAGGGCTTTTACCTTAAACAACAGCAGTACAAAAGTCTCCAACAACACCAATTTGAAGCATAATTTTGAGTGCAATTAATCACACTGAATGATTCCAAAAAGAATGACCTCCGACAAACCAAAGTGTCAGGGAGGGCCCCAGTCAGATTTCTCCCATCAGTAATTCTGCTTCCCAGCATCACTGTTACAGTCAAATTAAAACCAAAATCTGCACCAGTCCCAGAGGGACTGGTCAGGTAAGGGTGAACAAAATCCTGCTTTCAGTTGTGCATCCATACTTCTACTGCTGTAGAGTGGACAGGTCTGTGCCATTCTTACAGCCTTTCATAGTGTCATCACCAGGGAAACTGTGAAGAGAGTTGAATTTGGGGGTCAGATGATCAAATTGTGAAAATCAGCATCATTTCAGTGCTTTCAAAGCGGCTCAGTGCCTGACAGCATTTAAAGATCTGGCCCACAGTTAAAACAATGACTTGGCACATCCTGTTAAACTGAGAGAATCTTAAAAATCCAGCACACTTTCTTCACTGAGCTGGTTATTTACTGGAATGGTTTCACACAGCTGCAATAGTAATGCTAAACCCGTTAGGTCATGCTCTGCTTCCAACCAGCTTCTCAGTACATTTAACAATTAGACTAATTCCTACCAGCACTGAATTGTTCTTAGAATGATACTTTGCCACATCTGCATTTCGTGCTCACTCAAATTGTCAGTTCTACTGTTTGAAAAGAAAGAACAAGAATTTGGTCTTCAGTAAAGCTCTCACAGTCTTTCTTCCCCCCATTTCACTAATTCTGTTCTTTCCTGTCCTTTTTTGCACCTGGATCAGAGCAGAAATTTTCCTGCTTTTTATTTTGACGTGGTCAAAATTCAAGAATTAATTATCCCCTCTCACTGCCATAACACCAACTTTTTCTGTATCACCATGGCCAAAGATTTCCTTCTTGTTTTTTTTTTTAAATATAGCACAATTGTTTCACAGAATCACAGAATATGCTGAATTGAAAGGGACCCACAGGGACCATTGAGTCCAACTCTGGCCCTGCACAGGACCACCCCCAAGAGTCACACCATGTGCCTGAGAGTATCATCCAAACCTTTCTGCCTATGTCTCTGCACTTTTTCTTCCATTCCACTTTATTGTCTTTGCTCTGGCTGAACTACACTTGAAATCACTCTCAATAACCAGCTCCTCCATGCTTAGTTTCAGGATGACCCATGACACTGGTTATTGTGTGCTTTTGAAGAGCACCAGGTCCTACAGCAAGATAAAGGACCAAGAAAGACCATTTAGCTCCTATTCATAATTTTCCCACTGACTCGTGATGTACCCTAAGCAAACCATTTAACTCTTTTGTGATCCCAATAATCTTGCAGAGCTACCATATTTCTTCTAGGTCATCTCTTTTCTAGGACAAAAAGTCAAGAACTCCTCTGTTGTCCCTAGCATAGAAATTGCCCCATACCTTTGGTCATTCTTTCATTGATCCATGCATTTTCTTCCAGAAAGACTTTCAACCTTGATTTAAAACTTCAAATAATGGGGGGTTTAATTTAAAACTCAAAACAATTGCCCAGTGCACCCGATAATTTGTTTCCTCAGTGTTAGAGATAATTCCCAGTTTAACATTTGTTGTTTCAGCTTTCAGCCACTGCTTTCTGCACAAGTCTTTTTTTATTAAAGAGTTCTTCATGTTTCAGGATTGCTTTTCTGCTCAGCAACACATACCCTGGATCAAACTGCTTCACAGCAATTAGGTCTGTCTTAGCTCTCTTCAGTTTACATGTGTTATTATAAGACATTCCCTCTCTCTTTAAATCATACTTATGGTTCTTCTCTGCACCTTCTCCAGCCCTGAATATCCTCCCTAAATCATACAAATCAAAGCCATACTCCATGGCAGTGTTAAGGGTGACCTACAGAGAGACCTTGTCCCTGCCTCTCCCCACACTTCTCCCTAACTGCACTGCCCGTGTCTACAAGAGCATAGTTTTGATTATTTTCATGCCTCCAGTGTCCACGTGTTACAATTCTTGGTGTTACAGTCAGTTTTCCACTGTACAGCTCCCTGGTCCCACAGGTGTGAACTCTTAAGCAATAAGGTCCCATAGTTCTTGCTTTGCACTTGGTTGTATTACAAAACCTTCACCTGAATACACCAACCTTCTTAAGCCACTGTTTGCTCTGTCTAGTTGCTTCAAACTCGCAGTAATTTATGTCTTAAACAACCTTTGTGACAGTCAGAAATGGGATCAGTGGGGATTTTACATTTGCAGAAAGGCTAGGATAACTCAGGCAAAGCAAAATGAAAAATAACAGAAATCGCTAAAATATAGACTAGAACAATACACTGGGCAGGTAACCAGGGAAAAGAAGGATCCAAGTTACTGGTGGCTGCAGACATCCCCACCTAGTGCTGCTTGGATTGGCTAAGTTCTTGCTATGCCTCACAGCCCAAAAGCATGTCCTGCCTCTGGACCCACACTGGCCCAGACCACTGAAATGTTTCTGTATTTAGTGACTTGACCGAGAGCTTTTATTAAAATGTCACAAGAGTAAATCAAATGCTTTGTGAAATAGGTTGTGAAATATGTTCCTACACCAATCTGAGGAGACAGACTTACAACCTTTATCAATAAATTACATTGGACTTATCAACAAGACAGTGTTGAGAAAACAAAAGTGATTGCCAATTATTGACTTATTTACGACCTGGCTGAGAATCAGCTTGTGTACTGTGCTACTTGGGCCTGGTGTCACGTTAACCATAACACAGCTAGCTGGGTCATCCTGATTGCTCTGTTTATTTAATTTTCTTTCCTTAAACATTGGCAGAATACTGTGTGTGAGTCTTCTGAAATTTCACTGACATGCCAGGAGTTCTTACAAATGAGATCTCTCTTGACAGTTCTGTTAGAGATCTTTACTATGTTACCTGAGCAAGCTGCTTTAAAATTATGAATGTTACTCATAATGAGGAACCTCATCTTTAATTACTTGCAGACCGAAAAGGATTTCATCATCCTTCTGTAATACTAATACTTCATCCTGTATATATTTCAATACTAAGCATTATTAAAAACCTTGCCCACTGTACCTTGTGCCATTGCAAGGCTTTCTTCCTCAGGCCACAATTTCCTGTAGTACCTTTGGAGTCCTCACTCTATTTTCATAGTTCATGATTCTCCATGGATATCGATTGCCTTGTAGTCTTCCTTTTTAAAAAATAATAAGCATCAGTAATTATGACATCTTCAGCTTCTGTTGCATTTTTCATGTGCAACATAAATATTCATTAATCTTCAAAATATACCTGAAAGGAAAATAAGTAGTGAGAAGCAAACCAAGTCAGTGGGAGAGAGTCAGAAAGAGACTTATCTGATCATTGCAAGTATTGCAGAACTCAGGCTAGCACAGACAAGTTCTCTTTCAGAGCCTTTTTTCACACTGCAAATGGAGCTGCGCTTTGTAAGACGATCCTTGGACAAAAGTTATTATGAGAAATTATTAGGCAAAAGTTATTATGCAAAAATTAGAGAATCACAGAATTTTTTAGGTTTGAAAACACCTTAAAGATCATCGAGTCCAACCATTAACCCGGCACTGCCAATCCCACCACTAAACCCTGTCCCCAAGTGCCACATCTGCATGTTTTTTAAATACCTCCGGGGAAGGTGACTCCACCACTTCCCTGGACAGCCTGTTCCAGTGCCTGACCACCCTCTCCACGAAGAAATATTTCCTAACATCCAATCTAAACCTCCCCTGGTGCAACCTGAGGCCATTTCCTCTGGTCCTGCTTGTTTCTTGGGAGAAGAGATCAACCCCCACCTTGCTACAACCTCCTTTCAAGTAGCTGTAGAGAGCGATAAGGTCCCTCCTAAACCGCCTTTTCTCCAGGCTAAACACCCCCAGTTCCCTCAGCTCATAAGACTCATAAGACTTGTGCTCCAGAGCCTTCACCAGCTTAGTTGCCTTTCTCTGGACACACTCCAGCCTTTCATGAAATAAAATAGTGCAAAAAACCTGAGCATTTGAAAACCAAATCGAGTTATTCAACAATGGATTTCCGTGTACCTTGAAGGACAATGGAATTATACAAATAATAATTTTTGCATTGTTTAAGACAAATAACATCAAACAGGCTAATTTCCCTTGCTGAGAGACAACCTGCCTGCAGAGAAAAGAAAGCTGCAAATTAGATATGACTTTTTAAGGGGTTTGATAACATTTAATGTAACATTCTGATAAGCAATCAGAGAAAACCAAAGTGCAAACAAAGTCACTATAAGACAGGTGCACAATTTGTTAAAAATATATTAAAAGATTACTATGACCGTGTTGTCATTAAACACAGACAGATCTTCTGTTTGGAATCCCAGAGGGTCTCTTCTGATTCTAGTCAACACATATGTTTAGTCAGACAATGAAGTAGAGAATTTGCAAGCACTTTGAAGAACAAGATTAGAATAAAAACAGTCTTTCTAACCAAAGAACTAGACCAAGCCTCCAAAGGTGAAATTCTGAAAAGGGAGGTGAAAAATGCTTGCACTGAGGAGAGGTAAATCATTGGAAAAACTCATCCAGGGAAGTGTATGACAAGGCAAGAGCAGAGCAGCCAAGGAGCTGGGATGTGTAGTAGCAACCTATGCCATTTACAGCTGAAATGTTACACTGGGGAAGTTTTAATCTTTTAAGGCTTCGGCGTATGAGGAGCTCTGGAAGTCCTGACTCACTGAGCAAGCAGGACCTACAGACATCCTACTAGCAGTTCCTCAGAGCTCATGACGTATCTCACATTCCACTGAGGCGCTGCTTCTGGAATGACCCCACTGCACACACAGGCGGTGGAATGTGGTGGGTATCAGGCAGAGTTTAACTCTATCCATCTTCTCGATGAACTCAGTTCACAGGCTCTGACAAGGCAAGTGCAACATGTTCTAGGAGAGCAAAAATGCTGCTGATATGTATCTAATGACTACACAATATAAAAGGAATAAAATTAGCCAAATTTATGCACATTTTCTGGTTATTTTTCTTCCTTTTTTCTGTTCCAAAGGTTTGCATAACTTGGAGTTATTAAAAAAAAATGCCACATGCTCTAGGACAGTTCATGGTTCTGTTGTGTGTTTGCTCTACACACAACACAGAGATTTAGACAAGAAGAGTTAAATAAGGAGTCCAAAAAGCATTAGGGTTTGGATTACCATTTGAAACAGTGCCAAACTTTGCTAATGGCAAGACTGAACTCCCACATGCCTGCAGACTGATAATTCTCAAGCACAACACATTTTTCCTTTTGGCAAAAAAAGACCTGCACCTTTGATCCAGTCACCTTAGCAAGCAGATCTAACTCAGTGTGAAGCTGCAGGTCAGCTCTAGAATACCAGTGAAAAAAGACCCAAGCTATGAAATCAATCATCTGCTTCAAACAAGTGTGAGGGCACAGTTAGGATCAGACCCCAACAATCTGGCAGCTTTCAACATCTCCAAGACAAATTTGCAGCAATCTCCTGCTACTGAGGTTTATCTTCACAGAGACATGAGGGGGGAAAGTCTCTCTGCTGCTAAAGGGAAGTATTGATTCCCTTTAGCTACTAAAAGCACATCTCTCCTGCCTCTGTTTTGGTCTGCTATCTGAGTCTTAGTATTATTCTGGCCTCCTTCCTTGGAAATGCAGTGAGCTCTCTGTGGAGTTTGCCTTGGTTCCCCTCTCAGACATCTGTGATTAATTCAGTATTCAAGCTCTTGAGTTAATTCTCTCATTAGATCACTTTCCTTCTTCATGGAATGATTATTCCCACAGGAGAAATGAGAAAGACTAAAACAATATTGTGCTAGTATCTGACACATTGCATCCAGGATGTTTACTTTAAATCAAATTGCCTGGAGTTGCTCCAGATCTGTGGCTTAAACACAAGAATCTTCTAAGTGGTGGGGAACTGCAGCCATGCATGTTGCACAACATTCCCAGTTTAACTGGAATTCCTCCAAACTTCCTGCTAGGTAAGTGTACCCAGAACACAAACCTCTCCAAACAAGTAGGTCAGATGACAGGATCCTTTCATTGTTAGGGCATACTCTAGGACTGAAAAAGTATTTTTCCTCATTTTATTACTTTTTATCATACACCAGTCACCTTTCCACCCAATGCTACTGTGAAGGTGAAGCCTGGAGCACACAGCACTGAAATATTGCCGGTGCTCCTGAGATCACAAGACATTATCTGTCCATTACTCATTGGAAATGTCACATTCCCTCTGAAGGCTCCTGTGGCTCAGATGTGTTCCCCACTTTTGCTGCTGCCACGTGGCTCCCCGGGGCAGGGCTGATCTTCGGAGGGCAACACCCCTCTCAGCTGGACACCAGCACAGCCTGTGCCTCAGTGCTTTGGGTGCAATGAGGATACTCAGGAGTTTCTCAATACCCACTTCAAGAATGCTAAACCTGTTCCAGACTGACAACTCTGATGCCAGACTGTTACCTGAACGCCACCTTTACCTGAAGCCATATTACAGCGGAAGTAGTACAAAATCTTAATTACAATTTCCAAAACAGACAAGAAAGTTCACAAAGGTTTCTAAAGATGAGAGGGAGAGGAGAGGCATTCACCATAGCATGGCAGTGAGCTTTACAGTTTCCCAAGCCATTAACAGTTCAGCTGATAAATGGACAGAGCCATCACCACCTTGCTGACAGTGTGAAAAATTAAATGTTTCCACACAAGCCATATATTCTGGGACTGCCTGTGCAGAAAAATTAGCTTTGGGGACCCCTCTTGCTCTCCATCTTTAGGTCAATTCCAGTTCACACCTTTAGCCTACACACACATACACACATATTCATCAAGATTCATTAACCCTCACAGGAACTAAGGTAAAAGCTCTTGGGCCTGGCCCAAACCTGCCAAGAGAGAGTTTTCTCACGCGTGGCTTTGGCCTGGAAAATATGTTACCTCACTGGGAAGCACACTGTGACCCACAGAGATTGGAAACATTCAGATCCTGAAGGGAAGCTTCTTTATCCACTAAAGCTTATGTATCACGTGAAAATGTAAGCTGATAACAGGTTTATGCCGGTATCTAATTAGAATCTAGTGCCTGTAGCTCATTAGAGGCTTTTCACTGGGTAGACAACAAAATAACTAGTCATGATTATCAGCATTGGGGTGATAATGAGGTAACCAATGTTTTCTTCCAGGAGTACAGTACCTTCTGTATTCCTCTTCTTTCCTCCATGTTGCACGAGTGTGAAGTCAGCCTGCCTGTGAGTGTGTGGTTGGGGGTTTTTTGGTGGTAGGTTTACTGGTGTGGGGGTTTTTTGAGACTGAAAGCTCTCCATCTGTACGGAGTTCAGGGGGGGGAAAAAAAGACAGAAAACCTTAGATCTAACAAAGATCTCCCTGTAACAGAGGAGGGGTTCAGCACCCACACATGCAACAGCTTTCAACCTCACGTTTTTGGTAATGTTCTGATACATCATCCTGCAGTCCCGCTTTTGCTAATGTTCCAATACATAACCCTGCAGTAACAGCGGCACCTGCAGGATTCGGGAAAGGTAGCAAGACATCTCCCTCAACTCCACAGATCATCCAGGAATCTGGAAAGGTTTTCTTCCTGAGAAGCCTTCAGCCAGTGAAATCTGAGGAGCCACGGGCCTTTGCGGGACAGGGGTTTTTCAAGAGAAAGCCTGAATAGCTTGTTTGGTTCCTGAAAATCTACAGCATGTTTTGGGAGACGCACAATAGTATATGGAAGCATTAGCCCCATCCTGTACAGCTCCTGTCTGATCACAGAAGACACCTGCTGAAGCAGTGCCCTTCCCTGGGGATGGAACCATCCAACCACATCAACACAGCACAGTCCTTTGGGGCAAAATTAGCCAGCTCAGCAATGCTATTTTGTGTCCATAAATTTGGCACCGTGGTGTGAAATCCTAGTGCTGGCCTGGAGTCTAACAGCTGACATCAGCCAGCAAGCAAGCCACTGGCATTTATGAGAATTTTAAGCCTTTTATTCACAGGCCACTTCCGATGAATAAAATGTCAGCGTGAGAGGGGTTTGGTTTCTTTTACTGATGTGTCAAAGAAAGAAAAACCTCAATGCATTTATTAGCCGAGCTTAAAATTTGTACTGAGTTATATCAGCATGCATCCAACTGTGTGTGCTTGCAGAAACCTTCTTCTATCTAGATCTATGTTTTCTATGGATATTTTTTTAAGAACAACTTGAAATGTAATTAGAATGTAATGCTGATGAACAGAGAAACCAACAGGCCCCAGAGGGTATCACAATTCAAATTCCTTCCAGAAGTACATTTAAAAGTCATTACAATGAAACGCAGAATCATGAGAAAAGCCTGAGGGGCCATGACCATTGTAACTGTGAGCAGACATGTTTTTCTTTCCCAGTCTCACAGTAAATAGATAAGGAAGCGTTCCAAGTGGCTCTCTAATTGCTTTTTGCTTTGGCTGGATGTCATGCTCCTGGAACAGTTGTGGAAAACTCAGGAGGGATGCTTTTCTCTCAGAATCGGTGCCAGCTCCACCAGACCCGGTGACCGTGTGCGTTTAACTCAGTATGTGATGCTCATCCCCTGTCAGTGCTCAGGCATGCACTGACTCAGGGAATTATACAGACTGAGATGGAAGCATGCTCTGCCTCAGGGTCAGTGCTGACTTCAGTGACCCACGTGGCGCTGCTACAGGACACTGATGAAACATCTGTGCTGGAATGAAGAGGAAGGCCCAGAAATGGTATGACACTTTGAAGAAAGGGGGTGCTGGGCTGGGTCTGCCTGTCACGCTCCTTGAACAGTTGTGAAAAACTCAGGAGGGATGTTTTTCTCTCACTATCAATGCCAGTTCTGCCTGACTCAGTGACCACATGTGTTTAACTCAGTATGTGATGCGCTGGCTCTGGTGCCACAGCCCTGAGCTCAGGACAGGCAATGCCTCCACAGACAGGCAGCAACTGTGGTTTCTCCCCAAGACTGCCACGTTTCTCCCTCACGAGCACAGGTCGAGGTGGGCAGGGATCCAGTTTGGAAGAGCATGACTGAAGGGAATAGGACCGAGTGACAGAAATTGTGAAGACTGAATAAGTGAATAAGCTATCGAGGGACCAGGTTTAACAACAAGCAAGCTCCCCATGGAGCAGGCAGCGAGCACAGGGTGGCCAGAGGTGCCAGTGGGGGTGCGCAAGGACTCTTCATTTTAGAAAGAACATTGAGCGTGTCCAGCGAAGGGCAACAAGGCTCGTGAAAGGTCCAGAAAACACGCCTTATGAGGAGCGGCTGAGGGGTGTGTGCTCAGTACAGGGACCCTCAGCAACACAGAGCGCCCTCAGCACACAGAGCGCCCTCAGCCCACGACCCCTCAGCACACAGAACGCCCTCAGCCCACGACCCCTCAGCCCACGACCCCTCAGCACACAGAACGCCCTCAGCCCACGACCCCTCACCAGCCCCAAATCGCAGCACGCGCCACGTCCAGCCAGCGCGGCCTCAGCGGGGCGCACGCGCCCGGGCGGGCGGAGCAGGCGCGTGCGCGGCGCGGGGCCGGGCCCGGGCGGGAGGTGTCGGTGCCGCCGCAGCAGCAGCAGCCGCAGCTCCGCGATGGCGGCGAGCGCCGGGGCGGGCAAGGGCAGCGCCAGCCCCAGCTCCTGCTCCAGCTCCGAGCGCCACGCCCGCCTCCTCCTGGCCCAGATCAACCGGCTGCGCGCCGGGCAGTGCTTCTGCGACGTGCGGCTGGAGGTGGGCCCGGAGGCGTTCGCCGTGCACCGCCTGGTGCTGGCGGCCAGCAGCCCCTACTTCGCGGCGCTGTTCGCGGGCGGCATGAAGGAGACCGGGCGGGACGTGGTGCGGATCGCGGGCGTGGAGGCGGGCACCTTCCACACGCTGCTCGACTTCATCTACACAGGTGAGCGCTGTGGCGGGGGCTCGGGGCGGGCGCCCCGCGGCCGCAGGCTGGAGCGGGGCCCCGCTGTGGTTTGGTGCCCGCAGGGGTGGTGAGCATCGCGGAGCACAACGTCCAGGAGCTCATCGTCGCCGCCGACATGCTGCAGCTCACCGAGGTGGTGGAGCTCTGCTGCGAGTTCCTCAAGGGGCAGATCGACCCGCTGAACTGCATCGGCCTCTTCCAGTTCTCCGAGCAGATCGCCTGCCACGACCTGATGGAGTTCACCGAGAGCTACATCCACGCGCACTTCCTGGAGGTGCAGGGCGGGGAGGAGTTCCTGGCGCTCACCAAGGAGCAGCTCGTGAAGATCCTGCGGAGTGAGGACCTGAGCATCGAGGACGAGTACCAGGTGTTCATAGCGGCCATGCAATGGATTCTGAAGGATGTGGGGAAAAGAAAGAAATACGTCGTAGAAGTACTGGAGCCTGTTCGATTCCCTCTGCTGCCAGCACAGAGGCTGTTAAAATACATAGAAAGTAAGTGAAAGAAGGAAAGAAAGGATATCATGTGAGCAAGCCATGTGTTTTTTGGAGTTACTGGGCTTTGATGGACTTTTTTTTTTACATTAATAGCATGATGAGTGAAAATACTTACAGCAAACAAGTTCTATTTTTTAACAAACAAGCACAGCTTACTTTAAAAACTTGCTTTTGAAAAAGCCGTATAAAAGTAGGCAACCTTGATTTGTCTGCTGTTTTAGGGGAAGCTATTAATTTTTCTACAGCTGAGTTGCTTACTGTCTCTAACTTTTCACTGTGCCTTTTTTATTCTGCTTATTTCCTCAAGGTATTCCAGATTTCAGTCTTCGGGTGGCTCTGCAAACTCTGTTGAAAGAATATTGTGAAGTCTCTAAGTCTCCCAAAGAGAACAAGGTCAGCAGTTTTCTGCAGGCTTCTAAAGGTCGTCCCCGGAGGAAAGCCAGGAAGTACCTTTATGCAGTAGGTTAGAACGTGGCTGTTTGAACCTTGTAAAACAAATGAAGTAGTATCTCGTGTTACAGTACTGAAGAGATACTGGATTTTTTTTTTTAAATCAAAATATATAAAGATAGCAAAATGTTTTGTCACGGCTGAGTTACCATGTTAGCTGGTTTCTGCTTAGAATTGCACAGAAGTCCAGCATTCGTGTTTCTTGTCATTATGACATGGCATTCAAAGCCCAGATTTGCTGTCTAAAAGTAATTTGCCTTGGGTGGAAAGCTGCAAATCAGCAGAGGATTTACCCAGGGTTTGCTGCTGGAATGGTACATGCAAATCCACTGCACCCTTTGTTCTTCTGAGAGCTGTAGTTTTCTCTGTCCAGGATACTTTGGTTTACATGATGGGGTACTTGAAATTGCAAGTTTTCAGCAAAGCTTTATATTGGAAGAGAATGTGTTTGTTACACCCTGTGGGAAGTAGCACCGACTTGGATAGCAAAGGCTGTTGGCTGATCTCTGTGTTTTACTCAAAACATGAATTCTAATATTTGTAGCATTATGGTGTCAGCTCAGCACAATTACCATGACCCTCAAGCCAACCTGTCTTCCTTGTGGGCTGAAGAAACCAAGCTATTGTCAAAACCCAGTTCCTACTAAAAGTGGCTAAACAGCTGTTACTGTAATTTTTTTCGGTGGTTTAGTTATAGGAGCATGGGGATGAGCAAGAAGCTGTTACTCAGCCACGCTCTTTCCACTTTCTTTCCAGGTGGGTACAACCGACTGCAGGGAGGACGCTGGAGTGACAGCAGAGCCCTCAGCTGTGTGGAGCGATTTGACACTTTCAGCCACTACTGGACCACAGTCTCCTCTCTCCACCAGGCCCGGAGCGGGCTGGGGGTGGCTGTGGTGGGAGGAATGGTCTATGCCATTGGAGGTAACAGCTGAAATGTGCTTTCTTTGTTACATGGATACTGGAGAACTCATGGATGGGGATTTTTTTAAATTATTCTTCCTGTAAGTGGTTCTGAGGAACCCAGCAGTAGATAGTACAACTTTTAGGTATAATTGGGGTTCCTTCGTTCTCTGCCTTGGTTCTCTACTGTCACTGCTCTGTGAATGTCTGTTTGGGCTCCTGTGTTGGCCAGTTTTTGCTAAGCTGCTCTCCCCTCATGGTGTAGCAACTCAGAGGTTACCATACGGCTTTGCATACCCCCACTAATGGAATTCCTTGTCTCACTTGTAGTCTGGCAGAAGCCCATAGCATAAAAGGCAGTAGCACAGGACAGACCACTTGTGGTCTGCCTGCCTGGAAAGGCTCGTTATGTGTGTTTGCACAAGGATGTGAGGAGTAGCTCTACTAGCCCATCACTCAAGAATGCATATGTGGACTGGTTTTGTCACCTCAGAACACATCTTTGGTCCTGAAAACCCTGGCAGTTGTGCTGCAGAGTAAAAGATGTGCAGCACTGTGGTTGTTCATCCCTCTGATGTTTTCAGTAACGTTTCAGGGAACTGTTGATGAAAGCGGTTCCTAGTGATTATTCAGTTCTGGGTATAAACAATGCTTTTGCTACGTTGGCTGTTTGGCTGAAAGATAGATCTTGTATTCAAATGCTGCCTGCCCTGGAAGGAGTTGAAGAATGTTTCCATATCTGCAAAACATTTCTTCCATCTCTGTTCTTGCTCTTATTATGCAGGTGAGGACAACTCGATGATTTTCGACTGTACGGAATGTTATGACCCTGTTACAAAGCAGTGGACAACTGTGGCTTCCATGAACCATCCCCGCTGTGCACTGGGAGTGTGCACTTGCTATGGTGCTATCTATGCTTTGGGTAAGTTCTCTTTTGTTTTTTTTCCCCTAAGTGAAGTTAATTTTAAAGATTCATGGAACTTGCAAAGCGATTTGATCTTAAATATTACGTCTCCATGATGCAAATTTGCAATTTAGGTTTTGAAAACCAGCTGTGTCCATAAGCATTAATATACCAAATCTTTGTGGATTAGTTATTGTTTAGTTGTAACTTATGTCCATTGTAAACTGACTGCATGCTGGTTTCAGAATTTGTCCTGGAACAGTGCACTGTATGCTAAACATGCAGCTAACACACAACTTCATGCCATTAAATTCTTTCCTGTGTTTGCTATTATTTGCAGGAGGTTGGGTTGGAGCAGAGATCGGCAACACAATTGAAAGATTTGATCCTGAAGAAAATTGTTGGGATGTGGTGGGAAGCATGGCTATGCCCCGTTACTGCTTTGGGTGTTGTGAAATGCAAGGTGTGTATTGTTAAGTTTGTATCCATAAATAGTTCCAACAGCTGTTGGATTTTGAAGCTTTATGTTTCAGTCATGAATTCTTACCATTGTCTTGTACTGAGCTGTCAGTTGCACGTGTTTGTGCTTCGCTTGTTTGCTCTTCTAGTACCATATTTCTAATTTTACAGAACTCAAAGACTATAAAGTTCTCTCTTGTCTTCTGCCTTTTATCTCATGAAAACAGTTTTTCCTGATACTGCTTTTATTTACCTTCCATATTTGGGTTTGTGTGTGTTTCTTTGTGACAATCTGAAGAGTTGCTACAGGTTATTTTAAGACAGACACGTCTAAAGACTTGGTAAATAAATGTGCCTGTTAAGTGTTTGATTCAGGCCTGGTCAGCATTTGCAACCTTCTGAATTCCTTCCCCTGCACTTAATTTTTGCTTTCATCAGAGCTTCCAGTGTTCAAACCCCAAGTTACTCATGCAAAAGCTTTATGTGTGCTGCTACTGAACAAAAGGAGGTTTTTCTGTCGCTCTTAAGCCATCGTAACGTCGGGCTGAAACCTTTGTTGTGACAGTCATTTTCTGTCTTTCTTCGTATTATGAAACCTAAGAGAGGAGAAATTCTGTTCCCGCAGGTTTGATTTACGTTGTCGGTGGTGTCAGCAGTGAAGGAGTAGAGCTCCGCTCTGTCGAAGTCTACGACCCGATATCCAAACGTTGGTCTGAGCTCGCTCCGATGGGCACCCGGAGAGCGTATCTTGGTGTGGCTGCTCTCAACGATTGTATCTACGCCGTGGGAGGCTCCAGTGAATCTCAGGATGCACTTGCTAGTGTAGAAAGATACTCATTTGAAGAGGTACAGTAGAGTCCCTTCCCTTCCTAAATGTAGATTGCATCAGGTTTGTGTAAAATGCTGTAGAGGTAGCCTGCTTCCTTTCTTTAAAAAGAAAAAGCTGGAAATTCCATTTCCTTTTCACTACTGGCTGGTGATCTTGAGTGAAACAAAGCTTTGGTGATCTCAGGGTCTATCCTAACTAGTTGTTGTGGTTTAACCATGCACAGATATACTGTAGGTTAGTAAATACTTGCTAGGGTTAAGGTGAGGGGATAGATTCCTCCTCTTCAGTAGAAAGGTCAATAATTTGAATAGAGAGAAAAAACTCACTGAAAAGTTGAGGATCTTTCTTCTGCATCAAAATGGTGTTTCAGCATGACTAAAATAAGATAAGAAATTATTCCTGACTGTTATTGCTTATGTTTCTATGATGCTGTTTAGAAGAGTAGCTACTGTTAAAAGCAGAACATAATCCAGTGTGCCAATCTGCTTGCTTTTTGAATTCAATCTAGTTTTCCTTATTTCCCACCTCAAACTGTACCATTCTCTATTTTGGAGACAGACTGCATCTTGCAGTGACTGAAGAAAGGGAGGGGTGTTGTGTAGAGACAGTATGGGATCTGCTCTTTAGTGACTAACACGATTTGGACCCCTTGTGAAACTGTTGTCATTCCTGGCTTGATAATCCTCTTGGTACTGTACACATACCATATTGGAGCCTGTGAGGTGCATACATAGTGTTCTTTGGATATGTTTCAGCCTTTAAGCTTTAGAAGTTATTTTATAAGAATGGGGGCTTGCCCTAAAACTACTTGTTGACTCTTTCACCCTCTCATTAGGAAAAGTGGGTTGAAGTTGCTCCGATGAAGATCCCAAGAGCGGGTGTGTGTGTTGTGGCTGTGAATGGACTCCTCTATGCCTTGGGAGGCCGAGCTCCCAGTCCTGATTTTGCTGCTCCGGTAACCTCTGACTCTGTTGAAGTTTATAACCCTCATATGGACAGTTGGACTGAAATTGCCAACATGATCACCAGCCGCTGCGAAGGAGGTGTGGCCGTGCTGTAAAACACAAAGAAGAAAACTCATTGAAGGAATGAGTAAATATGTCTCCTCAGATCTCCGGTTTCATAGGCCAGAAACTTTTTTTAACACAGGAGCTGCAGCGGAGAATTAGATCAGAGGGATTTTCCTGAGCAAAAGGAAAAGCCCTTCAAAGTAAATTGGCTTATCCAGTGTCTGTCTTGGGAAGTATTCTGTTAAGAGTAGGAATGCCTCTTATAACTGGATTAAGCTCACTGAAATAAATGGTGAATTTGCCCCGTAAAAATCTGAAGAAATAATTCCAGCATGTCAGAGACGTTAATCAGGTTGTTAACTCTCTCACGTGCACCCAAGCTGGCATTTTAGCTGCCCTTGGAGTCTGGAAGGGGGTTACTATGGACAGCAAGGAGTTACCTGGAGATAAGACCAGGTGGGCAATTTGGATGGCATTAGTTGTCTTTTTCTGGTGGAAAACAAGGAAGAGAAGGTAACAGGGGGGAAGCTTGGTGTCTCTACTTATGACCTTGATACATTTGAGCCTCTTTTCTGCTCCTGGACATTAAATATGAATTGGATATTTACTTTCTGGCTACTCCACTCACTTGGATGGTGAGTGGCTGAGAATTTCCTATTTTTGAAGGTTATCCTTACAGTTCTAATAATGTCATTCCACTTAAGCATTGGCTTTTCTTCTCAGTGGTATCAGCTATGACAGTAGAGCTCCTTTCTGTGTAAGCTCTGATCAATTCTAAATGGAAATGCTATTCATTAGGTTTGCTGTTCTCTTTAGGACTGCTCTTAGTAAAAAAAAATTAGGGAAAGCCTTTTGCCCCCATTTTGTTTCCCCACAGTTAAATGTGCTTTTACCCCGTGTGACACATGGTGAGACTTGGCATTGGAGTATTTGCTGTTCTACAAGGCACACACGTTCACCTTCACTACATCTTGTGCCTCTTCCAAATTTGAGCCAATGGAGCTTTCTGTGATAGAATTAGCTGCACTCAGCATTAAAGTGATGCTATCAGTGTGCTCTTGAGGAGTTTGTATTTAGCTTGGATACATCTAGTAGAACAATACTACTAGGAGTTTGGAGTTTTTTCTAGATTCATTTAATTAACAAATTTGATGTTGCTTTTTGCGCACTTGTGATTGCATTTTCTGCACAGCTGGGGATGATTTGGATGGAGCCTGAAGTGAGGCTGCTTGGACTTTGATAGACAGTGTTATTCTGGAACACAAAACCGCAAGTGGAATGTCACTGAACAGGAAGCCTGCACTGTGTAGACAAAGGAGCATTCATGCTGTCTAGGTCAGTATCCCCTGTGCAAAAGTAACTAATTAATACAGGAATCAAATCCTCCAAGGTGAGTGCTGCAGGTACCTTAAGAATCTAGGTTTTAAAATCTGACATAGGGTTGGGCTAAAACATGCTACGTGATGGAGAGTTTCTTTCTCTGATTGTTCTATAATCTTGTGTGTGCTTTTACTTCAGAGGATTTCTTATATGTCTGAATTAATGTCTATTTTTTTCAAGTATAAGCTTGTATTAAACAGCATTTCATAATAAAATGTGTTTTCAGAACTGACTGTGGAATGCTCTTGAATAGGTTGATACAATGGGTTGTATCACTGCCACTTTCATATAATAGGTCCTTTTTTCTTTTTATTGAAAATCCTATTTTCCAGTAGAACATTAGAAAAAGGTTGGTTATAAGTTGTGACTGTTTGAATGGTGCAAGTAACACCTTTCTGCAGTAAAACATTCACGTCTCTTCTCAGTGTAAAATCACTCAGACTTCCTGGGAGTCTGGCTGCCTTGCCAGCTCTTTTCAGCCCTCTGTGGGATGAAATTACAGGTAATATTTCTTGGGCATTCTTCTTTACATTTCAGGGTCTCTTGTGGAACCATTGGAGGAATACCTTTGCTGTATTTTATTAGTTTGGGAACTAGGAGTTCACTTTGATCCCTACCCCTAAACTTCCTGGTTTAATGGAGCTTGAGGGAGCCTGCAGTTGTGTGGAGTTACCTTCTCCAGGTTCTGTAGCTGATTCCATCATGTTTGAATGGAACTTGGAAGCTGATTGATTATGGCCTCTGGTACTCAGCACCTCTTTCACTGAATCAAGCCAAAGGCAGGACTCTACTCTGGATCCATCTTAAACAATGACATGTGTAAGTAAGAAAGAACAGAAAAAAACATTTTAGTTCGTAAACTCAATTTTATTTCCTTTATATTCAGAGAGCAATGAAGTATATTTTTGTTTCAGAGGGATGATGCTGTTAACATACAAAAGTTGACAGGTTGCAAAAGTGAGAGGCTGGTGTACAGAGCTGCTGTTTCAGCAATGTCATACAAGATGGCTCTATCTCCAGGACAGGCAGGCTTCTTAAACCTCTGTTCTTTGCAGAATGAACAAAGTTTAAGTGACAATATGTGCTTTAGTCCGGGTAGAACAACAAAGGTTAGTGATTTAAACAACTACGAGGATCATCTGGTCCTAAAACCGTGTGTGGACGTCACTTTTCAGCTTTCTTGCATATTGTACTGTACTTAAAGACTTACAATTAAAAGCTTACAATAAACATGCTCACATACAATTTCGTAGCTTTCTGGAGGTACCTGAGACTAGAGAAGAGAATCCACCTGACTTCTTCCACTAAATGATGTGTTAGGAAGACTGAAGCACAAAGGCCATCTGCTTCTGCAGGGGTTTCAGTAACAGGCCCATCATGGAGGGTTTGCAGACTCCAAATGCATCTGTACCTGTTCTGGGTGCTCAAATATACAGGTTCTTAGGAGGGACAAGACACAAACTACTTTCAATCCCTTAACTAATCCCTTAGTGCCAGCACTGGAGTCCTTGTGTCCTATTGTACCTCTGTCTGTGTGTATAACATCAGTTTGCAGTGCTTTAATTTAGGAGTGTGACAGATCTTCATGGCTGTGTTGCATGCAGCTTCCTTTGCTGGGCAGCCCTAATTCCAAACAAAACCTCAGAGCAGGTGGCCCACATATCCTTTTTATTTCAGTAACCCTGAGCAGGAAGTTGACCTTCTGTCTTCTCTGGTGCCTTGTCAAAGATACAAAGCTCCCCCTTCAGCTTTCCCCACTCCAGCACAGCAACTGAATGACACAAATTAGGTGAGTGCTGACCTTGGCTTGCCCTGCAAACAAACCTCACCTGTCCTTTCTTACTGACTCTGCAGAGCACTTCCTCACACAGCATCCCTGGAAGTGTTCAGGCTGGATGGAGCTCTGAGCAGCCTGGTCTAGTGGAAGGTGTCCCTGTCCACAGCAGGGGGGATGGAATGAGATGATCTGTAAGATCCCTTCCAACCCAAATGATTCCGTGATTTTCAGCACCTTCTCAGGCGAAACAGGAGTCTTGTTCCAGAACACAGGAACTGAACATGGATGTGCTGGTGCACAGTTTCTGCTGCTGCTGCTTTAAACACCAAACTAGAACTGCTTTCACCTTGTTACTGTTTATGACCACACAGTTGTCCTCCCTACCTCAGAACATGATCACACATTATAGTTAAACCAGATACTTTAATAATTCAGCCTACAGCAATTCATACCCACATCATTTTGAATCTCCATTTGAAATTCCTATGGCAGCAATATCTCGTTAAAGAGTGATTCCTTGTTCCATGGATAAGGACAGACTCCCATTTACCTTGGAAGTCATTGCTATTTGCAATCCTTCCCTCCTAAACTAGCTCGAAAGTCAGTAGGAAAATCAAGTTTGCTTTGAGAGTAAGCATCTTGATCCCTGCCATCATCACTTCTAAGCACAAATCAGTTCTTTATTTCTCCTGGAACTCCATGCAAATATCTTACTGGCAGACAGTATCTTTTCCCTATTGATTTATTATTTTGTGTTCTGCCATTTATCTCTGCCTTCAAGTCTCTGCACCTCGAAAATGAGCTTCAGTCCTGCAGTGGCCAATAGGGATAACACCATCACCACTGTTCCCCACACCCTCAGTCTTTTAAACCCTCTCGGGTAAGGGGGAAGAAGGGCAATGTCATAATGCAGCGCTATCCCCAAGGCCATCACCAGCATCACTGCTCCCAAGGTGGCATCCTTGAAGAGCAAGGCCTGCCAGGCAAGCACAGGAGGAACGACACTGTTACCCAGGTTCAGCCAGTCTGGCTTGGCTGGGCTGTTTTCCGGAAGGGCAAAGCCCCACCTCATTCCCCCCAGGAAAGAGGCTGTCACAGCACCGTATGTGACCTGAGCAAAGGCCACCTCGGGGTAGTAGGTGCCCTGGATGACCATGGCCAGTGGTGCCATCACAAAGGGAACCAGCCCCCCCAGGCTCAGGTAAAGGGCCGGCTTGGGAACGTCCTTCAGGGATTCCTTGCTTTTTTCGGATTCTGTCTCAGATTCTGGAGGCTTTTTCTTCTTGGAGACGGGGAGAGAGGTGTGAAAAGCCTGGAGCTGGGTTGCATAAACTGATGCTGGTTTGAAGCTTGGAGATCTTGAGAGAGGACACACATCCCTCCGGAGCCAGAGGCCGAGGGAAGACCAAGTTGTCTTATTCTTTGCACAGAGCAGCAGCCTGGGACCCGTTAACTTCTGGAGCTGCAAGCATAAAACTTGTCCTGAGCACCACACAGTGCAGGCTTACAGACCTGCAGTTACCTCAGCCACCTATGGAATATTGCACCAAGTGGTTTTCCAGGTCAGGTCACATCACAGCTGTCCCTGCTCTTGGATTTCAGGTGTTTTTAACTGAACTAACCAAGGTACCCCATGCAGCTGACGAAGAGCAACTGGGCTCTCCAGAGTGAGTAAGAAAACCTTTACTCACTGCAAAAGGTTTGTACACCCACCCATCCTTCCCCCCACACATGTGTTCTTTAGGCACTTTTAAGATATATCAGTCCCTTTCAGAACAAAATGTAAAATAATTTCCTGCTGAAGCAGGACAAGGTCACCTCAGCAACTAACTACTATCCCCTCACTGCTCTATCAAAAAGTGAGAGGAAAAACAACCTTGAGACAATAAAATTTCATTTTATAAAAGAAACAGCTTTGCCTAAAGGTGCTGTAGGAACCAGGAGCTCTCCCAGAAGAGCTGACTGATAAAACAGCTGGCTACTTCAACTGAAACCCACCTTTTTTTTTTTTCCAAAGCTGCAGTTCATATCTTTTCCTATTTTACTTCTAAATAAAAACAGAGAGCAAAGAAAGGCTTCAGTAACTTACTCTGAAAGATGTGTGGAAGCAGCATCGTTGTATGAGAGGAAACATATTTGTTTTATCAACGTCCTAAAACCAGAAAAATTCAGGAGAAGGTCTGAAACTGATGAATAGGTGAGTTTGTCTTATGTCCAAAGTCTACACTTATCAGATGCTTACTGACTCTTGCAGGTTTATTTTAAAGAAATATATATATGTTTCTTCATTTCTCCTGGAACTCCATGCAAATACCTCATTAGCAGATAATATCTTTTCCCTATTGATTTATTAGGTTCTGTTCTGCAATTTATTGCTGCCTTCTCTTCTCTGTTCCTCTAAAATAAGCCATAAAATATATAATATATGTACTCAATCTGTACGTGCCCACTACAGAATACTTCGTTTCAGGCAGCTTTATGAACTGAAGCGGTAAAGTTTTAATAACTGTTGCAAGAACAATTTCTATTTAATGAACGGAGTATTAGGGAATAGGCGACGGCTTCCCCTTCATGGATCGTCCCCTTTTCAAGGGATAAATGGCTGCGCACAGCTGATAAACGAGCAATTCTTCACATGAGGAAAAAGCGATCTTTAACAAAAGAAGGAGTGGAAAGGCCATCCCATCCCATCCCAAGCTGCAGGTAAGCTCCCTGCGGATGACACTCACCGGGGAAGGCAGTTCCCAGTCCTGCTGCTCCGGGGAAGGGTGGCGGCTCCGCACGGCCAAAGTCCCCGTACAGAGGGAAAGGGGAGAGGAGAAGCCCTATATCCTGGAAGGAGCCCCGCTGCCCACGGGAACCGGGCGGGAGTCGCCCGCACTGCCGCCCCCCCGCCCTCTCCCCCTGAGGTGGCTTCCGGTGCCCCAGGAAGCGCTCCGGCGGCGCTCAGCGCTGCCGGTCCGGGCGGGAACGGGAGCGGCCCATCGTGTTCCGCTGGCCCGAGGAAGGCCCAACCTGAGCCAAGGGCAGCAGCACCGCTGGCTCTCAGCCCGAGGGCCGCGGTCGGTCTGGCAGAGGAGCGACAGGGGCTTCTGCCGCCCGTGGGGTTGCGGGGCGGCGCGGCCGCTCCTCCTTTCTAAGCATCTCGGCAGTGGGCCAGTCTCCCACAAGTGGACTACAGATCCCAGCCTGCACCGCAGCGCGCCGCCCGGCCGTTCTGTGCGCCGGGAGGCGCGTGGCCTTCTGGGACGCGTAGTCTGCGGCGGCTTCCGACAGGCGGCGGCGAGGGCGGTGCGCGGCACCACCTGTGATTGGCGGGGCGGGGGGCGCGCGGCACGGGGCGGGGGCGGGCGAGGGGTGTCCCTTCCGCGTGCTCGGCCCCGCCCCGCGCGCGCGCCGGCCCCGCCCCCTCCGGCCCCCGGCCGGGCAGGGCCGGGCGGCCATTTTGGGCAGAGCTTTGTTATGGTTGTGGGGCCGCCGGAGCTGCGCCAGGGCCCGCCCGGTGAGTGCGGCCCCCGCGCCGCCCCCGCCGCGCCCCACGCGCCCCCCGCGCCCTCACCTGGCCCCTGCAGCCCCGCGGCCCTCCCCGCCGCCCCCCGCGACCACTGCGGGCTCGGCGCGGCCCGGGAGCGGCCTCCCGCCAGGCCGGGTCCCCCCCCACCCCCCCCGCGCTCGGTCCCGCGGCCGCGGCGGGTCCCGGCGGGGGCAGTGCGGGGTCCCCGCGGGCAGGGCCGGGCCGGGCGGTGGGGGGCCGGCGCTCCGCGGGGTATTGTTTCCTTGCTGAGCGGGGAAGTTCGCAGCGCTGACACTGCCGGGGCTCAGCTCCTGTCATGGGGTCGGCCGGGAGCGGGGCGGGGGGGGACGGGCCCGGGCGGCGGGTGAGTGCGGGGCGGGGGGCCGGGCAGGGGCGACCCCGCTGCCGGCTGGAAACGAAACCAGCGCGGCCGCTTCCCCTCGGCTCCTCCCGGGCCGCGCTTCCCGGCTCCCCCGGCGGGAAGGGGCGGTCGGGGCCGGCAGTGACACGTGTGCTGCGGGCGGCCGGGGCCCGGCTCGCCCTGCCCGCTGCCAGCCGGGCTGGGAAACTTGTCAGGTGCCCTTCGCTGCCTGCGCGCAGGAAAACAGCGCCCGGCCCGAGCGTGAGGTGGCTCTTTGCGGCGTGAAAGTTATTTCTGTGCGTCCGGTGTGTTTTGCGCCCCGTTGGCCGGAGCTTTTGCGGGGTTTGGCTTAAACGGCTGTGGCTGGACTCTGTCAGAATGCACGCAGCGCTTCAGAGAGCCATTTGAGACTTTGAATTTATTAACGAGCTGTTTTGGAACGATTTTAGAGCAGTCAGTGGGTGTCTGCACAAGTTTCGAGTTCTTAAACAGCTTTAGAGGAACGGTCGCTATTTAAATCCTTGTACGTAATGGTGGAATGGTTGAAGAGGGCTGCTTAAAAATCTTTTTATGTTAACATGACCAGGTAGGTCAGCCTGCCTTTCCCCGCCCCCGAGGTGTGAGTGACACAAGTGTTAGTAATGTTGATAATACTCTGAAACGTTGCGAGTGCCTGAGCAAAGTGTGGAAACGGCAGCGGGGGGAATGGAGATGAGATAACAGCTGAGATAATTGGGGAGCCATCAAGGCCGAGTTTACTGTAGAGTTGACATTGCTTCTATAAAAAATGTTAGGTGTTATGAAAAAAAGCTTATGCAAATGTTGTTTTCATGAATGACTGTGGCTGGTATTTCAGCGAAAGGTTCCCTGTGCTTATCCATTTGGAGACCGGTATTTCAAACTTCCAGTCTCTGACTCAGGAAGGAAACAGGTGTAGAGCAGTGGTAGGAAGAAATAAAATTCCCCAGATTTAAGAGGGGCAGCTTTTCCTCTTGCATTCTTTCTCATCATTTCTAGAGTAAAGTCCCTTAAGAAGAACTTTTTGAAGTTTTGTATTTAGAATAGAAAGGCTTCAGGTGATACTTCCCTATCTTTCTTTTTTCTTTTTTTTTTTTTTTTACAGCTATTAGTAGCAAAGTGCAGCCTCTGCACTTTATATTCGTCTGTTTTATAGCCTTCATCCTATATGACACAGAAGTTTCCATTGCAGATATCATACGAGGACCTAAAGGGAAAATATGCAGGGAACAGATGGCATTTTAAAGGAAAGCAAGTCCTGTTTTTTCTGAGGGTGTCTCAGAAATATGAGGAGCAGAATGCAGATGTGAAATACAACAAATCAAATGGGAGTGCACACTTTCTGAATGTTAGGAAGAATACTTTACTTGGAGAATATTTGCACGGTATGGTCACCTTGTCTCACAGATGGGACTGTTTGTGTACACGTGGTGTTGCTGCCTCTTGAAATTCCTGTTTTAAATTAGGAAATTAAGTCACCAGAGAAAAAATAATATGCACTAGCATTTTCATGAAACGTAAACAGTATTTCAAGGGTCGTGGGATACTTATTTTTAATACTGAAAAATGCTGCGGTTGGATCTGTGAATTTCTTCAGGAGTGTGGGTTCTCAGATAATGTTCTTGCCTTTACAAAGTGAACAAAAACTATTGGCTCAGGAGTTAAAGTTGCCTTTTTTTTTTTTTTAATGTCAGTATTACAAGTTGCTTGAAGTCAGTTGTGTAACTGCTGAATTGACTTGGTTGTGAAGTGCAGTCCAGGGTGTGCTTTGTTTGTTTGTCGGTACGAAGAGGTGGGAACAGGGCTGACTGTTCAGTGGAGCTGAAACATAAAGCACCTCTCTCCAGTGGAGTAGGTGCTCACATGGACACAGGTTTTCCTTATGGCTTTGTAGAAACGCAAAGAGGGGATGGCTATTGCTCCAACTTACCCAGGGAAAGGTCACAGTTACTGAATTTTGCAGTCGATGAGGTAGTGTGTGTACCAGGAACTTCGTTTGGGATTTCTTAAGTTTTACATTAATTTATTTGTAGAGGGCAGGAGTGGTTTAGTTTTTCTTCTGCAAACTCAGCAATGTAAGCAGGCGTTTTACTGTCACTTACATAGTGACCAGGATGCCAACTAAGTCATGTGGCTTTTGTTTCAGCAAGAGTAATTGAACTGCATGTGCTCTTTGCTCCTCAGATTTGATGAAAAGCAGTGAAGTTGGCAGAAATGTGGTCCTGCTCAGAATACTTCAGGAATGCCAGGATGTTGTTTAACTTGTGTGCTGTAACTTAATGCGTTCCTGTGAAAATGTGCCAAACTTTAATGAGTTACTGTATGGTCAGAAGATAAATTTACATTTTTGGGAGTGGATTTAGGTAGAGATTGATAGTGGCTAAGTGTCCACCGCCCCATACATGTATGTGCAAACACTGTGCAGACCTCAGAGTTCTAGGGCTGGTTCACAGGGCTGTGAGCATGACAGTGAGTGGGGAGGGAAGCATATTGGCTTCATTAATCATAGATATTAGTGATCAGGCTGTATCACTCCAAACTGGAAATTCTTGATTAAAGTGTGCTTAACTATTTCAGTTCCTGCCTTCTCCCTGGCCTGCAGCAGTATGGGGAGAAGAATTTTTTACACTTTATACTACTTAGACCTTTCTATATTTAAACAGCAAAACAGTTCTGCAAAGTGTTGGTGTGTGCAGTTCCATAAAATGACTAATCTGAAATAGTTGCACTTCCAAGGTCTGTCTTAACAAAAATCCTTTGAACCAGTGCAGCCAAACATAACTGAGGTTTTCTGCAATAAATGATGCTCAGAAAGAAATATTTTGCAGTCTGTGACCTTGTGCCCTGGGGACTGTTGTACACAAGAGTTCACCAGGAGTTACTGAAGTTCTGGGATTTATAGTCGTTCCAACAAAAATGCCAGTGTTGGTTTGGTTGGGCTTTTTTCTCCTTGAATCTTGTGATCACTTCCAGTTCAGTGTTTTACACAGTTTCATCCTCCACCCTGAAAGGAGCATCACAGCTTCATGGTGTGATGCTGGTGACTCTTAAGGAAAGGGGTGGGTGGGTGTGTATAATGTTGTCTAAATACATGTCCCCGGTTTTAGGAATCCACTTTTTCCAATACAGGAAGAAATTAAGATTTTTAATTTGATTTCCCTTGGAGCAGTTTATTTTCAGTGTCAGGTCTAGGTTTAGGTGGACTGTGAGTGTCAAGCATAGTAAGGGCCAGGAGGGCAATGGGGGTAGAGGTTTAGGGTGGCAGGAATGGCTTTTCTGGATATCTGTGTGACCCCCATGGTGTAGTTACAACATACAGAGCATGTGGCAAGGAGCATCACTCTTGGAATTTTGTCGTGTTCAGTTTGTGATGAAAAACTAACTTGTAAATAAAGGACTGAGTCTGCCAGGGAGGTACATGGTATTTTTCTGGGCACAGAAATTATTGGTGTTCACAAAGTTGCTGTGGGTTTGTATGGTAAAGATTACAACAGGTCTCCAGCCTTTCAGCAGAGAGGAGTGTTTTGCCATTGTATTACAATGCGTCACCCATCATCAAGGGATTAATCAGGGCTCACGTGAGATGGTCTAAAAAGACCTTTGATGTTAATCTTAAAAAAACTCAGCAAGGAAGTCTCATCCTGAAAATGTTGAATGTGTTATGATCTTGCCTGTTAGTTTGGCAAAACTGTCTTTCCTCTGCTTTGAACTCTAGTTAAAAGTAGAGAAACAGGTTAATGGCAACTTTCAAGTCTTCGGGTTGACTGGGCCTTATGGAAGGTATCCTACAGTATTTAGGGAGCTGAGAGCCTGTGGGGTTGGGAAAAGTTCCAGAATGCTGAGGAGTTGAGGTGCACTTTCCCTCACAACATCCAGAAAAAAGGCAGGACTCGGCTGTGTTCAAGGGGAGCACGTTCACGTCAGGGACTCTGTCCTGGATCATGTACTTTTTGGTGGTTTCACTTCTCTGTGTTGAAATAACATTCTTACTGAACACACAGATCTTGACAAATTCAGTAAATGGTCTGAAATCAATAGGATTGGTTTCAGCCGTTTTGGTGTAGATGGGTTCAAATTACTGTGTTTTGGTACATTGCCTACGCAGACAAGTAGCAGCTGCCTGGGCAGCAGTTCTGTGGGGGAGTATCTGGGGGCTGTAGTGGTTCCTAAATTATCGTGAGTCAGCAGCATCACTGTCATGAAAATTCACTGGAACATACAGAGGCATTTTAAATAAGGTAATGAAGCAGTTTCTCCATTCTGCTGAGGAGTAGGTGGGTCTTCAGTAGTTACCTTGTTCAGTTTGAGATACTGTCATTCTTGGGAAGGTTATGGCAGTGTAATAAGACCTGTAAAGAAAACAACAACGTCTGTAAAAGAGCCAAACCCAGAGTAAGGATTGGGGGAAAAATGGATTGTTTAGCTCTAGAACGGTTTTATACAATGTGTTTCATCAGATAGCAGCAGGTGATATATAAAGCAGTTTAAAAAAGTTACCTGCAGGTGTGACTGGGAGGCAGCTCTGACATGCTGTCCCTGCCTGCAAGCTGTCACACTTGGTAGGTGGGTCACGTCATTTTTTTCATCGTTGGTGCTTTGAACTTAAAAGCTTGGAGCTTCAACAGTAAAATTTGACTGGTTGAGGGTGGGTTGTTTGGGTTTTTTTAAGAAGTGTGACTATATTTGATCCCATAATATGATAATACATCCCTTTTCTGCTGCCAAACGGTGCTGTGATACAGGGTGGTCTGTGGGACTTCCCCAGGAGAAAAAAAAAAACACAACTGCTGAAGTTGCCTTTCAGTCAGGGAATACTGAGGTGTTGGTCTGGAGAAAAGATGTCTTAAAAAGTATCTGCAAGGAGAGTTTAATCAGCTTGCCATATCCATCATGAGTAAAACAAGTAGTTATGGGTTGAAATTGCAGCAGAATGTGTTTAGGTGAGGCATTAGATGTGGGGACAGGCTTCCAAGACATAAGAATAACCAAAACAGATTGTAGGGGTATGCTGGCAAATGCTGGTTATGCTAATCTGGTTTGATTTACAGCTACCAAAAAAGTATTCCAGTGGAGGTATGTATGGCTTCATAATGAATTCCAGTCTGCTGATTACAAACTCATTTTTCTGGTACGTTTTGAGACATTTTAGGATTAATTTTCGGACCTCTGTAGCCTGAAGACCACTATACAGATTGGTGAAGGGGAGCATTGCTTAGCTAATTTCAAAGACATCTAAAGGAAGAGGGTAGAGCTAAATTCTTTTAAACCTCAGGAAAAGGGGATAAATTATCTAGGCTGTGAAGATTTTTTTTTTTCCACACAGATGTTTTGCTGGTTTTCCCCTGGTTTATTGTAGGACACTAGGATAGAAGAATGACATTGTTTAACTCCTGGCCTGCACAGTGTACCTGCAGAAGAACAGCACAATAATTCTCTGCAAGATCTAAAGACAAAGCTCAAACCAGCTGGACAACACCTTGTCCATAACTCCTTGCTTTATTTTATCCCTGTGAGTTTCACAGACTAGATCACAGAGGGACCTCCAGCAAAACACTGTGAACATGCAAAGAGGATATATCTCCCAGCTGCAGCAAATCATTAGATCACTAATTAGGATTAGGGATCCCTTTTCTACTTTTTTTTTTTTAAAGCCAAGACCAAACAAGTGGAATATATATTATTTTTTCAATTTATTTTATATGTATAGGAGTTGTTTTAAACTGAATTGTCTTCAGTAACTTTTCTGCATTGAAGTTTGTTAATACTTTCTCAATCAGAGAAGGTGCTGAAAATGTTAAACTGGTGGAATGAAAACCATTGCAGACAATGTAAACTTTACAAACTGTAACGCAGGTGTTGTACACATGCTGAAAAGTGCTGAGTGAACGTGTCTTTGTCAGGTCCTGGTCACAGAGAAATAAGTGTGGAGTTTGATCATATTGTCCTGATGTAAAAGGGTTGGGAAATAATCCAAATGCAGGGAGGGGCAGAGAGGGTATGAGTTGTCCCTCAGTTCTGGGCGTGTTGTCTTGAGGAGGAAGTACCTATAATTGGAATGCACTTCCCTTCCCAGTTCGTAGTCCTGATCTTGTAGGACTCAGGTAATGGTACTGAGGGGAAGAATTACTACAGTACTGGTAGAATTACTGTAGAATTGCTGCACTACTGGAGAATGGTCTCTTATTTCTGAACGTCCTCTGTTTATTTTGTTGACTTTCGATTCTCCTTCCTCTTTGCAAATACCTTCTCGCTTATCCTTCATCTGGAATGCAGATCTGTAATTCCCCCTACTTGATTTGTAGTCTCTCTTGCCTTGACACAAATATTTGATAAATAATCTGATTGCATTTGATGCTCTTTTCCAAAGGAAATAGGTTTTTCTCCACTCCAAATGGAATGCATTTAAATGTAAATGTGCTATAGTAGCAACAGTAACCCTGGGTAAAATACTGGGTTATAAAATACCCTTAGTGGGAAATACCCATCCCATTATTTTTTTAATGTTCTGGAGAACTTCTTGCTTCACTTCTGCTTACGCTCTGTCCCCATCTCTGGGAGACAGGTAGGCAGGAGGTATGTAGCATGCAGCAGGGATAAGCCAGTAATTACATATTTGCAATTCTTTCCTGATGATGAGGAACATTATCCTGATGTGTACTACTGAGCAGTAGAAGCGACTGTGTTCCTTTGGGCTTTGGGCAGACTGTACAGATGAGCTTTTCGTTGCTCTTTCACTCATTCTGTCAGGAGGTTTTGGGGAGGAGAGTGGCACCTTTAAAGGGAGCCCTGACAAGGGGTTGTGCTTTCCGAGGTTTTAGGCAGCACAGAGCCTTATCTTGACTTCAGATACTTGCAAAAGGTCTGTAGATCGAAGTGCACAACTGTGCTGGTTTAAGAGTTAACCAGCAGGGGAAATGAACCCAACTCAAAGGAGAGATTATAAGTCAGAATAACAATTTATTAAAATAATACAGTAAGTACAATCATACAAACAAACAATTGGTCTTAACCCACAAAACCCAAATGTATAACCCAGTACCCCTGGGGCATGAACAAAGTGGTGTTCCTTGGGCCCCGCTTGAGTCCAAAGTAAAGGGAGAGGGGAAAAATCCTGCTGGTGGGAGAGCTGTTGCAGTCTGGTCAGAAGTGGTGATTGCAATCCAGCTGAGGGTGGTGGTCTAAGTCTGGTTGAGAGCGATGAGCTGCAGTGTTCCTCTGGATCCCACGAGTGGTTGAAAATGTTCCAAGACTCCAAGATTATATATCCTCCAGTTCAGGCAGGAATGCCCAGTACTTCCCTCAGGGCGGGGAGTTCCACAAAGAGTGTGAGGACAAGAGCATCCTCCTATCTCACAGGCCTCTTAACACCTAGTTTATAGCCTGAGGAGTCAGGCTCTATGGGCAGAGGGTGTCTATTGACAACAGTTCCTGGGAAATGGCATGGAAGGCTATAGAATACACAGTTTTGGGTTATACCCATACCATGATGAACTGGTCTCAGCTGTCCTAACTAGGACAACAACAAAATAGATGTTTGATTTTGTTCCCTTCAAGAGCTAAAAAGACCTTTGGATTTAATTAAAATGAGCAAAATAACTTCTCCAGATTTAAAATACCTTATTTAGTAAGTGCTAAAGCTGTTTGAAAGTTTAGAACATTATTCACATTTAAAGCCTAATACTATTTAAAATGTGCTTCTTTGTTTTGTATCAGTAGTTTCAACAGATACACTTGTTTAAGAGAAGGGTGTACAATCCCTGAAACCTTACTCCCTGCAGTAGGGCAGAGCAAGTGAGCAGGTTTTAATATTTCAGGTAAATACTGCAGTTCTCTAACATTAACAGCACTAAAGACAGTTAAAGGGTCATTGGAGGGAAGTGGAATTCTAAGAGGCACAGGAGAGAGGCATAAGGGGTTGACAGCATTGCCAGCAGCTGCATAATATGAAACATCCGGGAATAATTGTTGGAAGGCATAATATCTAGAAAGTCTGTGCTGTCCCTATGCTATGCTTCTGAGGAGTTGAGCCTTTTAGATTTTACATGCTTAAAATGACCTTATCCTGGTACTCTTGATACTTTGATGAGTGAACTCACCAAAACCCCCTGGAACACGGTTCATTTGTGGTGTGTCACACTTGCTGGCTGAGGCCCAAAGGCTTATCATCTTACACAGCCCTCTGTACAGGTTCCCCAGATGCCGCCTTTTCCAAAATGTGCTTTGGGCTTTGGAGTTAAATTCAGCTTGCTTCCAAAGACAAGCTTGCTGGTTTTGCTTTCTGTGGTTTCCTCAGTACTGCTGACCCAGTGGTGATGTGGTAACCTGGCTGGCAGAAACTTGGATCAGCTGAGGCTTGGAGGGCAGGTATCAGTCAGTGAATAGCATTTCTAAAGATGATGGTTTTGCCAGTGGTGTTTTCTTGTTTGATGTAGAACCTTTCCTTCGTCACAGTCCTAGAATTCACTTTTCTCTGTGATTTGGTTGTTACTCTTGTCTGCCCTGGTGTCCTTGATTGCTGTTATGAAAGAAAAAAATCATCGCCTTACCCACTGCGCTCTGGATCTCAATATGTGTTTACAAGACCAGGCTGTTAAGGATTTGGACAGTACATGGTTGTGTGGGAGCATGTTTTTGTGCAGGAATTTTGAAGGAGGTAGGATTCGGTCAGTGTGACCTTAGAGAAGTGGAAAGTAAGTATGTAAAGGGACAGTTTGTTTGTGAAGCAGAGAAAAGGGGGTTAGGACATAGATGTGTCCGTGTGGACCTTTCTTAACCTATTTTCAGTTCATTTAAATTAGTCATCTGGGTTGCATAAGTGGTCAGGTATGTAACAGCATGATTTTCCCAACTCCTAGCCTGTTACTCTGGAAGGACTTTTGTATGGCCAAGCTTCTGGCGTGTTTTCAGCTGGTGATATATAGATTTGCAGTGTTGTTTCTAGAACACAAAACGTTGAGATGATTCTGCAAGATAGATTCATTTGCTTTAAACTTGAAAAACAAGGTCTTAATCTTTCAGTAATAGCTCCTTTTCACTAAAACTTTTAATATCTCTGTCTGGGAAGATTTTGGTTTAGTACATGATTAACATTTTAATCCATCATTTAGTGCTCTAAAATGGGCTCATATTTCTGTAATTCTAGAAAACCTGGTGTGAGTGATGCTCTGCATTTTCAGATGCTGGATTTTTTTCAGCAGCCAGATACCATTGAAACCGTGTTTTCAGCAGTGTTTTTAACTAATAGGGACTGTCCTTTACCTTCAGGTAACCGTTTTGGAGGGCCAGTTGTGTGATATAATGGAAAGAACAAGTACTGATGGCATATCTGAGATTTAGTTATTCTGGTTCCTGATACCTGAGGTGTGTGAGCACTACCAGTTGTACGTGCCAGTCCGGAACGTCTACATTTGTCCTCTCCAAAGGTGGCTGTTTTTCAGTCGTGTAGACAGGCCGGAGGTGTGTCTAGACAACTGTATTAATGGAAGTGAAAGCAAAATGAAAGTAAGTTTGTTTTGTAGATACTTTATGTAGGTGAACTGCAAATAAATGATCTCACCTCGAGAAGACGCGGCTCACCAGTTGTTATGACGACTGTTGAACCAGTTATGCTGCACTCATGTCTTTTATAGTAAGGCCTCATAATGCTTGCAAGGTTGAAGCAAGATTTATAGTTACATTATAAATGTAATTCATTGGCACGGGTTGCCCAGAGAAGCTGTGGATGTCCCATCCCTGGCAGTGTTCAAGGCTGGTCTAGGTGTCCCCACCCATGGCAGGGGCGTTGAGAGCTCGGTGATCTTTAAGGCTATGTGCCCAAATACAGTTTTTTTATTCAATAAAATGTTTATAGTAGTAAGACCAAGTGATCTTCTTGGGGTTTTTTGGACTGTTATTGTGGATAACTGGATAATGAAATTTTACGTGAGGCTTTTTGATATTCATAAGGAAGTCTGTAGCATGCTTTTGACTCCTGGGTTGGGCTTCAGGCTGTGACTCCCTATTTCTGTAAATGTGTTGGGTGAATCAGAAGTTGTTAGAAAAAGATCATATTCTAGTGAATGCATATGGTATGAATTCTTTGTCATAAACTAACTGACACCTATTCAATGACACTACTCTGAAGAGTAACGAAGTGGAAAGTGGCCTGTTTTGTGTGTTTAGGCATATCTGCTTGATTAAATAACTTTAATGGAGCTTCACTGAAAGAAATTTGATGAGGGAAGTAAATTCTGTTCTGCCTTCTGCATCCATTAAATTGTTCACTAATTTTTCTGAATGCTTTTGCAACCCAGCTGACATCTGATCTTTAGGAATATTACTGAAATCCGAATTGACTTGGCTGGTTAGAAAAACAAATCTCTGTATTTTTTTTTAAGTAAACTTGTTTTATTTAGAGTAACAGATAGAAATGTAGTGAACTGAAATTGTGGCAGGGATAGACAGGTGACCTTTTACAGCTGCTGTAACTGGGTTGATAAATGTGTGATGAAGGGTAAAAGTTTACTTTTAAACTGGTTTTCCACTAGAGGCTCCATGTCTCTGGGATTTGCTGTTGGAGGAGAGGAGAAATTGAATTAGAGGGGTTAATTAATAGGATTCTAGACAGCAGGGTTGAAGAGACTTGGGGACAAAGGCTGGAAACCCTGGTTCCAGGTATTCCCAGAGAGGTGTTGTGCTGGAACAGCACAGCAGGGGATCTCGTAACTCAGGGCAGATTGTTGGGCTTTTACAGTCTGGTAGGCCAAGGCCAGAGGAGGTGGGAGAAGAAGTAATAGGAGAAATGCAGTGCTGCTGAGGGTAGTCTGTGCTTTTTCTTAGAACTTGTGAAACATCTTGATCCTTTTGCAGTGAGTAATTCATAGCTCAGTGGCTTTGCTTGTCTTTAGCTGGTCTCTCTAGTCTCATGTTCTGGTCCATGCAGGTCTTCACATATTGAACACCTCCTTGGTTCCTGCTGTCAGGTACATCTGAAAAGCTCAGCTTGAGAATCAAAGCTTTAGAAAGTGTGGTTTAGAGATTAACTCTGATCAAGTCTACGTTAGGAGTAGAAATTAAAGTTAAGAGAAGACTGAAAACAACTGGGCAACTCCAACTGTGGTGCAGCAAGAACTTTATGGATGGTGAACTGGAGAATGAGGGTTTGTCTCCGACTTTGAGTGTTTCTTTACTGTGGTCTGTGTCTCCTCTTTAAATCGAATATGCTTGTATGTTCCTTCCATTTTCATGTCAGTTTTTAATATTTGTTTAGACAAATGCACAATGAAATCTGGCAGTGTAGAAGAGCACCTGACAATTTTGTTTGACTCAGTGATAAATACCACTTCTGCTTGTGTGCAGAATGACACAGTGAAGGGTATTAAGTTATGAAAGTTAAGCATTTACCAAGGGAAAAATGTACTTTTGGAACAATAAAATCTTATGAAAAAAGGTTGCTATGAAGTAACAGTTAAGACATTTTTAAAGCTACATGTAAAAAATGATAGTTTAAATTATTTGTAAAGGTTAACTAGAACTGTTGACAAGTGGAACACAAGTGTTAATACAGAGTTTAATTTTATTTTTTTTACTTAGATTACTTGCCAAACACTCATTTTGATGGAACAGTATTATGGGATAGTTGACAGACGACCTTTTTTTCTTCACCAAAGCTCATTAATGCAGATTTCATTGTTTTGAAAGGAAGTATTCCTTTAGGGAATGTCTCATTTAGTGATATTATTAGTAGTAGTATTCGTATTATTTTCTTTTTTTTTCTGGTTTGTATTACCAGAAATATTTCAAATTCGAATTCAGAGGGAATGAATTAAATTTACATTGACAAGCACTTTTATTTCCTTTTTCCTGGAGTTGGGAGTGGCTACTGGTGATCTTTGTCCTTGTGTTTTCCACAGTGAAGCAGAGATCAGTTCGATTGAACTGTAAATGCAAGATGAGAAGAATTGAGTAGCTGGCAAAGGTCATTTCAGTTCTGTGTAGTAATAATAAAAAAAAAGAAACGAGATTAGATATTTGGAAGAAAAGTTTAAAAATGTGCAGTTTAGTCACTGGATAAATGGGCCATGGTCCCAAATCTTGAACACAATTTTGGTGACACTGTGTCTAAAGGACATGGTAAAGGCTAGTAAGGATGATTAGAGGTCTTCAGAATGCTTCCATGAATACTCTTAGTTTGGAAGAGGGATGACTTGATGAGTCTGTGTACCATGTATAAAACCATGAGTACCATGAAAAACTCTTAGACTGGGGTTGGGCACTTTGGTAGCACGAGAAAATATGCAACTGAATTGAGGCTGACATTTTTTATAGCTACAAGTCGACTTCTGCACAAAGCACAAGTAAACTGTGCCCACTCTCATTTGGGAGGCAGAAATGTATAAATGTGTCTAAAAACAAAGCAACTGAACAGATTTACATGGAAGCTCTGACTGGTAATAAACTGTAGTACAGACTCTGGCTTAAAAGTCTAAGAAAGTATCCTGGGAGTCCTGATGCTATTTGCTCTTGTTCTTGCACTTTTTTCCTCAAGAATTCATTGTAGGTTGTTGTCAGAGAAGGGAATTGAGAGACTTTGGGCCTTGCCCATTATGATTTTGTGATGTTACTGTTGTCAGCAGTGTGGGAGGTTATGGGAATGGTCCCAGGTAGGTTGCACATGTGCTGTTGGACAGAATTTAGAGTGTGTGTGAGAAGGGGCTGTAAAACCCAGCACGTGGGATAATCCCAGAGACCAAAGGATTTACAACACTTCATCCAACAAGGTTTTTGCTTTAGCAAGAAGTATTGCATTTGAATGTTGCATCTCTTGTTCTTTTTGTGCTTGTACATGCCCAGGAAGGCTGTGACTGAAGAGTTGTGAATGTGCCTACTGGAGTAAGGAGACAGGACTAGGAGCTGCCTTACATGTGCACATTAGACACTGCTGAGTGAACTGCCCTGGTCACTCATACTCACAGTGACATCAAAATAGCAGGTTGGGAGACCCAAATCTTCTGCAAGATCGTTTGTAAAATTGGTGGTTGGAGTTTTACAACAAGTTTCACCTTGGTTTTGATTGTGCTGAAATATAAAAGGAAGCCTTGCAGCAACACAAGTTTTGCAAGCTGTTGATGTGCTTTCTTTTCAGTTACCCTTTCCAAACATCCTGGGAACCTTTTTTGTGAATGGAGCCTGAGTACTGTACTTCTGTGCTGGTTTTATTTTTGTTGTATACTCAGACCTGGTTCTTACTTCAAAACTGTAATTCTGTGTTTGTTTATTTAGATACCTTAAATCCAGAGAACAGCGCTCTGTGGGCTTTGCTCTCTTTAGGTTCATTTTTCACGTTGCTGCAAATCGTTCTCAAGGTTCATTAAATCAACTTCTTAAATTATATGACTTCTGTTAATAGTTTGACACGGCCAGACTGCTCTAGAGTTTGTTCTGAAAAGCGTATTTATTCAGAAAGTAATGAATCTTGTTTAAATGTAGTCAGCTGCGTTGACTTTGTCCCTCTTTTATCTTCTTACTGCTCAAATGTTTGGTAGCCACCTCAGAAGGTCACATCTAAGGGAGTTCTGTACCTGTGCAGATTTTCAGCATGATGGGAAGTCTGTTCTGTCTGCAGCAGATGTTCCATTATGTCCCTATGCACAATAAAAAATTGCCCTTTAATATAAAACCAGGTCTTTATAGATTAACACTTCAGTTGTTTGCACTGTGTGACACTTCGTAGCTTGTGGTATGGGGTAGGATTGCTCAGAAAGTTCCCAGGTCAGTGTTGTGTAAGGCCATGACCACTCTGATTTTAGCTCAAATTGGAGACTGGTAGGTAGTTCCTATGGGTTGTGAGGCTGCTTGTCCTTGCTTTATCTTCAGCAACATGATCATGGCTCAGAGCTTAGGTGCAAAAGTGTTTCCATCTTTCCAAACTCCTCTACGCAAGAGTAACATTTAGTTCCAGAAACAAAAAAAAATACATGAAAATGAGGGGATTTATTAGAGGGGATGACTCAGAGGATAAAAGGTGGTGATTCTTTTACTGTTCCCTTTGTGGTGTTTATTTTGAGTGCTGATCAAAATCACCTTAAAAACTTTCTTTTAAAAAATCCACATACTTAAGGCATGACATAAGTGCAATGAAAACCAAAACCGATGAAAGAGTGGAACCACATCCAAACAAAGAAAACAAACTCTGATAAGTCAAATACAAAGGCATAATAAGGCACACCTGAAGGGATCCTGAGAAACAGCTGATGCCATCAAAACAGTAATAAAACTTCTCAAATGTTTCAGGAGCAATAAACTATCTATTTGCTTCTGGTTAGGTAAGATGGTTCAAGGAAAAAGAGGTCATAGCAGAATAACTCAGGTTTTGTTGGTGGTGGTATTTTCTGTGGAGAAGTTAATGGAATACCAGCTGTATTACTGTCATCATCCTCTTGAGAGGGGAGTCTGGCTGTATTGGAGCAGGTGAGGAATGATAGGGGCACATAGAGATGAGGCTTGTGGAAGGGCCAAGCCTACTTGCTGCCTGGAGTCTCATTTTAGCAGCAGGATTTAAAATTGCTATGAAGTGTGCAATCGCTTTCATCAGCTGCAGGCAGTTTCTCCACTCTTCCCTTTATTCTGATTCAGCTTGTTTTTGTTGCCCTTTTGTGAACCGAATCTGGGAAGTGATTCATTTAAAAATAAAAATCCCCTTTTCAGGTTTGTTTTTTTTTTTTTTAATTAGATTATTTCAGGTTTTGTTTTGATCAAAGATCAAAAAGCTTTTGGCACTTGCACTATAGTTGCTCTATTTCCCTTTCTGTTCTTCTCTTTAGTCATACTTTGTCATGTTTATGCCACTTGTATTGATGGAGTTTTGTTTGTTTTTTATAGTGACTACAGTTCCTGTCTCCCCTCTTTGATGGAAGAGGACTATGACCCAGAAGTGAACTCTCCACTGTAGAACAAGAAGCTCTTGTGGAATAATTGTGTCCCTTAATAAGCAGCACCCAGTCTACAAAAAATAGAGTAGAAGAGATTATTTTTGGACCTGGCTTTTTTTGTTCATGTGACCTATGTTTCAGCATGTAAATGGTGAAAAACAGGGAAAATATTTGTGCCTGCTTCTGAGCTTTATATCAAGTAGTGCTTAGCTCTGTGGAGCATTTACCAAGTTACGAGAAGACCAGAGTATATCCCAACATTCATTTTTTAAAGTACTTTACCTTTTTTTAGCAGATGTATGTGATAAAAATGAAGTTTATATTTTAAGATCGCTTTGGCAGATGCTTCTTGTTTAGATCTCAGCATTTAGGGCAAACATTTTTATGTAACATCCTTTTTCCAGAGTGTTTAGGTTGATCTGCTGCAGATCATGAACTGTCCAGCAGCCTTGAGTGTTCAGTGTTAACCATGATGTTGCTCTGAATGTTGTCATGCAGACTTGACAAACCTTTTTGTGATGCAAAGGCTGATTTCTGTACTACCACAACCAGAGGAAATTTAATGAGGTGAACGTGGGCGTGGCTTTTTTAAATATAAATTACCTTCTTAGGTATCTTTTTTTTGTAGTGAGAGTGCAAAGAGAGGTTAAAATGAGCAGCTGAGGGGGTGAAGGGCACACTTGGCACGAAGTGCGGCCTCTCGTGCTCTGCTTTGAGACGCACTGTTGCCTCAAGGCTGGCCTTCCAGAATACTGGAGAAGGAAGGAACCCAGAGGTCACTGAAGCACACAAACTGAGGACATTGGACTGCAGAGCCCAAACTCAGGGTTAGTGATCATATGTACTTATTTTTTTGCTTACACAATGTTGACTTGTTTATAGATAAAATTGAAAAATAAAGCAAAATGGTAAGTCGGAGAACCTTCCACAAAAAGGCAGGATTTAGTTATACAGAGCAGTGAAATATTCCTCATTTTGAGCCATGAAAATTGCTATGATATGTTGGAAAGAACAATTTGAATTTGGATTCGTCAGTGAGACACCTCTGCTGGTCTTCAGTTGAACTTCCATTAAGATCCTTCCAGCAGCTTGTGTTCTGTTCCTCATCATCTGCTTTCTTAGCAATGGAAGCAGTGTCAGCATAGGATATTCCCTGGTGCATGGGAGTTGGTGGATCTGGATACAGTTTTACTTTGGGGGTGCAGGAGCTGAGGTGTGGTTGTCTTTCAGGTCTCTGAATGTCTCTTAACATCACTGATTTGTCAGCCTCTGGAATAAAACATGCAGTGATCACCCCTTTGTAGATTATGGGGCAATGAAGGATTGTATCCCAAATTCTGGCATGTGTGTGCATTGTGTGGCTTTTCTATGCTGTTTGTTCCATTTTCTTCCCACCTTCACGCCCATTCTATCATGAACTTCATGGGTGTGTTAATTGTAAACAGGAAGTAAGTGGGAATGTTGAAGTTCTTACCTGTTTCAATCAGAGGAACAAAGTCAGCATGAGAAAAAAAAGGGCTCAAGTGTGACATGAAAAACTGCAGCCCTTTTCCCCTCCTGTTTGCGTAGGACAAGCTTTGGGAGATAAATTATATTATTATTTCAGTTTGGAAAAGATGACGGGGAGTGTCCTTTTCGTTTACAGATCCTGGCCATGAGGTTTGATGCCTCATTTTATTGAAGGGAGACACTGGACCTAAATGGCGCAGCATGACTTTGTTCCTGCCTGGCTTAACTTCTCAACACCGCAGTCAACCAAGGTAACAGTAATACAGATCACCTCCTTTTGCAGCTGTGACCACTGGTAAGATCAGTGTGTTAGATTCTCTCTGATTCTGTGTGAGATCTGTGGATTTGTGTGCCATCCTGATCAGATCCATGCTTTCTTGATGGTGGTTAATCAAGGCAAATGTGGAAAACTCGTGGGGTTTGGTGAGGTGTTGTGGTTTTGTTTTTTTTTTTTTTCAATTAACAAAATGCCACTGCTGGACTGACAGGCTCCCGGGGTGTCCAAATGAATGCTTCATTGCATCACTTTTTGCTTTCTGCAGTCCCCTGCAGCCACCTTTGAGAAACATGGAGAGCATCTTCCCCGGGGAGAGGGCCGCTTTGGCGTGAGCCGCAGGAGACACAACTCCTCTGATGGGTTTTTCAATAATGGGCCCCTCCGAACTGCAGGAGGTGAGTGGGAAGCGTCCAAACGCGGCCTGAGAGCAAACACTTTTTAACGTTCTACAGAGTGAGGAATTCTGCAGAATATAAACGTTTTCCCAAAATGTACCTTTTCAAAACATCCCATAAGGAAGCTGTACTGCTCTCTTCTCCCATGCCATGTGCTCAGGGCTTAAGGGGTATTCATGCAGCTGTATGTGCATTGTGTAACTCGTTTTCTGATACAACCACACAGTAGCTTAATAAATTCAGCTCAGTAGTTACCTAGTAAACACTGACTGAACAACAAAACAGCTTGATATTTCCAGTGTTCTGCATGCTGTGTTGATTTTTTTTTTTTTTTATTTGCATCCTTATCTCCTTTTGTTTAGACTGCTGGCATCAGCCGTCCCTTCTCCGCCATGATTCTGTAGATTCTGGTGTTTCTAAAGGAGCTCACGTCGGGCTTTCTGGCAGTCAGCCTGGCTGGCATGGTCCCTCACGGGGCCATGATGGTGGGAGCCAGCGTGGAGGAGGAGGAACTGGAGTTCATCGCCACTGGAATGGCAACTTCCATTCTCGGAAAAGTTCCGCCTTTCAAGAAAAGCTGCCTGTTGAATCCAGGGAGGAGAAGAAGGAAGATAAAGAGCATTTGCAGTTTGAGGAAGAAGACTTTGTAAGTGTCTAGCTTCTCACTAGAAGTGGCAGCCGTGAGAAGTGGCTTTTCAGATCTCATTTTTATTAACATTGGTAGGTGGTGAGGATCTAGGGTTGCATTCCATTCCATGTCTGAGGTCACAACAAGTTTAACAAAATTATTCCAGCGCTGACAGGATGCTAATTGGTACCCAGAGTCCTCAGGACGTGATGTCCTGTTGGACTCTGGGTTTTGGCACATGTATTTTGCCAAATGGTTATTGTGAACTTAAGGCATTGTAAACACCCAAGCCAGGTCTTCAGCAAAACCTGAGTAGATTGACTTTGTGGCTTTGCTTACAAAGCCTTTTTTTTTGCTCCTAAATACATCTGTTCAGCTTATCTTCAGCCTTCCTGTATTCTGGTACATGTTGGTGTTTGTGATAACCTTCCCAAGCTCATTCGTAACATGTTCAGACCTTTGCAACCATCTGTCTTGAATCTTCTGGAACAGTATTTTGTTATCAGAGCTGTTTCCTCTCTCTGCAATAATCTGTGGATCGGGGTTTCTTGAGCCATTTCTTCCATCAGTATCTCCAGTTCATCAACTTTCTTCTTATTCAGCATTCCGATTCCTGTGGTATTATCAGTAGGATAGTCTCTTATATCCTGGCTCTATTTTTACTGCAATATCTTTAGTTTTTCAAGCTTTATCAAATTGTACTTGGACTTCCAGCTTTTATCCTTATCACATACATTCCTTAATGCTGATGTTTTGAGACGTGCACACCTTTTCTGCTTTCTCTTTTCAATTCAATTTTATTTTTCCTGACCCCTGAAGAGGATTTTATTATCAGACCACATTTTTTTCTTTTGCATCTGTTTCTTGCTGTCTCAACTTTTCTTGACCAGTATAATAGGGACAATATCATCTGTAAGGTTCTGGCAATTTGGACCATTCACCTAATGCAATTCCTCTGTCTTCACCTTCAGTGCTAAAGCCATTGCTGCCTCCTGTAATGAGAGATTCTGGTGATACTCTGCACACTTGTGGCGTATCATCAGCATGAAGTTTTTGCTGTCCTGTTCAGCATTTGTCTCTAGAAGGCTGTTTACAGCTGAAATTGTTGTGGCAGTTTGGCACTGCTTCTGTTCGGGAAGTTAGAAGTTGGAGTCAAGTGTGTGAATGCCCACAGCTGCTTCAGGCCAAAATCCAGAGCCTACAGTTAAATTGCCACAGGAGGCAGTTTGATTTAAGCTGCTGGGGTTTTTTTCAGTGAAGTGCCTGGGAAGTGATTACATGTTCTTGTTCAGCTGCTTCTGCTGAAAGCAGGAGCATCACAGGGTGGTTAACACCCGGAGAGTGTGGATTTCTGTTACCTGATTTCTTAATAATACTGTAATTCAGGATTTCTATAAGCCCGTGCTTTTGACTGTCAGAAACTTGTTGAAATGTAAAAATATTGCAACAATTGCGACCATGCACTGTTGTCTGTCTTGGTCTAAATCCTTCTTCTGTGTTCTTCTTTATTCTCCAGTTCTTTGACTGGTGCCTTCCCCAGCTACGTGGCTGTTTCTTCTGTAATTGTTTCCCCCAGTTTTAAGGTGATAACACCACATGCTGGCTAGCAGCAAGTTTTGTTTGATAACTCCTGTGTTGTCTTTGCCGTAGTGGTGAAATTGCTGTATGCTGGGGTTAAGTAGGTAGCTGTTAGGCCTGCCTGGCTGACAATGGCCACACTTGTCCTGAAAGACTAACAGCCTGCTTTGCAGACCTAACTTCTGTGCTGTGAGCACCCCTGCTGTAAATCTGACCAGTAACTAAAAAATGAAGCTCTGAAACAGAAGAATTTCTAGGGACCGAGGCAGGAATTTATGCTATGGTGTGACATTTTTTCCTAACTCTTAAAGAACAGGAATACCTACTATTTCAGATGCTCATTATTAGAAACTTATGCTGTCACCATAGTAACCGACATATGAAGAATTCATTACAAAGAGGAAAAAGATGGCTGTATTTTGAACTGGGGTTATTTGGGACAGGGGAAGAGGAATAGCTAATCAAAAACACTTGTCATTGAATGCTTAGATTTTCTGTACTCTGCTTTGAGCTTGAACATGTCCGTAGTTGTTCCACTAGGTTGAATTCTGATGCTGAATCACAGGTAAGTCTGCAGAGAGCACTGAGTCTGCATGAAGGATTGTCCTAAAAAGTGGACTCTGAAGCTTAACAAAAATTTAAATGTATCGCTTTTTTTGTCAGTAAATGTATTCCTTTACATTAGGAATCCAGTGTTGCTTTTGGTGTTGTTTTTTTTTTTAATTGGCTGATGCATAGTTCTTGTATTAAAGTATTTGAGAAAGGAGGCTAGATTCTTCATATACTGATAAGGTGGATTCTATTTTATTTTTTGATCTGCTGACTAAATACCTAAATTTTTTATGTGTGTATTGGCTGGTAGAATCTACTGAGTTGTAATAGAAGACTGAAGGGCCTATCCTGGACCCTCTGATAGTTCCACTGGAAATACAGCAGAAACCAAGGAGAATACAAACTTGATTTTTAGATAACTTGTGACAAAGCACTCTCTTCCACCTTCAGGTGCTGTTCAGAGAAATCTAGCTGTGCTCTGGGTTCCTAGAAACGTAATCTTATGTTAGTACTGATTATATTTTTGTTATATACAATATAACAATGCACTCATTTGCACTGTCTTTTTACAGCCATCTTTGAATCCAGAAGCTGGAAGACAAAACAACCAGAACAAACCTTTAGGGACACCTTCTGGAGTATGGGGTAGGTAAAGGTCACTGTACAGAATGCTGATGCTGAAGCAGAAAGTTGTAACCGGTGTTTAAATGTTTAAATACTTTAAAGACTAAGTGAAGCAGACAGTTTGCCGCTTTCTGTCCTTTGCTGTTTTCCTCCCACAGTCTTCACTAATCTCTTGGCCTTTTTGTCTACTTGAGACTGTGCTTGTCTTGTCATAAAAGAACTGCCAGTGGGCAGCAATGTCGCTGTTCTGCCTTCGCTTCCTGTCGTGCTGCAGTTACAGTTTCACAGACATCTCTTGAAGGGCAGAGTAGATTGGAGTGAACTAGACATTAGTTCCTGACTTGTGGTCTCCATATTAGAAATACAGCAAAACTATCATAATTCTGTGGTTTGCATTGGATTTTTTTTTTTTTTAACTCAGAACAGCCTTGCTTTTGATCCTGATGTGGTGTGTGAGTCTGTGCCTTTAAAAAACAAAAATGAGTGAAACAAGGTACCAGCTCTAGCAATTAAATATAGGTTTGTTAATATCTAGTTGGGTTAGATACTGTAAATAGTACAAATGCGAAAGAAGCTCAAAACCACTTCTGACGATAGTATTGGTTGTATTCTTTTTGCATGTTTGTCAGGTAGCTGTCGTTCTGCTCAAAAACTAATTTATGGGGCTTTTTCCTGTTATCACTATTACTATTTTTTTAAATTGTTATGCTCCTGGAAATGTGCTGATTTGGCCCAAGAACCATTAATGATGCTTGTTTGTAAAAGCACTTTATCTTTTGAGGTATAAGTTATGCAATGTATTTTTGCTGTGTTAGTGAATTAACAAAGCTGATCCACGGTTGCTCAAAAAATGCTCATGTCTGTTCTGATTCCTGTAGAATGGTGCAAGGCTGTTAGCTGATGTCACTGTGGGTTTTTCCCTTCAGCATCAAGGTAGCTGTTGTGGTTAAATGAGAAAAGATTGGACTTTGGCATCCGTATGCAGTATCTTTGCTCAGAGTTGAAATGGAAGAGCAGCTGGTAGCAGTGTCAGAATCAGATGTGTGGTGTTTAAGATGGAGAGGGAAGGAACTGGAGCAGTACTGAAGCTGTTTTGAAACTGAACATCTGTATTTCAGAATCTCTTGTTTCATTTTTGCAGAAAACCCCCCTAGTGCCAAGCAACCTACCAAGATGCTGGTCATCAAAAAGGTTTCAAAAGAGGATCCTTCCGCCGCCTTCTCAGCTGCATTTACATCACCTGTTTCTCACCTGGCAAATGGCAACAAAGCCACCACCATTGTCCCAAGTGTCTACAAAAATCTGGTTCCTAAACCTGCAGCTCCTCCTTCCAAGGTACAGGGGGTTCCAACCAAGTTAGTGAACTGCAGATCAAGGGAATCAAACCCCCAACGAGTAGCAGGAGTTGGAATTCAGTGGTTTCTGGGGTAGTGGCTTTTGCAGTAGAGGTCTGTTTACCACTAAAATTGTTGTTCCCTGTTAAAGTGCCTTTTGGTCTTGTCCATAGGGACTAACCTCTGACTACACTGAGATCTGTTTGGGTGTGTTCTCATGCATTAGACAAAACCTTATCTTAGTAAGACAAAACAGGCAATGCTGGAGAGGTGGAATGTGTGCTGCCACGTGCTTGAACTGTTCACGTGACTGTCCTGAAAAATCTTTATTGGGCTACACTACTTTGATGTGTTCAGAACACAATTGGGGTTAAGATCAGATTAGATTGTAACATCCTGCAATTCAGGTGTAATTTAGTTGAGCCTTAAAAACAACCTACAAAAGTAAGGAGGGCTGTAGTTCTTTTACTGAATGAAATATAGGAGCGTTGAAAAAAATCCAAGTAATTTTTTTCTTTGTGATTGCTGGGGCAGTGTGTTGTTCCTTGGAGGTAGGGATTACAGTGGGAAGAATTGCCTGATGGTGTCATCAACAGCACTTTTGTTAGTGAATGGTGACCATTAGCAAAACAAAAAGGTGAGATATCAGCATATCTTTGGCCAGATATCTGTGTGCATTGATGCTTTTCTTAAAGACGTGGCCATAAAGCAGCTGTGGTAGGATGCATTATTCTGAAGACTTCTAGAAAGCTGTACAGGAATTGCGGTGCATAAAGTAGCAGAGGAGTCAAAACATTCCTTTCCACAAAGTCAGCAGTATTGGAAAACTGTCACAGGAAAACTGAATGAAAAATGGCTTTGTTAAGTTGTACCAAGTAGTTTTGAAAAGAAGAGAACTGGTGGCTCTGGAACAAGTGCTTGCTTTCTTGGCTGGTTGAGATGGCTCATAGCTCACAGTCAGGCAATCCATGAAGGTCATATTCAGCCTCCCTAGGAAAGCAGTAGGGGTCTGTCTTTGGATCTGTCTGAGCTGCCCCTTTGTGGAAGCTGGGAGAACAGCAGTGGGAGAGCTGGGAATCGGACAGTGCAACCCCAGAGCTGCAGAGAGAAACTTTCTGTCATAGCCATACTGTACCCTAATTTTAGTACAGGCAGTATTGCACAGATCAGGATATTTTGGGGGTTTGAAGGGAATGTTTGTAATGGCTGCTGTGAATGCCTTTGATAATGCAGGATGCTCTTGTTTTTAAGTTGAAGAGTAATGCCAATGGCCTCCCCTAGTGATGTATTTATTTAAAAATTAATAAAATAACCCATGAGAACATGCTGAAATAGTGGCCTCTGCTCTCATTGCTGGCGGATTGCAAGATCTATTGCATCTCAGATTGAACTGGATCCCATTTGTGCATGAGTTATTTTACTAGTGACTTGAAGCTGGCTTCAGAAGTCCAAGGGATCAGAGGAGCCTGTATATCTTAATGTTCTGATAGGTGTAATTCTTGTGCTACTCAATACAAGTTTCTTGTTAGGAACTTTTGTGTAAAGACTCTCACTTCTCAGTGTTTGTCCTTGGCTGATAAGAGAGGCCCGGGAATAACATTCCAAGCAACAAAAACTTATCTTGGAAATCTCTGCTCTTCAACCAAATGGCCAGTGTGTATTCAAAGGGATACTGCAGAGAGTATCCAGAACAAAACAGCAATTGCTCCTTCACTATGACAAAGTGGCTGCTTTTCCTTCTTTTTTCCTTTTTTTTTTTTTTCTTGTTGTTGTTGTTGCTAAATCAGTGCAGTGATGGACACTTTCAGAACCCTAGGAAATAAATAATTTGAATTCTCACCCTGGACAGAAATGTGTCCCTTTATGTGCTTCTTCCTTGCACAGGGGAACTTCCTGTCAAGTGATTGGGTGCTTTTCCTTGTGGCATGCAGTGTTCCCCTAAGAAATATGAATTTAATTGTTTGTTGTTTTTTTTTTATTTCCCATCTGTGGGATGAGTTGCATTACTTGGTAGTGATTCCAATTAATGAAGGGCAATGCTGGATTTTCTCTTTGAGCTCTTAATGGTGTTTTACTGGAGGGTGGTACCCATGAAGCAGAACTGTGTGTGATTTGAGGAAAACGGAAGATTCCAGGGGAAGAATGATGTGGGTTGAGGTAAACTTGTTGAGACTGTTCTTGGAGAGGGAGGAAAAAATTTCATACAACGGCCAACATAATGTTGCTTATTTATTTCACTACTTGCAAACAACCCCAACTTGTGCCTTACCATTTTAACTGCCCTGTATTTTATGTTCTCTTCAATGCAGCCAAGCCCATGGAAAGCCAACAGAAATGAACATAAACCAGGCTCGCTCTCCTCCACCCGTGACTCTGCCTTTACCAGTCCAGTGTCTGTAACCAAACCAGCGGTACTGGCAAGTGGCTCAGTCCTCACCTCTCCCAAAGAGGTAAGGGGTTGGGATTTGGGATAGGGTGGGACCTTCTATCACTATCACCTACTGTAGCTCAGACATGATAAGGCCCTCTCTGTACATGGTACCTGCCTTTGCACCCTTGAGGGATGACTCACTTGTACATTCTCTGGCACATCTCTGATACACTGTAAGAAATAAAAATGTGGTTTACCTGGCTGTAAAGCCATTGGTCTCTGTTAAAATGTATTAGAATTTCCCTACAGTAAAAAAAAACCCGAAGTACTAACACTTTAAATGGTGTTGTGTAACTAGACATGTATCGACTCGGTGTTTGTTATCCAAGTGCAGATACCAAGCACTGATGTGAATGGATAGGTCAATTGATTCCCATGATGTTCTTCAGTATGGGAAAAGAAGGAAGGAAGGTGATCTGCCTAATTTCCTTTCTCTAAAACAACAGTACAGGCAGTGAGCTCTGAGGGGGTTGAAGGAGTTTAACATGTGTACATGTGACTTCAGCTACAGTGTCTAATTTTGGTGTTGGAAGGAGGCAATCTGCTGAGATTGAAACTGATTCACCCCTGGTTTTGGTCTGAAGTATGGAGAGAACCTTAAATACAATTCTATTAATATTTCAGCACTAAGTGTGACATAACACAAGGAAAAAAAAAAGAACAAAAATAAAACAGGCTGTGATGATGATTCACAACATTTGAAATTACTGTGATCACGTTTTAAGTGTAGAAGTGGGATTTTTTTTTTTAGTTGTGTATTTGTCTTGTTTCTTTACAAATATTACTTATAAAATAAAGCCTTGTCATCTTTATGATTTTCTGCTTTGCAGGCTTTACTTTGCAGCAGCCTGAGCTTCCCTGCCTTAGCCACAGCTGAGTGTACAAGCAGTCATTAAAGGCAATAGTTAACAAGCAGGCACCTGTCACTTTGACAAATAGATCTTACACCGTGTTCCTTGCCTTGCCTTGCTTTGTCTGTCTTTAGGCCAAGTTCTTTGTGCTGCCTTGTTTTTTCTGTAATGCACAGCACGGACACCTTAAACAGGGTTTCACCTCAGCAGATACGAGGGGCGTGTTCACGTTGTATCATACACACAAGTGTCTCCTTCACCCACCCCCCAAGGAGCTCTTGTGTGAAGCTTTTCAGTCAGTGAGGGTGTGGGGTACTAACCTGAGAGCAGAGGTGGGCAGCTGGGTTTTCCCCAGAGCAAGCAGGACTTTCTGGAATGCTTCTTGTATTACCAGCATCAATCAACTAAACAAAAAGGGCTTAAAAATTCCTCCTGGCTAAAACTGAGCCACTTGTAAGATGCTTTTCTGTGAATCTGTTGGAGACTTACAGTATGAAAATATGTGACTGTGGCCAGCACATAGTACTGTAATCCTGGCTCCCCAGGACTACTACAAATAATCTGGATTTTGTTTCTGAAAGGTAATGCCCCTCCTGCAGAAGTGGTGAAAATAGCACCTTTATTCATAAGAGACCACAGTGTGTTGCAAACTAGAAGAGTGCCAGCTGGCACCGGCCCCATGTCCCCACAAGCCAGCCTAAGACAACTTAAGTTACAATACAGTCAGAATTCTTAAAATGATTCAGGATTACTTTTCTTTAAGAGTAGCCATCCCTGATACATAGACTGACCTCAGAACAAATCTGGGGTGTTGCATAGTGCTCTCATTAAAAAAAAAACACCGGAAAAAAAAAAGGCAACACCAAAAAACTGAGAGATGCCTTGATGTTTCAGTCAAAGGGCTAAACTTACTTCAGAAAAGATGCCAAAAATGATTCCTTGTACTCCTTTAGTGCTAAAAGAGGATGTTCTGTAAAACAGAAAACTGCTACTATACATAACCCTTCTACAGAAGGTTACACGTGAAACCAGAACTGAGGTGAAATTAATTCCCATTCAGAAATCTGTGGTTTCTAAACTTTAGCTATAACTGTCTTCCCCTAATGCATATAAATTAAGTTTTAGTACCTCAACAGCTTATTAAAGATTAAAACAGCCACTAGCAAAGAGTTCAAGTAGAGTATTCCAAGTTACTAGAAGACATCTAATTTTAGTCTCCTTTGTTCACTGTTACCTTTTGTCTCTGCAGTCAAACTAGTTGTCTTGTTGAGAGCCTAATTTCAGTACTGTGTTGGCTTTTTATCCTGATAGTCACAGTCACTTTTTAAGTCTGTTACAACTGGTGATTTGTTCCTTACTGTGTTGAATTAGGCAAAATCCAAGAAGGCTGCTTGAGAAATGTGTCCTGCAAGGCATTACTTCCAGCCTGCATTTCCCTGAAGGCTTTATTTCAGTCCAGTGTTTCACGTGCAACAGGCATTAGAAATTCAAGCAGCAGTTGCTGCCTTGTTTTTGTTCTAGTTCCCTTGATCTTTGCTCAGAGCACGGCGAGTGTGATAAAAATTCTTGGCAAAGGAGATTTGTTTTGAAGAGCCTGAAATTGCAACCTTCTTCCCCAGCTTAAAAAAGTGTGTAGGTAGAAAAACACTACAGACTTCAGGAAATGTTACTGTTTTAATATTGACCAAAAAAAAAAAAAGTATATGAAGGAAAAGAGTAGTTTTGCATTGAAGATTCTGCTGTCAGGTATCCATAATAATTATTAAAGTCCTCATTGTTTTAGAGTAACCAGACATGAACTCCATACATGAGCGGGAAGTTAAGGTATCAGGAAATTTCACGTAATGTTCTCTTAGTCTTCTTTTGAGTGTCCAGTCAAAATCATGGAACGGATTAAACTGAAAGCTGACCTTGGTTAGCAATGCTCCTATTGCAGGATCACAGCTGGGGTACTGCCAGTGGGCAACTGCTGTGCCGTGTGCCTGGTTCACAGCCCCAGATAATTAAGGAAGCTTAAACGCTGCGGAAGAGCACGGGGGGTTTCCTTGGATTCGTGCACTGAGCTGAGCAGGTTTCCCGCAGGCTCCAGGGTTGTCTGTGTCTGGCTCCACACTGAACCATCTGGGCTGAGTGCACAGAGCAAGGAGTTGGCAGTCTGCTCTCCAGGGGAGGATCCCGAGGCTGTGGCTGCTTGTTTCACACCCGGTTGTGGGTAGTTAAGGATGTGACCTGACCACTCCCTGAAAGGAGATTACCTCCCCATAGCTAATTTCAGGGTAGAGTCTGTCAGGATGACTTCAGACGCAAATTTGAACTGAGGCTAATCTCCTTAATTTGTTAATTTTTGTAGGGCAAAAATCCTGCATGAAGTTTTCTGCCTTAATGTTCTGTTGTAGGCTTCAGCTTGCTTGGGAGAGTTATATTGCCAAGGAACAAAACAAATATGGCCACATGAATTGACTCCTGGGGGGGGGAAATTGAGTTGATAATATTAGATGGGAGAACAGTGTGCTGGTAAGGGAAGAAGTGAATGTGCAACACCCATCAGTATTTTGGTGGGAATTTGACATTAGATTAAGGGGGTTTTGAGGGGTTAACAGCCACCCAAAGAACTGATGATTGATTGAAAGGTGTAAGCACAGAGACTGAAGAGAAACTCTGTAGCAGCACAGTTTGAAATTGTCTGTGTTCTCCCTCCCCTGTGCAGAGTCCTTCCAGCACCACCCCTCCCATCGAGATCTGCTCCTCGCGCCTGACGAAGCTGATGCGCCGGACCACTGATAAAAAGAGCGAATTCCTGAAGGCACTGAAAGATGATAGAAACGGGGAGATAACAGAGAACAGGGAATGTGACAAGCTGGATGATGTAAGATCACTGTCCTTGTATATGTGATCATTATTAGTTAAGGAGCTGGGGACTGAAAAAGCCCCGAGCGGTGTATGTAATTCAGGGCTGTGGAGGAGGAAAGGCTTGACTCCCTCTGGCCTGGCACATGTGCCAACAGATGCAGTGCACAGCGCTGTGATGGAGGGAGATCTGTAACACAGAAATGCAAATGGATAAGTAATAAATGAGGTGGAAGGGAAGGTCACAGATGCTGAAGGTAATCTGGATTTTTTGCAAGGATTCTCTAAGGAGTGGAACGATACCATGTTTTTACATCTCTGTTTTGCTTTCCAACTTCCTTATCAAACTACATTCATGGGAAAGTAGAACTCTGTGCTTGTGAAAGGGGCAGGACTGTGGCTTAAGCCTCAGAGGCTCAGCCCAGACTCCTGAATGCATAAATCTGTGCCTTAATGTGTCTGTAAAGCGTGTCCTTAGGAGCATTTAACTCTCGTAGTTTTCTGGCTGTCACTCTGAAGCCCCTGGTGATGGCTTTGTCATGCCAGCACTCGTTCCCTCGGCACAGCAGCGCAGTCCACCAAACGTCCTTCATCGCGCGTTGTCCTGTCACAGCCAGGTACAAATTGCTGCAGCCATTATCAGTCAGGCTCTGTAAAAAACACAGGCTCAAGGTGAAAGGCTTGGCTGGACTTTCAAAGGCAGAAGCTTGAACTTGGAACTGTGCTCTTGGCACGCTCTGATGCTTTTATTTTTCTCTAGATGGAGAGCAACAGCACACCAGAACCAAAGGAAAACTGGGAAGAGAATTGCCATCAGAATGGCCTTTCTCTCCCTTTGCCGGAGGAGGGGGAAAACCTCTCCCATTCATTGGAAGCAGAACACAGGTGAGTAAATGGCAAAATAAAGTCTCTAAAGTAAGGGAGGCTGAGTCCTTGGGCTGGCTGAGGAGAAGGAAATTATTTCAAAGAAAACTCTGTTTTTGGGAAGCAGCAGTAGCTTTGTGTGTGTGGAGCAGGAGGTGTGTGGGCTTTGTAACTAGTGCTGGACTGGGCGGGGTCTTATTGAAAGTAAAACAAGACACCAGTGTCAGGTGAGCCAAGGCTTTACCAAGGTCTGTAATTAAATTCCAGTGCTGCTCTAGTGCCACATCCCCATGTCCTAATGCTGCCTAGATATTTACTTGCCCACACTGGGAGTCAGCATGAACCTGGTGTGATTCTCGTTAATTTACAAGCAGGTGTCCTGAATGGAATGGTTTGAGGACACACACACCACACTTTGTTTGCATTTGGAATACTCCTGTGCTGCTTTACATGCTGCAGAAGTGGAGGAGAGCTAAGAAAATATTTGCCTGGTATCTCAGTCTGTATCTCACGTCAGTGAGTAAGCACTGTGAGCATCTGGTGCAAGAGGATAGTGAGGTTTAGGGAGATCCTGAGCTGTGATACTGGTTTGGTTGCCTCATGTCCTCCTTCAGTGTCCTTGGGCTGGAATTTGAAATCCCTGCCTTCCGCCAGGCTGGTTATGTACCCATTGTACAGGGCTGCTGATGGTTAAATATTTGTAAAAGACGTTGAAAAATGTTGGGTAAACACAAAAGATTGTTGAAATGGTCTCTGATAGAGAAGATTCCCTGGTGAATTCAGGGTGATTTAGTACAAAACCTGGTGCTTCACAGACAAAGGGTTCTCTCCTTCGCCACTGTTCCCTTGCTTAAGTTCCCACGCCCCTTTTATTTTCTCCACAATCAGGTTATTGAAAGAAATGGGATGGCAGGAATATCCTGAAAATGATGAAAACTACCTTCCCCTCACTGAGGATGAGCTCAAAGAGTTCCAGATTAAATCAGAGCAGGTATGTTTACACCTCTTGCCACTTGTGACTGCTCTTCTTCCTCCTCATGCACAAGTCTTCTGTGGGGTCATTCTTAAGGATGCTCAAGGAAGGCAAAGAGTTGAAGTGAGACTGTAGTAGAATTGATGGCTCTGCATTATCCAAGCAGAGTGTGTGTGTATACACAGTTAAATACGTAATTTGTGTCCGTGCATGGTTAGGGACAGTTACTGCCCACAACTTTACTTGTTTTAAAACTTGCTTTCATTCCTACAGCGAAGAAGAAATGGATTTGGGAAGAATGGATTTCTTCAGGGCCGCGGCTCCAGCCTGTTGTTCCACTGGAGAAGCACTTTTAAGACAAAGATTGAGGACTCAGACACAGAAACTAGTAGCAGCGAAACGTCAGATGACGATGCCTGAAACTGGGCACAATAAAATTAAAATTAATAAAACCAACCCAATAAACTCAGTTCATAGTTCAACACGTGTTTGGGGTTGTATAAACTAAACAGAGTTTATTCTGTCTCCAGTCTGTTCAGTTTTTTCTTTTGTTGTTGATACTTCATGCACAAGGGAAATGATTGTATCCCAAAGAAGAGAGAAATTGGCTTCTTTAGCTTTTTCTTTTGGTTTTGCCCTAATGCTTACTAGAAGTTTGTGCAGCTAGCAAATTTTGACAGAAATCCCTTGTGGGGCAGTGCACAAGTTCAGTCGTGTGAGCAGGACACAAGTGGCTGACTGATCTCTGCAACAACAAGCTTCTAACAGTGCCGCCGCATTGCCCAGTGCCGCGCGGTAACGGTGTGCTAAAACAATCATTGTCGATGACAAAATGGCTTTTGAAGTTCTAATTATGTTAAATTAATGCTAATAACATGGATATTTTATTTTATTTTTTTTTTTGGCGGCTCGGGGAGCTTCATCACTTAACCAGGCGTTTGTGGTTTCCTTTTTTTTTTTTTTTTTTTTTTTGGGTACAGCTGTAAAATATTTGGATATAGGAATTGTTTGTGTTCTTCTTCTTGCAGCCTTGATATTCAGGGTGGATTGTAAAATATAAATTTTTTGTGAGATTTCAAAGATTAAGATTATTTTGATAACATTATTTACAGATTTTAAAAAGTGACTATCACATTGAGTCTGTATGAGGGGGAAAAACTACTGCATCAAAAATAACTAACTTGGAATAAATATTTTGCATCAGTTTGCCAATTCTAATTGTCTTTCTTATGTAAGAAGAGCTTTCCTCTAAGGGACCTGAAACTCTGGGGGTTCAGTAGCACTGGGGATAAACAGTTTCTTCTCCCACTCTATATTTCCACTTGGCAAACATTGCTGTAGCGCTCAGACTGCAGGAGCTGAACTCTTCCTTTAAGAAGGGAGAGGGAGAACAATGCTGAGATGACAGCCCATGCTTGAGGGGTTTTTGTTTTTTTAAGAAAATAATTGAAATTATCTCCTACTAAAGCAGTTTGCTTTTTTTTTTTTCCGCTTCATACAAAATGGTGAAGCTCGACCGGTCGGTGTCACTTGTTCCTAGTGCAATGCTGCTGTTTATGTTCACAACGTGGCAAGGGAATGTCTGAATCCAAAGCTGTTTTCATTGAAATCTTTTTTAAAAATTCATGAAAACATTTCTATTAGATTAAAAAGAATTTTACAAACAACTCAGTTGTGGCCTAAGCTATTTTAGTGTCTGGTGTAAGTTCAGCTTGTGCACAAAGGTTTTGGATTGGAAAGCGCTCGGGTGTCGTGCAGTGTTTGCAAGTGGGTTGGATGGAGTTGCACAGCGAGAGCAAAACCCCCTGGGCCTGCTGAGCTGAGGGGGTTTCACGTGAGGTTGTGCCTGTGTGGTTTTTAGTCCACTCCTGGCCAGGCAGAGAGGACTGAGGTGTAAGAAAATTGTAATGTTTAGCCATGAATCTTTGTGTCTGGGCTCAGGGGAGCACTGTCGGCATTATCAGGTGTAACTGTGCTGCCTCTACTTTCAGCTCCCACTGCCATGGTGATGCTGCCTCTGCAGGGAACCCCAGGTGAGAGGAGCAGCGGGGCATTTCTTCATCACTGCCTTCTGGAAACTGAGCTCCAGGGGCTGGGTCTGCCTAGGAATGCTTGGGGAAGTGCTGGGACTCCTGTAAGACAGACATTTTACAGCTTGTCTCATTCTTTTTGAATGTCCTTGTGCTTTGGTCCCATCAAACATGGCTTTTGGCTGGAGAAGTCCATCCATTTTTTTAAAAATTTAACTTCCTACATCCATTTAAATCAAATTATGCAGATCTGTTGTGTGCACTGTTGGCAAGAAATGGGGTAAGTTTAAAAAACCCTTCACCCTAAATCCGTGCTAACAGCCACTTGGAACAGAGGAACTGGATTGCTGAGGAATCCCTGTCTGGACTGTGGGACCAGTGGGGGCCTGTGTGTGTGTGTGTGCTGGGAGCTCCTTGTTCCGTGCCAGAGTGACTCCTCTGCCCTAACCCCTCCTGTGGATTTAAGTATCCATGACATTCTGGAAGTGTCAGTGTCAGCCTCTGGGTGAGCCTGATCGAGCAAATCCCCGTGCAACAACCGGCAGCTTTTTCCTGAGGAGTCCCTGACCAGGATCACTGTCAGTGAGGTTGGGGGGGACCTGCAGCAGCCTGGGAAGAGCCCGTGGGTGCTCTGCAAGGACAGGTGGGTGCAAGGATGGAAGGAGGGGAGCTTGTTTTGGGAACAAGGGCAGGGCCTGGACACCTGCGGCATGGAGAAGGGGCAGAAGGAGGTGTTTCACCTCTGCAAAGTTTCCTCCTCGAATCCTGTGGTGCACGGGTGGGAGCTGCTGCAAGGTGGAAAAGGAGCACCCCCGGGACACCCCGGAGCAGCAAAGGTTTTGTAACCAGGGGAGGGGGAGCTCTGCGGGACCTCCCTCATCTTGCTTTTTGTGGATTGCTCAGGTGCCCAAAGGACGTTTTTTTCCCGTTCCGGTGCCCGTGGCAAACAGCAGGAATGGCCCAGGCCGGAGGTGCGGCCGCCCTCCCTGCCCTGCCCAGCGTCCAGCATAGCAACAGCGGCTCAAACACCGCCAGCACCGCCGCCGGCAGGTCTGTGCCCGCACCCAGCCCTCTCCCTGGCAGGGTGGCCCCCCCAGTGACCCCCACCCGCTCTGCTTTCCAGGGTGCCGGACATGGGGAGCTTCCCGTGCCCCCGCTGCCGCATGGCGTTCAGCTCCCGGCAGCTCCTGCGGGCGCACCAGGAGAAGCTGTGCCTCGGGATCCCGGAGCCCGCCAGCTCCTGCCTCCATGGGGGGAACCCTCTGCCTGCGGAGGGGGCGCCGGGCACGGCAGGGAGGCCACAGGACACCTCGGTAGTGCGGAGCTGGGTCTGTCACAGAACAGGGAGGGGCAGGAGGGATGGGGATAGGGACAGGGACAGGTGCTGGGCTGGGAAACAGCATCTCTGCCAGCATTGCTGGATCCAGCTTGGCCTGAGCTGGGAGGGCAAACCTCTGCCCTCCCACTCCTGCACCACACCGGCAGCCTTTGGTGATTATTTTACCAAAGGCAGAAAAGTATATTAGTAAGTGGGGGGGATTTTTTTTCACCCTTTCCTTCCTATTTGTGTCTGCGAGGTCGGGGTGTCCCTGCATGGAGACGGCCCTGAGCCACACCATCGCCTTGAGCTCCCCAGGGTCTCAGCGGCTGTGTGGGGACAGCGGGGACGGGGGTGGGCACGGGGGGCTCCCCTGGGGGCCGTGCTCACCCCTCGTGAGCGGGCCCTGCTCCGCACGGCCGATCCTGCTTCCAGGACACCCACAGTGCAGGTACAGTGAACCCCCTGCCCCTGTGGGCACCAACACCCCGGCGGCTCCCCACACCCCATGGCTTTTGGTGGTCCAGCCCCTCCTGCCCGCTGAACCCCCTGTGCAGCAGGGAGAGCCCCCCCAGCAGCCGGTCCTGCCCCAGGGGCAGCAGCAGCCGCCACAGGAGCTGCTGGAGGCCCACAAACGCCAAATGGCCGAGATCCAGGCCAGGACCCAGCAGCTGGAGCAGCAGAGGGAAGGTAGGCACTGGCAGTGGTTTAGGGGTGACGGGGGGCACGTGTGGGGTGCAGCACCCCTCAGGGAGTGGGGCTGTGGGGGCCCTGCTGAGCCCCCCTGTCCCCTCACCTTCCCGCAGGGCTGTGCCGGCAGCTGGCAGCACTGGGGGCTGGAGGGGCTGGGGGGCCTCAGCCCGAGCAGGGGGAGCTGGGGCTGGGCCAGGTCCTGAAGGCCCCAAAGGAGCAGCTCAGACAAGTGCAAGCGGCACAGCACAGGTGAGCCCCAGCTCTGCCACCTCTGGGGGAGAGCCCAGTGGGGTGCTCTCCATCAAGGAGCCTTTGGTCTCCTCACCCCCCATTTGCCCGTTTCCTCCCCAGGGCCACCCTCCACCTCGACACCCTCCTGCCACCCTCGGGGCCACTCGCTGCTGAGGCCAGGTGAGGGGCTGTGGGCCATGGCAGGTCCAGCAGAGTGTCCCGCTGAGCCCAGCGATGGCTGATCCGGGGCTCTGGCAGGGCACTGCGACTGTCCTACCTGCGCGCCGGGGGACACGACCCGGCCATCCTGGACCAGCTGCTCCACCTCCAGCTGGAGGCCACGGTGCTGGAGAAAGGAACCGCAGGGCTGCGCAGGGGCAGGAGGATGGGTAAGGCCCAACCCCAGCCCCGTCTCCCTGCAGGGACTGTGACTCCACAGCCAGCACCTGAGGCATTCCCGGCTGTGCCAGCAGAGCCCCCTGGCACTGGCACACAGGGTCTGGATGCAGCACTGTTGGCTGTGGAGCTGGAAAACTGGCGACTGGAAGATGAAGTGTTGGCGCTGAAGGTCAGGAGAGAGAGGAGAGCTGACGCTGGTAGGTGATGGGTCCTGGGGAAGGGGGTCCCCCATCTGCACCCCACAGCCCCCGACTGCCTCTGGGGCTGTAGGATTGGAGCCTCTGGGCTAGATATGACTCATGGAAATATGGGGAAGTTGGGGGGGCTGCAGCTGCACAGCCCGGGGTGGGGTGTCTGCACTGAGAAGGGAGAGTCCCGACTCCCCCAGATCCTGAACACTTGCCCAGCGACATGCTGGGAAAGGGTTGCTGGGGAAGCGTAAACCCCACAGCAAGGAGTTCCTGTCCCCAGGCTCGAGGGCGGCCCAGCGGCACTCGGAGGAGCTGGCCCAGCTCCAGGCAGAGGTGGGGATGCTGCGATGCCACGCGGAGCAGGCGGGGCCACGGCTGCCCCCACCCATCCTCCCACCTGCTGTGGCCCCCTCACTGCCACCAGCCCTGGCTGTGCCAGAACTTTTTATGGTAAGAGCCTTGGCCCAAGGCAGTCTCTAGCTCTCCAGGGAGGGGAGAAGGGAGATGGGAGAAGGGCTGCCAACTGGCATAGGATGACAGATGTGGAGGTACAAGCTTGGGAAGATTTGGGAACAGCTGCCTTGGCTGCAGCTGGGGATTAGGGCCCCTGGGGCAGGCGAGTCCCTTCCCAGTGAGGGAGCAGGGGTGTAATTTGCTCTGCACACCCAATGCTGTGACAGAATGGCCAGGCAGCTCCTGCCTGTGCCTGTAGCAGGACAGTGTCAGGACCCTCCTGCCCTTGACACAACTTTTTTCATTTCCCAGGAGCCCCCTGGGCCAGCGCTGGGACCAGGCAGCCCCACAGGCCATGTGCCCCACGGCCTCCCCCTCAGCCCCTTTGTGGCCCTGGAGGACCCTCCTCCTGCTCAGGAGCCCCCAGAACAACACAGACCTCCACGAAGGTGAGCCAGGAATGGGCCACACTGCCCTGGCATCCCCTCACCACCCTGGAGTAGGAAATCGGGGCTTTTTTAGCTGTTAGGGTGATGAAAGGATGGCAAAACCTGTGTTTGAACTTCAGTTCAGCAAGATGGGGCTTGGGACTGGCTGTGTAATTGGCACCAGGAACCCAGTGCTGGGGCAGGGGGAAGCATTTGGGATCCCTGCTGGGCATTTTGGCAGCAGGGAGAGGACAGGCAGCATCAGGCTGACCCCTAAGCCAGCAGGCAGAGTTACACAGCTCAGCCTCCACCTCAGGCTCCCTTTGTGCCCCAGGACTGAGCCCACAGCCAGATGAGTATGTTCCATCCTGCTCACAGTGGTGGTTTGGGGACAGGCAGAGAAGCACAATCACATTCCCTTTCCCTATGGCTCAGCTCATTCCATCAGGCACAGCCCCACCAGCAGCCCTTTGTAGGGAAAGCCTGACCAGGAGCAGGCACAGCTCAGCCCTGGCAACCCAGCAAAACCCAGCACCAGCTTTCCTAAGTGTCACAGGCCACGTGCTATATGTTTAATAAATGGCTTCAGCCTATTGCTCTTCACTTCTTGGCCTTTCTCTGTGTGTCCCAGAGCAGGCTCCCCTCCCCACCCGGGAATGTACAGGCACACAGGCTGCCCCAGGGGACAGCCATGCCCTGCCTGGAACCACCACTGCCCTCCATCTCCACAAGCTCTCCCTGCACAGAGGGGCAGAGCTAAAAATACATATCCAACAATGTCCAGGCTGTTAAAAACCTCTTCATCAGCCTTCCCCCCACTCTTTAGGCTGCTCGAGGCTGAGGGAGGCACCCCCAGAACCCACAGCAGGCTTAGCTGAGACTGAACCCCAGCACAGCCCCAGCTGTGACCACAGAGCTGGTGCCCCAAGAGAAGGAAAAAAAGTCCCATCTAGACTGTCCCTGGACAAGACCACAGTGAATTTCATTCCCTGCTCTTCTTCCCCTGAAGCAGCCAGCTCTGCCTGCCCAATCCCACTCCCTTCTCCTGCCTCATGAAGCAGATGTGGATGGAAATGCTGAAGCTCAAAGGACCAAGAGCCCAGCACTGGGCCAGAGCTGAGACTTGCACCCCAGGGGAACAGGCAGGAGCAGTGGCTGGAACCTGGCACGGGAGGAAGGTCAAGACAGGGACTATTTGCTTACAATCTTTATTGAAGTCATACAAAAGTTGCCAAAAAGTGAAAAAATACACTATATACAAAACCATTTTCCTTGTAAGGAGAGGAGTGTCCAAGGTTAAAGAATTATCATACTGTGCTTTCAACTGCAGCCCCTGATTCTGCTTGTGGCCTTTTCTCTGTCTAAAAGAGAAGAGAAGGGTTTGTTTTAAAAAAACCAAGACACTGCCTTACAGCACCAACTCATGCAGCAGCCCAAGGGTTCTGTAATTTGAAGATTTAACTGACTACATGAGCTTTGCTTGTCTCCAGAGCCCAACACTACCCTACAGCACTGACATGAACAAGTGCAGCCCAGGGGTGGGTAATAAAACCCAGGAGTATGAAGAACTGGGGGAAGACCCGGTGCTGGACTTTAGCCCAGCTCAAACTCCCAGACCCCATCTCTGTCCCACCCCAGAGGTGACAAGGCTCCACAGCTGGGTCCATCCAGCCCACACAGGGTCAGGCACCACAGTACAACATGCATCCTGCCCACTGGGAATATTCCTCATCCCATCTGGGAAGCCCTGTGGAGGCCAGCAGGCAATAAAACCTGCACATCTACCAGGCAAAAGAACCATCCCTGAACAGAGTGGGGGAAAATGAAATAAAGAGCACAGCCCAGACTCCTGGCTCAGCTGCCCACCTCCTCTTCCATTTTTTCTGCAACCTCATTTCCACTGGGGGCAGGATCCCCACCACCACCATTGACAGCCGGTTCTGGTTTAGATTTCTTGGCTTCATTGTCTCCCTGATGAGTCTCCTCCTCTGGTTTCCTCTGAAGACAAAATTGTTTATAGTCTTCAGTAAGTACAAATTAAAGCCTTAATCTTTTTGACAAAACTTAGCATTAGAGGTTACTGCACATTATCTACCCAAGCTGTGCTTGCCAGGCTCAGGACAGACACCTCAGTGCCAGGGTTTAACAGAGCTCTGAGGCTCTGGCTCCAAGGTCTCAACCACAGCAATCTCCAGTGAGACACTGTTTGGGTGCCAGAATCTCTAGTGCTGAACTATCCTTGATTACACTCTGGCAAGGAAATGCAACCACTGAGCCCAGTAACAGTTCCAGGGTAGGTTCAGGGCATCTACAACACTTGAAATCACCCATGTAAAGCAGCTCCAAGTCACTCCAGGCACACCTGAACTCACAAAAGCCAGTGGAACAGAGGCCAGGCTGTGCCATGGCCACAGGCAACATTAAAAACTAAAGTTCCTACAGGGGATACTCTCAGTTATATCAACACTTCCAGAGAACACACACACCTTTAAAGGAACAGAGTGCTCAACATCTCATCTCCATTTTATCATTACCATTGCTCTGGCTTTGCTATTTATTAAGCCCAAGTCTCCATTTCCTTTTGGAAGAAGGGAACCCAGCCCAGCCTGGTTGCCTGCCCTTTCTCCTTGAGATCTGCAGGTGAGCCTGCAGCTCTTGAGGGTCCTCAGCAGAGGAAGCCCTTGTTCAGAGAGCACCTGCAGAAGCCACACAACAGGGTCAGAAGTTACACCATGGTCAGGCTGGTGCTGAACCACCAAGAATGGTCTCCTGGAGGTCAGGGTTCCCAGACTGATTGGCTCCCAGTGGAAAGGAGTTTCATGCACTATTTCTGGTTTTACTTTTAAAGTATTTTCCCATTATACAACTAAGTTAAAAAAAAAGCTCTAAGTCAAGAAATCCAATTACAAAGAGCAAGACAGTGGTACTTGAGCTGCTTGTTCAACAAGTCATTTCTGGACTCACCTTTTTCCTGACTAGGTGAGAGATGTCTGTAACACACTGAGACGCACCATCAGCTGCTTTTCTTACTGGAATCTGTTACAAGACAGACACTGACACATGAGCAACTGTAACCAGTAATCCTTAGAGCAGACAGGAATTAACAACATCCATCTTAAATTAACTTACTGTGGAAACAGAACCGCTGTCTTCACTTTGTGCAAAGCCAGATGTAGTTCCAATCTTAAGAAAAGCAGAAGAAGCAGTGAACAGATTGTGTGCAGACCATTCAAGCAAGCTTAGCAGGAGACAGAAAGCCCAACCCCTTCAAATCCCAGCACTGTACTGTGCACTTCTACACAGGACAGACAACATTTGCTCCACCTTTGCCTGACCCATCATTTCCAGCCCTGATGCATTAAATGCCACAGAAACCTATCAAATCCCCATTTAGTTTGGAACAATTACTGTCAAGGTACTTACTAAATATCCTTTCTTTAGATGTCAGCTGCCTCAGTTTCCTTCTGAGAGTCACAGCCTGTAACACCTGTGAGCAACCACCAGCCCCTGATCAAGTCCAAGCTCCTCCCATGACTGATTTACTTAAAGTTCCACTGGAAGAATGCTGGGTCAAAAGGAAACCACAGGACACACTCACCAGAGTTGCTTTCAGTCCCAACTCGGCCACTCTTGCACTCTTTTGAGACTCCTTTGAATCTTCTATCTTTTCTTTAATTTCAGGAAGCAATCCCTTCAGCTCTTCAATCTCCTTCTCGTCCTCGGGGGACCCACTTTCTGCTTGCTTTATTCTCTCAGTCAGTATGGCTGGGGTGAAACAGTTATCAGGGCAAAACACCTTGAGACAAAGTAACTGTCCAGTTATCAACATCCAGAGTCAACTATCTGCTAACACACACAGTTTCCACGAGGTGTGGTCTGTCTGCCGCCGCCTGCAGACCAGCGAACACCCCAGGGCAGGCAAGGAGCACACCTCAGTTAAACAAAGTCTGCTCTGCCTCGACAAAACTCTGATAGAGCTTTCGAAATCCACTTACTTACCCAGTCTCTTGTCGATGACCTCCATGGACTTGCCGAACTGCAGGACGGCCTCGTCGAAGTCGCTGTTGTAGTGGTAGGCCAGGGCCAGCTGGTAGTGGCTCTCGGCCAGCAGACGGTCGTGAGCCTCCAGGTACTTCTGCTGCAGGGCCAGGCAGGCCTGGAACTCCTCTATAGCCTGTGTGTAGTTTTCTACAGGAGAAAAGCCACAAGGTCTTCACAAAAGACACTAATCATCCAAACGACCCAAGCCCTCAGTGGATCTCTGGTGTTCTGTCACACCCCACACAGTCTGCGGACAGAACATGGCAGCCGCGCTCAGGGCCGAGCTGCTCTGACAGCGCTGCCTCCCCCTCAGGGACCGTCTAGTCCAGTTCCTGAAGTTATCTCATGAGTGTTTTGTCTACTTCCAGCACAGTCAAACCAGGCACTAAATCCTCCTGTTCAACCTCCTACCACAAATTCAATGTAACAGGTCCCAACTGCAACAGGGATCTGGAACCAAGGACAGTCCCCCGCCGCCCTCCCGCCAAGCTCTCCGCTCAAGGTGCTCCAGTGACATAAGACAACCCTTGATTTGTAGCCCCAGCCCAGAAACCTGTTGGATCATTTCCAATGCTTGCCCCAGAGAAGGAGTACACTTGGATTTAACAAGATTAAATTATGTTTTCAAATGAAAGGCAGGTGAAACATCAGAAGGCACAAACCTGGGGCTTGCTTCCCACTCCTTTTTTGTGCTGTGTAACACAAGAGTCTTTCCTCACTATACCTGAGGATTTTGGAAAGTCTAAGTCAACCGTTTTTCATTTGCAGTCTTTATGTTCTGACATGGCACGGTACTGGCACCTCCTATTAATTAAGCTCAGTGACTCTCTGCTTCAGTAAGTCTCTTTTAAGTTCATAGGCAAGGTTTGGTCACTTCAGAAAGTAGAACACATGACTGATTTTGATCTGACAACACATTTATTACTCAAATTTTTTCTTTCACTGCTCTGGAAAAGCACAACTATCCCATTTAAGGCACCAGCTCAGTTCATCCATTGATGCCAAAGCTTCTCACATGGCTGCAACTACCACGATCGGTCTAATTTGTTTTCATTCTGAAAGCCTTAATGCACCTCTGCTCATTTTAAAGTACAAAACAGTGTCAGAAAGTGGAACTGAACACTTTGCACATGAGAATTAACATTACTTACCAGATTCAATGCTAACCTCTCCTAACTTCAGATGAGCTTGAGCTGCATGGAGCTGAGCTTCTTTTGTTTCTTGTCTAAATCAAGAAAAAAAAAATAGTTTCCAAGTCCTGATCAGAATATGGCACATTCACTAAGTGGTTATGCCACTCTCCAATTTACAGAGTTTCTCTGGCACATATCCAAATTAAAACTCAAGTCTTTACCTCTTGTAAATGACTTTTGCCAACTCCAGCATGTCCCAGGCTAGCTCAAGGTTTCCAATTTCATCCTCCTCGCTTTCCTGTAAAGACCAGAAGTTCATGAGAGATAAACAGTTTACCACTAGAAGGAAAAGAAGAACAATAATATGTAGAAGAGGTTATTGCATCAATCAAGACTTCGCCTGCAGTGAAGACGGTTCAGTGGAACATAAACTCAGTTTGTTGATATGGCCTCATTAATTTTTTTTCCCCAGAAATATCAGGGCGCCAAGCACCAATATTATCTCAAGAGGAAGATTTTGTTTAAGGTGCTGTTTAGATCTACCTTTTTTTTTTAATGAACCTTTGAACCTTATTAGAGTAGTCTGAGAAAGGGACAGATAATCATTTAAAGAGAGTTATCTAGAATGCTTAGTTTCACACTACGAGGCTTCAGATTTTTCCAGCTGTTTTCACTGCTACATCAATGTACATCTCAGGTTTGAGCAGCACCACGTTTCTCAATCCACTCCCATGCTAATCACAGCTTACTGGAGCAGAAGCATTCAACATGTATAGTGAAAGAACAAAACAAGCAGAGAATAAACTCACAGCTTCAGTGACAGGCTACAGCACTGCCCCTGCACTACCAGGCCACGTTACTCAGCAGACCACAAGAATTTGTTTCAGAGCAGCTGAACAAACCCAAGTTTACAGACACAGCTGAGCAAGATCCCACAATGTGGACTAGGTGCAACACCGGCCCTTCCTTAGGCAATACTGCCTTTCAAAAGTAATTTCCTACATAGGACTAAATAAAACACAGGTGAACTTTTATAACATGATGTTTAGGGTAACACTGCACCCTCCCGTGAGCAGTATCAGAGCTCAGCAACCTCACCTTGTCTTCCACTGTCAATTCATTCTCCTTATCATCTTCAGCTTTATCATTTTCTTTATCCTCCTCCTCAGATTCTTCTGTTTCTACAAGGTAAGTAGACGGATGAGAACACTTGTTGTTACTGTGCTTGCTTGACACGGAGTCAGGCAGAATATATTACACCCAACCCTCATCCTTCCAGTGACAGGTTAGAGGTGTGATGGAAGAAGAGCACAGGTACATTAAATTCTCAGCAGCAGCCATCTTGCTGAAACTGTTCAGCACTGTTGACTAAAGTAGTCTGTCATTTAAACTTCTTACTACCTACAACAGGAACTCACACAGAATTTAGCTCTCACAAATACACCGTGAGCTCCCACTGAACCCACGGGATCCTGAGCAGCCCCGGAGGCACTGGGCAGCTGATGAACTTCATCCTCCATAAAACAAGTATTTTCAGCAAGATAGCTGCCAAGCTGCACACAAATTAGTCTGAGTTCATGTTCTTATGTCAGGGATTTAAGTGACAGTGTTATTAATGAACCTCCTGTTGTGTAGCACTAATTTGACTCCTGACACCCTGCAGGAGCATCACATTACCTATTCTGCCAGCAGAAAACATTTGGGGAAAATGTGCAGTGAAGGAGCATGGCTAATAACTTCAGAGAATTGGCTGATCTGAATGCTGAAGTCACACAATTCCTGTATCACAACCCCTGGCTAATTCCAGAACAACAGGAGCTTGATGGGGTGGGGACTAGAGAGCCTGTGAACTCATTAGTTTAACTCCCAAAAAGCACACACCTACCACTGGCAGGGCCAAACCTGTCAACATGAGGACACCTCCTTCATAAGTGAAACAGAAGAGATGTCAGGACGTTAAAATTTAAGTAGTGGGAGGAGTCTGCAATGACAGCACCAGGCCAGGATGTTCAATAGGTCCTCACACTTAGCAGAATTGGGGGGAAAAAAGCAGCAGTATGTGAACATAGTCAGGCTTTCACAGGACAGTGAGCAGGTAACTACTCCTAGTTTATGTTCAGTCATACTCTCTCCACACAGACACCTTGTTAGGCTGCTGCTCCACCACCGAGTGTTCACTGTGTTTAGCAGAACAAACCCTTTCAGTGTCCAGAATTATTCAGTCTGAACATCTGCCTCTCCTGAAGTAAGGCACATGCTGTGAAGCCAAGTTTCTGACAAGCAAAGTTGCAATTATCAGCTCATCAATTAACTTGTGCAATACAAGGCACCGGCCTGCTAAAGCCACGTACAGTAATACTGCAGCAAAGGGTGCAGGTCCTGCTGGGTTACTCCAACAAAATCCTGAAAACAGCTGTGATAAAGCAGGGAAGCAGAGGGCAGAAGCTAGACAGCTAGCTGGAAGACTGTACTAGAGAGCAGCAACAAGCCTTCAGCAAATCAAGTTTAGATTTGCCAACTAAAGTCTCACTAGCGATGGACCACCAGAAAGACTCAAATGGGGAGTTCCTTCCGTCCCCCAAAACTGAATTCACTGTTTTGTTATGTGTTCAGCTATTCTTGTTTTTTCAGCATAAATAAAATACAGGCATAACCAGAGGCAACTTGTGCTTCAAGTTATTTGGAGGTTAGTGCAATAAACCCAGATGCATGCAAGTGAACATCCATTCAGTATTCTCCACCAGCCTAGCCATTACTTACACATTTCACAGGGCTGTCAGTTTGCTTTTGAGATTCGCTTTGCAGTTAGTTAAGCGTTAGTCTAGAGAAACTGAGACTATTCACTATTCCTTGAAACTTTACTTGGAGGTAAAGTCTTTCAAGAGCCCCTTTACTGTGCCTTTTCCTTATTCTAAGGCAAACAGAAAATTCTGAATGGAACACTTTTTACCCATTGTTAGCCAAATCCATCAAGTCATCCACCCACAAATACTTTTCTCCTCTCAGTGTTACCTTCTCCCTCTTCCATCAGGTCATCTTTCTCTTCTTTTTCTACCTTAGCACCTTCACCCTCTTCCATCAGGTCATCTTTCTCTTCTTTTTCTACCTTAGCACCTTCACCCTCTTCCATCAGGTCATCTTTCTCTTCTTTTTCTACCTTAGCACCTTCACCCTCTTCCATCAGGTCATCTTTCT
>NW_016690292.1:1198133-1199335 GCF_001604755.1 Lepidothrix coronata
CCCCACAGCAGCTGCTGCCTGTGCTTCTGCCTTCCCCTTCTCCACAGCTGGCTCTTTATCTGTTGCTTCTGCTGCCTGTTCTCCCACCTCTCCCTTCTCTTCCACAGCCAATTCTCCCGCTTCAGCCTCTTCCCCAGCTGCCTTTGCCTCCTTGTCTGACACTTCTGTTCTCTCCTTCTCCTCAGTTGCCTTGACCACCTTGTCTTCAGGCACTGTCTTCTGCTCTTTTTCTACCTCCTTCTCCTCCACAGCTGCCTCCTCTTTCACAGCCTCCTTTTCGACAGCCACCTGCTGCTTCTGCTCTTCTGAAGTTTCTTCTTTTCCCACAGAAACCTCCATTTTCTCTTCAGCCTCTTCAGGCTTTACATCCTTGTCAGCAGTTGCTTCTTTTGGTTTCTCTTCTGTAACCTCTTTCGTTTCATGACCTTCCTCTTTGATTTCCTTCTCAGACAGTACTGGAGACTCTTCTGTAGACTTTTTGGCCTCTTCTTTTTCCCCCATGGCGTTATAAACCTGTTCTCTCAACTCCTCCCTTGCTTCTTCTACATGATTGAGGAAGCATAAACATTTCTTCGAGTTTAGTGATAAAGACATTAAAGGGCACTGACAACACCACCCTCAGACCCTCCAGTGTGTGTTGGTTTGTTACCAAGTTGGATGACGCTCCTTAAAAGCTTCATTTTCCAAGTACAAGGAATTAGGACACAACCAACATAGTCACTTTGAGCTAAACAAACCCCTTCCCCTTCCCCAGCATTGCAAGCGGCCGCTCAAGCAGTGCCAGCGATTTTAGTCACAGCTAAGCAAGAGGTGCCAGTGTTTTAATAGTCTGGATGGACAGGAATTCCTGTATCATCTCCAGCTGCAGGCAGTACAAAATAGTTACTGTTCCTGGGCTTTTTACAGAGACTCTGACCTGCTGGACTACACACACTGTACTGCTACAAGGTTACAAAGCAGTTCAAGTCAGCGGTGAAGCTTAGGAAAGCAAGCTTGAATGCAGTGTTTCAGGACACAGACACCTGGTGACCCTTTACATATGCTTTCAGTGACCAGCTCCTTGCAGATGTTTTATAGGTTTTGCTCATTTTAAAGCAAGACTAAAAAAAAAAAAAAAAAAACATTCAGACTGCCAAGAGTTTCAACAGAACAGTTCAGGCTACCTAAGATACCAATGGACTAAACTTGGATCATTTCAGCAA
>NW_016690292.1:1199926-1227681 GCF_001604755.1 Lepidothrix coronata
TTTTTAAAAAAAAAAAAAAAAAAAAAAAAAAAAAAAAAAAGAGTCCATTCAGACTGCCAAGAGTTTCAACAGAACAGTTCAGGCTACCCAAGATACCAATGGACTAAACTTGGATCATTTCAGCAAGAACATACAGTTTGGTGCCTCCACACCAGGGCAGGCAGCTTCACCTACCATCGACAGCTGGCAAGGCAGAATCATCTTCTGCTTTTTCTCCTTCCTCTTCCACCTGCATCCCTTCTAAGGCATTTCCCAGCACACCATTTTCCATTCTGAAGGGAACAAAAGCTTGTTATCCCCTTGGCTCTTGTAATACGTCACCACTTGAACTGCCCAAGCTGCAATGTCAGCCCACCCCACCCAGGGCAACCCTGCCTGTATCACATCCTAGTGCAACCCTGTCCATAAAGGAGTGAAATCCTGTTACACCAGACAGACTCTTCGACAACTGACAAACTGTCACCATACCTTGCCAACTCCAGGAGAGATTTTCCATAGTAAAAAAACGCTTCTGCACACTCATCCGCTGTCTCACCATATTTCTTACCCCTGGAAAAATAATGAAGAATTATTTGCCTGTGCCTACTTTAGGTTTTGATACATGAACTTGAAAGCTAAATTTTCCTGGACAGGAAGAAATCAGTTTTTTGCCTCCTCTTTCATTGCTTTAAACTAATAATGAATGCTCCCCTCACTTAGCTTTCATGTGGCTTTCAAACACACGCAAAGGAAATTAGTCTCTAACCCAAAAAGTACCATTCTCAGAGACTGATCAAGACTAGTGAGCACAGCACTAGAAAATAACAATATCTCATTGCTTTTATATTAAAAGACCCCTGCAAAATAAACTATCAAAGCCCTTTTCCTCCCTAGGGAACTGCACTGGCAATTATTATCACAAAAACCATCTAAGCTGCACACCAGCTACAGCACTGCCCAGCACTTGGGGGAATTAATTTGTCCTCTCCTCAGTTCTATCGTAAATTACAAACATGTGAGGTAAAAAAATCCCAATCTTTCTTGCGTGAGCCACATCAGAACGGCCAAGCTGAAGCCCGAGCCCTGCAAAAACACACAGAACATTCTACTACTCACAGTAAACTTGCAGCTTCCTGGAATGCATTAACAGCAGCCGGAATATTTCCCATTACCAAGTGCTTCTGCCCCAAACCCAGTAGTTTCTTTGATTCTCCGTCCACATCCATACTGGAGGAGGGGAAATAAGTCAAATACAGGATGCTGTTAGTTTCCACAGTCATTTCACAGACAGCTTTCAAAATCTAATCAGCTTTATGGAAGAGGGAGTTGCGAGAGTTCCAGCGGTTGGAACTACCAGCAGGGATTCGTTTGGTTTTGTTTGTTTAAATGTGGAACAATTTAATAGTTCCAATAACCAAGGGAAGACGGGCAAATCTGAACCAACCACTGCAAAAAGTATCAGAATCTGGTATGGCAAAGGGTGCTAAGGAATACACTTCAGGAGTTGCACAGAAACACAGCACTGAGTACCACAGTGTTTCACCAGAATCCCATGCTAGCTAAGTCAAGAAAAAGAAGAATAAGCCCAAGTTAAGACTTTTCATAGCACAGCACGATGCAGCTGAGAAGAATGACAGATGAAATCTCACTTTCAATTCACTCCATCCTGCACAGCTTTATTTCCAGAAGGTTCAGCCCAGCACAGTATCTCAGACTGGGACAAGAGTATTGTCACATGCCAGTCTGGGCCTCCCCAGCACTAACTCACAGACCAAGAACTTTGAGAACAGCTGCTATTTGCATATTTATTAGTCCTTGAAATGGTTTTACTGCTCTAGATTTGTGCAAACCACGAGTGAGCACAAGTTTTCAGCACCTACAGCACCCACATCAGTTAAACCCCAAGCCTAACCATGTGATTCGAAGGGTGACTTTTGTGTTTTACTCAGTAACTCCTGAATTTCATGTTGTTCAGTGACCGACAGTCCCGACTCCCTCACCTGTCTGTCTTGTCTGTGGATGTGGAAGGGGCTGCCAATTCTTCTTCCATCCTGCAAACAAAACATCGAGTGATTCTTTTATAAGAGGTCGCCCACCCCACGGCAGGAGGGGTGTGAAACCAGGGCCGGGAGCGCTGGATTTCAGGCGTCCATCCCCGCGGGGCGAGCTCGGGTGGCTGTGCCGGGCTCGGCCGTGGGTCGGGTGTGCGGGGTGCCGGGGGTGGGTGCGGAGGCTCCGCCGGGCCGGCCCCGCGCAGACAATGGGCCTTTCCCGCCCTGCCCGGCCCCGCCCCCCGCCCTTGGCGCCAAACCCCGCGGCGGCTCCTCACGGGCCACGGGTCACGTGACGCCCTCCCTCCCCCCCCCCCGCGGCGTCGGCTGCCCCCAACAAAGATGGCGGCGGCCGCGCCGTGGTCACGTGGTGGCTCCGCGCGAGCCGCGCGGGCCCAGCTGGCGCCGGAGGAGCGGGAAGCGGAATGTACCACCGGGGCGGGGGGGGAACGGGGCTGGCCGGTACCACCGGAGCACTGGGGGGACGGGGCGGGCCGGTACCACCGGGGCGGGAGGGGGGACGGGGGAGGAAGGTACCACCGGCGGCGGGAGGGGAGGACGGGGGGGGATGCAGGTATCACCGCCGGTGCGGGGGGAGCAGAGGGGACAGGCGCGACATCCCGACCAGCACCCCCAGCCCCCCCCCAAGGAAATCCTGCCCACCGCCCCCCTCTTTCCCCCTTACCCCCTCCGGGCGCGAAAGCGCCCCCCCCTCCTCTGCTGCCCCCCCGCCCCCTCCCCAACACACACACACCGTGACCGGGGCCAGCCAGGCCTACCTGGTCGCGGAGGCCGGCGCGGGCTCAACGCAGGGGGGAGCGGCGACGGCCGAGGATTGCATAGAAGCTGCTGGAGAGAGGGGCGGCGGCGGCAGAGTGCAGCCCCCTGCCCCTCGGGCCGCCTATATACCCCCGAGGACACGCCCCGGCCCGCCTGGCGGCGCGCGCGCGCCGCGGGGGGACTACCACTCCCGGCATGCCCCGCGCCCGCCCCGCCGCGGGACGCCGGGGGCGCCGCCGCGCGGGCCCGCCGGGAAATGTAGTGCCAGCCGGGGGACGGGGCCCCGCGGGGCACGCTGGGAAGTGCAGTCCAGCGCCGTCCCCAGCCCGCCCCTCACGGAGCCTCTTTCCCGGCCTCGCGTATTCCCGGGAGGCTCCGGCGCCCTTACCCTGGCACAGCCTGAGCAGCCACCCGCAGCCTGCGCAAGGCGGGCAGTCCGTGGGCTCCGGCTCCGCTCTGCCGCAGCACACGGTCCCGAGCGGGCAGGGCTGACATGGCCGCGGCCCCCTCAGGGCACAGACCCGCGGGCTCCTCTGCCCCGCTGTTATTATTACAAGATAAAAGTTCACCGGCTCCAACCCCGCTATGTCACTGCACGCAGCAACAGAGCTGGGAGCGTGGGCTTCACAGAGATACAGAATCAATCTGCTTTTCTTGGGAATTTTTCCCAGCCCACTTACCCCTGATTGGAGAAATAACCGGACAAAGTTAATTGGGGCCCTGACATAAGAGAGCGGGGAGAAAAAGTCTCAAAGTCATACAATGAGCACAGAATTTATTTAAGACAAGCAAACAAGCAAGGGGAACACAAGCAAGGAAAGCCACTGTCCTTGGCAGGATGACTGCTGTGAGCAGTGCACAGAGTGCCTTCGAAGCACAATTGCTTCCCTAATGACTGCAGCAAGAACCATATTCAAACTCACCCGTGTTTGATTAGAACAATCAAAAAAAAACCCAACAGGAATTTCATTTTCCTTAGGAGAAAACGTCCAGTCTCGTAAAGAATCCTAACAGAGCTGCAATGGCTTTTTCCGCTGAGGTAAATTCAACAGGAATTAGAAAACATTTTACCAAGAAACACAAGTTCCTTAAATTTTACATACAAAGAGTGATAAACAGGTTTGTTCCAGTTCAGCTGCACGCTGGGAGGCCCAGGGCAGGAAATACTTGAGGAGGCATTACACTCAGGATGAATATGTAGCTTTACAATAGGTCTACTGTAAATGAGGTTATCAAAATTAAAGTATCTAATTCTTTACATTTTGAACTATTCAAATACAGAAGATTATTCTTCTGTTTGCTACTGCTATGGGAAAATTTAATCCTATTTTACTAAAATAAAGTGTTAATGTTGCCAAGGCCACAGAAGGTACCACCATCAGAGCAGGGGTAGGTACTGACACCTCATGCCCTTTATCTCAGATGGTGATTCATTAAGAGACTGAAACAAAATAAAACTGTGGTTAGAGCTGGAGTTCCAGCCCTGGTCAGCAGTGCATCATCACTCAGTAAATTAGTCCCTGCCAGGGGGGAACACAGAGACATGGAAGTGAGAAAACAGAGGCACAGAAAGGCAAGTGACTTGCCCTGTTACCATCAGGTCAGGGATAGAGCAGGAAACAGGAGCAGCTCTCCCAAGCAACAACCCAGCCAGCACCCAAAAATGCTACATCAAAATGGAAGGAGCTCTCTGACAGGTCTTTGCTCTTACTGTACAGTCAGGAACTGATTTTGTGACCTTCCAGAACTCAGACTGGACACCCCTGGTAAAGAAACACTGGACAACTTCACGGGAAAGGCAGGATGTTTTTCTACAAGACTTCCTGAAAAGTTCTTGTGGCTTTTGTGATAGGAGGATCAGAGATATCGTCAGAGCTGAAACCAAGCACTGTGACAAGCAAGAGAGCATTGCCCTGAAGGCCTGCTCCAGGGTCTGCGCTTTTATTCTCTTCAAATCTACAGGCAAATTTAAAAAAAGAGAAAATAGAAAATTTTAAGTCCCACAAGTACAGTGAAGTGGATAAAAGTGCTGGGCATGGCTGGTTACTTGGGTTTTAATGAAAGAGTATGGACACAGTGCAACTGTAGCACATTTCACTTTGTTCCCTGTGTAAAAAATATTAATAAAGATACCAAAGTTGCTGGCTGAGCAGCTTTTTAGTTTTAAAATACTTTCATGTCTTCAGTTTTTTTTCATTTTTTCCCCTCATGGTAACAACTAAAGTTTTCAAAACCGTTTCACAGGCAGTAAACCCAAAGTAATGCCCTAGCTTGATAATGACATGTTTGGAACTTGATTTAGACTCCACCACTCTATCTAATCTCCAAAAGATTTGATGCTTCCAGCAGCAAGCTTGTAGTCATTGTAATAAATCAACAAACTCTGACATGGAAGCTACAGTATCTCCAGAAAGGAGGTCGATTAGAAACAGTACATTGTAGGTAAACCTGCTGAGGAAGGAAGGTTTAAATTTGGACAGTGTTTTTGACAAATTGTGGCAACAATTATTCTGTGGAAGGGCACTAAGAGGAGCATGTTACTTTAACACCTTATTTTCTTGTAGTTAATAGGGGTCATTGAAGGGGTAATGGGGGTGTCCAGCATCTCTGGCTACAAGCTTTCCATCCACCTGTGAAGTAAACAAGACAAATGCAAGTCAGCAAGATAAAAATCCATTCTTACTCTCAGTTTCAATTTCTCCATGGTTTAGATTTCTAAACCTTTTTATCTCAAACATCTGGGAGTATATTTTTCAGCTTAAATGAGAGCTGTTCCCTCTGCTCCCAAGTCCTCTAAGCATTTCTTAAAAGAAAAGACAGATTTCTGTAGCCTAGAGCAAGAGCCTTTCAAGCTGCAGAGACTTGAAGAACTAGATTAAGAATAGTTAAAAAAAGCCTTTTGCCTTGTAGCTGTTCCTGAGTAAGTGTTGTAACACGCACACTTCCAAAACACTTCACTGGAGTTGGAACCTCTGTTTCCACGACAGAGTTGCTGGGCTGCCAATTTTTAGAGATGGATAAGATGAAACACACTGGATGACTTGTTCAGGGCCACATACTGAGGCATTAATAGTGTCACTGCACTCCTTCACAGCCCTTTTTGTTTAAGAACATTTCCCCAGAAGACCGGCTTGTCCAGCTGTCACATGGAAATACTGAGATTGATATTTGCAGATCATAATCAAGAGGAGGCTCAGGCTGACCCAAAAGCAGATGTGGCCATGCAGAAGTCTCAGCTCCTACGTCCCACCTCTGGGCATTCAGATGCACAAGCTGCATTTCTAGTTGCACTAAATCCATTGCAACACCCCCAATGTGCGAGGAGCTGAGGTAAAACCTCGTCTGTAACGTTTGGGGAAGTCTGGGTGCGTTGGCAGAAGTGCACACACCTCCCTGGGTGACAGGTGAGCATCATTCAACTACAACTTACATTAAGCAACTAATGACTGAATAAAAGTCATGTCAGAGAAATCACTGATTTTTATACATATAAAAGTGATGTTAGGGATCACTCAAAATGTTCCGGGGCCAGAGGGAATCACAGGGACTTTCAAACCAAGCATCCACTAGGAAACGCCTCCATCGGCTTTCAGTATAAAACCTGCATTTCAAAGCAACAACTGGAATTCCTGCTACTGAACTGTTTAGATGAAATGAGTCGCCTGGGGGCACTGCAGAGCACAGAACGAGGGTGTTACGGTTTAACGTTTGACTAATGCTCTGATTAAAACAAAATTAAGCTGCAATGAAGCTGTCAACAGAAGGCAGTCCTTAAAACTGCGGACAGAAGTGTCACAGTAGCTTCAGGTTTCCTCACGTCCTCTTGAGAGCCAACAGCTTTCTCATATTCCTAGAATTCAGATTCCTCCTTTCCCCTCCCAGTTTCTTCCCCCTGCATATTTCTCCACAGCATGCCAAGACAGCAGCTGCCAGAAGCAATGTTTCACATCACTGATTCCAGTCTACCCCAGGAATTTGAGAGAAGGAGGGAGGATAAAATCAGCAGTAAACACACTGCAGGTGAATGGTAGTTCACTATCAAAAATAGTTCATGATGTGTACACGACCATCACTCCTCTCCTGGCTTGACAGTCATTTAAGTTTCACTTCAGTATATTCCTTGGCCAATTATGTGTTTCCAAAAGTTTGGATTTCAGGCAGGTGAAAGGTCATTTCCAACCTCTAACTAGGTAATGAACAGTTAAAAGTATAAAGCAACTTAAATTGCCTACACACAATGTAATGGCCTCTCCTCAGGCTTTAACACAACGAGGAAAAGAGAGGCACAACTATGAGAACTTGTGGTTATAGATCAGTGAAGTAAAGCAAGGAAGAACTGTCTTGTCAGACAGAACAGGAGCTCTGGTGTCACTGCCATATCACACTTTGAAATCCAGAACTGAATCTGTTAAGTCAGATTCATAAGAGAGATAGGCATGAAAGGTTAGATAGGAATTTTAATTCACAGTTGATGAAAAATCTTTCCAATAAGCCCAGAAGCGATGGGCAGGAGACAAAAGGTTCCAGTAGAGATCCTACAGCTACAGAGCTGTGATTTAATTCTCCTCATCTTGCTTCTTCCTGTCTTGTTATCTGACAATATGGCAATACCTTTGAAGCCCAGCTGCATCACATCCACCCTCTCTCAAGCTGGATGGGCTACCGCTTTGAACTGCATTTCACCTCTCCTTTGTGAATCCCTGTGATCCGATCAGGTCTCCCAGGAAACGTCAGCTCATCCAAGTCAGGCTACAATCTAATGTATTTTGCAGTCTCGTTAACAAAACAACTTTGTTTGCAGCCTAAGTATGAAAACACTTCGAAAGGAACACACAGTCAGCAGCAGGTGTGCTTGTCACTGCCACACTCACACAGAGCAGCAGCTAAGCTTGCCCTTTGGTGTACAGACTCCTGATCCACAAACACAGAGATAATTTTGGCTGCAAGGACGTGGGGGTTTATATTTATGCACACATACAGTTGAAAGTGTGGCCTTGAGGCTCTCGTAAGCCCCAGCGTGATGAACAGTTGGAAGTTGTAACAAGTATCTAACCTCGATATGAGACAGTCATTCACCACACATTCACAACTTCTCTTTTCTAACTCAGACTTTGTCACTGATATGCTCTCCAGTATTCAAAAAAACCCACAGTCCTGGAAAAAAGCTTTCCCCAAGGAACTCCTATAGCCAGGAGCCACTGGCTACTGAAGAATAATCTACAGGCAGACAAACTGCTGAAGAGGCAGGGGTATGCTTGACAGCTTCCAAATCTGCTGAGAGATTTCCTATATCTATGCAGTGTATGATAGCAAAGGGATAAATCACTTCAGATTCATTATAGCACAATTATAACAATTCATTATAGTTGCCATATGTTGGCCAGTGATGCACCTCTGCTGTACAGTCAGAAACAGGATGATAAGAAAGGAGAAACACTAAAGACAGGAGACAAAAAGGCACTTTTTTTTTTTTTTTGCAGCGATGGAAAAAGAACAAGGTCCTTTAATATAATAAAAGAAAGACTAAGAGGACTTCAACACTTACAAGGCATTGGTTTCTCTCAAAACAGAGAAGCATCTGTCAGCACATGGGGTAATGTTTTGTGTGACAGTAAACTACTGATGCTGAAAGACGCTGCAGCTAATAGATTTGGGAAGAGAAATACAACATCCTAAGCCAAACTCCTTATATTGGAGCAAAGTCATTACAACAGATTCTGAAAGGGGGAAGTTGCAGTGGAGGGGAGGGGACAAATTCCCAGAAGTGACTTCCACAATGGATGTGGAGAATTAACAGTACCCTGAGTCTTCACTGATCTTGGAGGTTTATGGTATAAAGTAGACAGTGACAGCTGGAACAAGGAGAACTTCTGGAGGAATGCCATGGACCTCAGCCTGCTTGGACTTGTGAACAACAAATCAGCAGGAGTTTGGTGAGATTTGAAGTGAGATGGGACTCTGACTTAAAGATGGGTCAGTAATGGGAACTCAGGAGAGGGCCACCAGTGTCCAAAACAGAGAAAAGTTTTCAAAGAGTTACCTCCTCTGTACCCAGACTTTGAAAAATTCTTTCCTCTTAGATAACCTAAGAAGACGCAGTGTTCTTACGAGTAAGTAGTTCTGATGGGGAGGCTAAAGAAAGAAAACTGTAAAACCTCAAGTTGTGGCCATATGCACACACCAAAACCTACGAGAAACACGAAAAATTTACCGTGATCATTGGCACAATGTAACGCCAGTTTTTATTCAGGCTTGCAATGTGGCTCATCTCCTGGTCTGTGAGGCTGAAATCAAACACCTGAGAACAAAAGCAAGAGGCTCTGATAAATAACCATAAGTTGCCATCGGTTTGTCTTCTGCTTATAAATATGAAATTGCAATTAAACTCATTGTATAACAAACACCAAATAAAGGCCGAGGTGTTCACACACCTGCCAACTCTAAGCCTACACTGTTACTGCATAGTGCTCTTCCACAAAGATAAAAGCAGTAGGACTGTTCCTCCAAGTAAGTGCTGCCTATTCAATCAATATTCTGTTCCCATGTAGATCTAAACCTCAAGTAACAGAATTTACAGGAATTTCTTGAGATTTCTAGCAGCACACTATATGGCAGAATTTGGTTTAATGGGAGTAACAGCTACAGAAACAGCTCCTAACTTAGAAACAAGTATGTAACCAGCCAATCTTAATGATTAAGGGCTGGAAAAAGATCCCAAGCAGTGATTCGGAGACATCCCCCAAGATTATTTAAAGTCAGAGTTTTCAAATAATTTTTAAAGTGAACTGTCTCTACTTCAGAGCAGAACTGAACCACACTTCTTCCTTCAGCATCGCTAGAATGGCAGTTTGCTGCAGAAATAGTCACCAGCCTTCACTTGCAGGACAGAGAAACTATTACTCATAAATAAGAACCACTAAACATCATTAGAAGACTCCCTTGTTCAATAAATTTGTGTCTCAAAAAAATTTAGGTAAAGACTTTTCATGTAGACTTCTAAAAAATACCTTCTGATAACAAGACTGTGCATGTGCACATCTGCACACACTCACACACTGAGTTGCTTAAAACCCATAATTTGTTTTCAAAAAAAAAAATCTTTACCCTCCCTTTTAAGTGTGTTGATGAACAAGTATGAACCAAGTGTCTCAGCTTGTTGCTCTGCAAGTCTTAGGACAGTGTATTACTCACATGAAAGGGAATTGATGAAACTCCTTTCCTCCATCTCAGCTTACCTGGAGATTCTGCTGAATGCGAGCAGGAGTGACGCTCTTGGGAATGGCAACCACTTTACGCTGCACTTGCCATCTGTTAAGAGGAGGGGAGGTGAGAGATTTTGTCTGCATGTGCAGCCCAAGAACCATAAGTATTTATTTTGGTTGAGTAATAATCTGTGGCAGCAGAGATGCCACTTCTGTTTGTATGTGAAATAAAAATCCCCAGAGGAGGAGCGATGCAGCACTGCATGGTATTAGGACCTGGTGTGTCCAAGCTCAAGCAAGACAGTAGTCACTGGACTAATTAGTGAGGGGAAGATGTTCATGCCCTGGAACAAGCAAGCAAGTTTCAAGTGTTTTAAGCTAAAAACCCGAGAAAGAGTCAGAAAAATGTACTTCGGCATTTTTTGCAAGTTCTAACACGACAACTTCTGAGAAACTAGATGAAAACCCAGATCCCTGAAGTGCCTGTCTGGTGGCTTGAGCACAAAATCTTGAACATGTTCAACTGGCAGGATAACCTGCTACTGCCCAAGACCCTGCTAGTGATATCAACAGATATAAAGCCAGTCAAAAAATGAGGACAGAAATCCAATTTTACTTTACGAGGTGCTGATCACATTCTGGATATCACTCAATCACCTTGTTTCCCAGTATCCAGTTTTTGCTATATAAAAACAAAGCTACAAACAGTTCTTCAGTGCAAAGGAGGAAGGTCTTTTCCTCACTCGCTCTTCTTGGGAACCCACCTGAATGCAGCAGCAAGTACTAGAGTGTTCAAGAAACTGGCCACACACAGGTTCAGTGGGCAGCACTCACGTGGGGTACACCACTGCCTTTATTGCCCTACTGCTATTTCCCAGAAGAAAAGGTAGTGAACTGTCCTAGACATGGATCCAGGCCCTAAAAGGGCCCCTCTGATCTAGTCCATCCACCTGTCCTAAGGCAGGACAAACTCTACCAGCTCTCTAGGACAAGCACCAAACAGAGTTTGCTTTTGGCACTCCCTGTGATTTTAACCCACACCAGTGGGGCAGAACACATATTTAAGCAGATTCCTTCTGGCTTGCGTGTTTTGCTTTATTTAAGGCTGGGTCCCAAACACCACCTCTCTCACAATTGTTCTGTACCTGAGGATGATCTGTGCAGGTGACTTGCTGTATTTTTCTGCAATTTTTTTGATGCCAGGTTCTTCCAGAAGCACGGGCTCATCTGGGTGTTTCCACATACGGTCTGGAGAACCAAGGGGACTGTAGGCAGTGACAACCAGTCCTCGTTTCTGGCAGTGAGCAATCAGCTCGTTCTGAGCCAGGTAAGGATGGCATTCCACCTATTAAAATGACCCACAGAACAGATATCAACACAGAACTAAACAAAGTAGAGCACAGCAGAACCAAACACATCACAGGAGCTTGTTCCAGATTCTGGAAAACCTTATGAGGATAAGATTTAAGTTAAGGTATAACCAGGAGAAGGAAGAAGTGTCTGGTGGGCTAAGTTTACAAGAAACAGAAAAGAAATCATCTAAGCTTAATGCTGGATTTTCCCCAGGTACCAAAACAGATCATAAAACAACAAAGGAAACTCTCTACGATAGGGATTCCCGTTACTCCTCACCATCTTTCCTTCTTACACAATAAATTGTTCCTCTTGTGCTAAACACGTAGCATCAGTTTGCAAATTCTTTACTCTTTTGGACAAATAGGAAAGGTATTTATCTTCTTCATTCATCTCACCTGGAGCACAGCCGGTTTGACCGCAGCCACGCTTAGCACATCATCGATCTGACGACTGTTGAAGTTTGACAGCCCAATGGCTTTCACAAGACCTTTCTCCACCAGTTTCTCCATAGCCTTCCAGGTATCCTTGTAATCAGTGTAATCGTAGCGCATGGTGTTATCAGGATTCTTCGGGAAGAGATTGTCCCCTCGCCTACAGCATCAAAGGTGAAGGGTAAGTACACCTATCACGTTATTTACTACATAGTCTGGAGGGCAGAGCACAAACTGAGTGAATTTATCTGTTCAATTCCATTATATGACTAAACCTCTAAGCAGTTATTACACAGACAGTCTTCCTACATAAAGTTGTTATACAGCACTTTGAAGTAGTTACCTGGACTGCACAGAACTGATAAGCCACTGTATACACAGCAGCAGCTCTTTGCACACTTGGATCCTAATAAAACAGCTGATTTAGGGAGCAGCAACTCAGAGGGCGGCTTTGGGTTTCCAATTTACTTCCAAGAGAGGATTGGTATTCTTCATAGGCTGTTTGGAGCTGCTACCAAAGGGATCTTGGGTTAAGAGGCATCTAGGAGAAACTGTATTCTCACAGAAGTCTTAATATGTACACGTTGGTTGGGCGTGTTTCCTTCCAGTAAGTCACACAACACATTTAAAAAATAAAATTAAAAATAATTTAAAAAAAAAAGGCCAAAAGAAACAAACAGACACAAAGAATCTAGTTGTGCCAGGTGACACCACCACAGCCAAAGGGCTGTGACTGGTCCCTGAGCAGTCCATGCTTGGAAGAGTATAAGCAATCCCAGTGGAAGAGCACTGCTTCATAACCACCACAGGACTTTGCTAGCTCAGAACTCAGACCCTTACATTGCTCTAACTAAGCAGGGAATGGTGTGAGAAATGGCAGCAGCTGGGGACAAGGGAAGATGGTTCTTCATGTCATTGATAAATCTAGAAACAAAAGTAACTCTGAAAGCTTTATCAGTTCCCAGCTCAGAAAAGCAGCCTCATATGTCAAGAGTACTGTGTTAAGTGGGGGTAATTTTCAAGACCTAGAGGCACTGGGATTTTCATGTGGAAGTCCTTTGCTCAGCTTCCCAGGACAACAGGCATTATAGATAAGCATGCATTAAAACTGTTGGGTAGAATAATGGAAAACTGGAGAGTGAAGAGTTTCCAAGGAGAAGAAAAATGAAAAGTGTTTTATTAGAGTGTCAGTTGTGTCAGTGGTTGCATAACATCAAGCAAATTTAAACATTAGTAATATCTAAACATACATCATTATCTGTGTTTTTGTGTTATGTGTCATTCTCAAAGCAATATTTAATGGGTCTTTTTTTCCAAGCAAATGAAAAGCAAACCTGTTTCACAACAGGGGGAATTTTTAACAGCTCTTCCTCCAGACCAAAAGCACTTCCTCATTCCGTTATGCTGAGGAATATATTTATACTTTGAGCATCTTTCATCTTACCATTAGTGTTTCACTCTGTAAAATTCAGTTCCTATAATCAGAAGGAGTAAAAACATTCTCAAATTTGCAGAATGGACAGAGTCCTCATAAACTGACAGGGTCTTCCCTGTTGCCTGTTGAGTGAAGATTCCATGCAAACATCTGGTCAGGAGATTTATTCCCCTTGCCTTATTTTTGCTGATTGTAGTTGGGTGGGGGGGACAACTGTTTCCACATCTACAAGGAAATAAAGTATGGAACTCTGCTTCTCGAGGGGTTGTAGGGTAATTGCATTTAGCACTTAACTGGAAAACTTTCTCATCTCTTATTTCCTCAAATCATAGAATTACTGCAATTAGTGTCATAAGAAGTCATTTCACTTCCTCCTCACACAGATACCACCATGATACTGCATGTGCTTGGCCACTCCAGTACACTGAATAACTACTAGTGAAAAGTATTTTCTTCTTTACAAAGCACTTAATTTTCATTTTACAGATCAGTACAACTAAGGCACTGAGCAGTTTCAGTATTTCCTTAAGGTTACCACACTTCCCCAGTCCCTAAATGAAGACACCAGACTATTTTAACTTCTAATGTATTTGAAACTCAAAGACTTTACCTCACAGGTAGTGTAAGATGGCAAGCTTCAGTATAGAAACTTATCCCATAAAGCTTTATTACTTTTCCCAGTTACCTAATCTTGGCACCTATGCCAAATTGTTACCAGTTTAGTGATCCTAATTTCATTACCTAATTGTTCTCATGACTAAAAAATTTATGTAGTTGCCTAAAGATTTTAAATGAAGACTTAATACTCATTTTCCAGCCTCATCATTGCTAAATAATGAGAGCAATTATCCTTTTTCTATTTACAATACTACACAAAACCACAAGTTTTGTCTCCTCTACTGTATGTTTACAGACATGCTACAAATCTAACAATAAACAAATTCCCACCCAACTGAAATTCAAAGAATGAAATTTGAACAATTGTTTCTGTGAATGAATGGACAAAATATGAGTAAGTTATGTGTAGAAAAGAGTGCCTACTTGACAGTCCACAGGACCACACACCAAAAAACATCTTGCAGGCAGTATACACAGGAAGAAGTTCACAGCTCAGAAAAAATCTCCTCAGGATATAACATAATATAACTGGGCTTTCTGCATTCTGTGCCCTTTCCACTTAGCACTTACTCAAAGGCATGAGGCCAGTGCATAAGGTACAGGTCCAGGTAATCCAGCTTCATATCTCCAAGTGTTTTCCTCAGTGCTGGCTCTACATCTTCTGGGTGGTGCTTGGTATTCCAGAGCTTTGATGTTACAAACAGGTCCTCCCTTTTAATAACCTTCAAGAAAGGAAGGAGAGCACAATTTACTGGAACGAGTTCAGAAAGAGAATTGCAACAATTACCCAACTAGTTTTAAAACAAAGAGAACAATTGAAGCTTTTGTTTAAAAAAAAAAAGGTTAACACATGGAACATACTAATTAAACCTTTCGAATGTTCTCCATCCAATAAAACTGGATGGAGAAGAGCCAGAGAAATACACACACTGGCAGGTCCTAAAGTATATCAAATACTTCAGTGATTTATTAGAAGTTCTGAAAAACAAAACAATCCTTTCCACACACACTCTTCCCAACTTTCCAATTCAAGGGTTAAAGCCACTACTAAGTGTGACTTGGTCAAAAGAAAGATTGTCCAGTTTATTCATATGTAAATTTTGAAATTTCTATTTAGCAATTCACATATTCAAGGCATAACCAGCCAACTGACTTTACTCATCACATGCTATAAACCAAGAATGCTTCTTGTGGAAAGAGCATGGAAAAATAAACAAAACTTTCCCCAAACCTTTGCATTTGAGTTTCCTGGGAAGGAACACACTAAGAACTGAAAGCCCTGTACTGTCTTGGAAGGGTAGGACCCATAAATAAAACAAATAGAGAGTTGGTTAACCAGATAGTATAAAATGCAAAAGGGAGGTCACAGCTGAGGCACAGAATTCCATCACAAAGGATGCTTCTCATTGTCTTATGTCTGACAAAATTTCACTCAAGTCTGTATTTTGAAGAAGCTGGAATGATTAATCCCTTAGTTTCTCTCCTCCAACCATTCAATTATTTCTGTGTTTCACACAAGGAGGTCGTGTTCAAGAAGAAAGATTTTTAAAAATTCTTTTTAAAAATAATTTTAATTTAAATTGTAGATTTAAGTTACCTGGCTAATGTGAACTGAACAAAAGATCTATGCTTCCCTTTGTGAGTTACCACATCTAGTAGGGAAGAATCCCTGGGGCAAGCTGAAAACAGCCTCTCTCAAGCAAATCACAAAACAAAGAGATTGCCCTAAAGCCAAGGCAAGAGCAGCAGGAAAACAGGAACATGAAAACTTTCTTTCCATGGGCTCTGAGGCTGTACAGGCAATCCTTCTGGCCCCTTGGGCCAACAAGAGCAAGGGGATAAATTTAAGATTCCACCATCCATAAGAATGCCTGTTACATTACATTATACTTAGGCCTTGGACTCTCAGGCCCTGGAGTCACAGTTATTAAAACTTGACACACAATCACTGTTTAAAAAAAAGAAATCACCACGTATTTACTCACTCATATTTTACCTATAACCACAAAACCTACACTCACCAAATTTGCTGAGGCTACCTACCACTGCATGCTAGACTGAAAAATTAGAGTAACTTTCCATATAAATCGTGGCAAGTATTTTACGTTATAACTACTGATTCTGGGAACCCACAGTCTTTGAACATCCAAACTGGGATACTTCGTGAGGGGGAAAGAGGCAGACAGGCAAATTTTTAAAAAAAAAAAAAAAAAAAAAAAAAAAAAAAAAAAAAAAAAAAAATTTTTAAAAAAAAAAAAAAAAAAAAAAGGCATTTTCTGTAGCTTCCATCCAAATATTCCTGACAATCTCTTCTCCCCATGACAGCCAGGAGGGTTTTAAGAGCAGAGAAAGCCCTCTTTCATGCCTGCTCCTGGCTAAATAAAGAACAGGTGGAGCGGACCAGGAGGAACAGCCACAAATGTCAACTTCACAAGTCTGCTTCCGGGTCACGGCTGTAAATTTTGATCCAGCACACGCAGTCAGCACGGGGATTCCTGTGTTTCTACCTTGTTGGGCCCAACGCACTCCTGGAAGGCCTCCCCGATCTCGGCCTCGTTGCTGTAGGCCGCGGCGCAGTCGATGTGGCGATAGCCCGCACTCAGGGCGCATTTCACGGCGTCCTTCACCTGCAATCAGAAACAGATTGTCCAGTGCCATCACTGAAAAGGGACACGGCACCGGGACAAAAGCTAAAAAAATGTTACAGACTCAGTGAGCAACACTCCCCAAAAAAACCCCACAGACCTGCATAAGGTCGTGAGACTCAAACCGCAGGATACAGGGCCCTCTGTGGCACAGCCCTGGGGGGGAGAGGTGATTGCTGGCAGACACTCCAGGAGTAACAAGAAAAAGGGCTGTGCACACAGGACCATTCATACAGGAATGCACCAGGATAGAACAAATCCCTACTTTTTCGCTATAGTTGTCACACTTTTCTTAGATATAAAATGAGCTTTAAGAAGCAGTTTTCAAATAAATCAAGGCTTCAGAAGACAAACTTCCTCACCTGACTGACAAATCCATGTCAGTTAAACCTGAAATATATCTCCTCTCGCCCAGCAAAGGAAGAGCCTGGTTTCTAACTCCAGAATCACCAGAGTTTGGGTTTGGTTCAACTACTCACACTTAAGTGCTAAGATAATGCTATTTTATGGCACATTTTTCTTTTGTGTCTCATTCTTACTGATTACGCAACAATGAAAGTTATATTGCTGGGATACTCCTGATGGTGCTCACGACTTCACATTTTGCTCACATAGAAGGTGTTGCCAACAGCAACACACCCTTTGCTGCGTATTGTTACACAAAAGCCAGAACGGTTGGGAACCAAGGCACTATATTTCAAATTTGTATCTGCTTTCGAAAGCTCTAATGAAGCAGAAGCACAAAACATCTTCACATGTGGGCCTCAGATATGAAGCAAGTCCAGGAACCACAGAATGGCATCTTTGTGAGGAATCATAAGGAGCTTTTGAATAAAGATTTTTTAATAACTGATTGTGCAAGAACGAAGATTACTACAGGTGCCAGTGTAGTCATCATCTCCTGTTAGGCTGATGGGCATAAAATCTGTTTCATTTAAGTTCCAGTGGATAGCAAGCACATGTTCTCTATGACATCTACCCACCTGAAGCACTACAGAAAGAGTACATCCTACCTGCACTGGGATTTTTATACATTGCTCCTCACTGACCTGTCTCTCAAAACTGGGGGACTGTAAATTACTCTGGGTACAATCCTTGATGCAATAGGGCCCTAATGCGTTTATAGAGATCACCTCTCTTGACAAGAGACTAAAAATGTCCACAAAGGCTAGAGGGAGATTGGTTTCTTTCAACTTAACCAAAGTACCAGGATTTTCAATTTTAAACCTGAAAAAATTAGTAATACCAAGTAAAGGCATGTACAGTCCTACTTTTGGATGCTACAGAAAGGCAAAGGGGAATCAAATGTGAAAACATCTCTCTCCTACTGCTGGATTTCATTTGTTTTTCTTTTCAAGAACTGCAGTAAAGGCAGACACAGGATATTCTGACTGCATTCTTTGGCATTTTGAGAGCAGAACTGGAATGTAGCTCAGTTTCCCTTAGCCAGAATGACAAAGCACTTTATTATAGCAGTGAAGTGAACTCTTCCCTTCTCTAGCAGGATGGTAGTTACAGTGCTCCTTTCGCCTGACAAAGGCATTCCTCAGAAGGTCACTACAAAGTCAAGAGCAGGGTAACTCTGAAATCACTTGAGACACAGTAAAGGCTCTTAAGACTCAATATCTACCCCCAAAAGAGACAAGAGTTGTGGAGAGGGACAGGAAAGGGAAACTAGCAATGTTCTATGTCTGCACTAATCCCTTACTTCCTGTGTCAGATTAATACTATTTTAAAATCCAAACAGGCACAAAATTTGCCATAAAATGCAAGCAGGTACCGCTCACAGAAGACCAGAGATAAGGTACTAGAAACATGTCTCTGCAAAGCGTTCCCAAGAGGAGGCTGTATTTTTTTATCAGCATGTTTTGACAAATTTCTAGCACTGAAAAACTGGGACTGGTCATTTAAATAAGGTTTGGATCTGGGAAAAAAAATCTGTATTTTTGTAAACTACTCTCAGCCTACTAAGATGTTCCCATGTGAACTGAAAGTTCCTGTTCCACATAAAAGGCAAGCAATCAAGAGAAAACGTGCAAAAAAAAAAAGGCATTTTTGGAGGGGAAAAAAATAACATACAGATGTAAGTCTAAGAAAAGTACTTTTTTTAAAGGAATTTTTGTATTTTTGAGATTATGTGCAGACAGATACACACATTTTGTGGTGGGGAACAGAGGAGGTGGAGATTCATATGCCTCTGGCTATTTGGTGGTTTGCAGTAACAGTAGCCAAAGGATCCTTCAATCTTTCCATACATTCTTTAGTTTAGCCTGCTGATTCATGCCTTTCTTCAAATGGTTTGCTCCAAAACAGACACAATATTGCAGTCCATGTGATATTCAGATGCAGTATGACCAGAACATGTGTTCCTGTATTACAGCTTCTACATATTGCACTAAAATTTGCTGAAAATGAACCAGATAAGCAAAGCCAACTTAAAAGTTGGTGTTGCCTAAAAAAAAAAGGGGGGCTGCCTCTCATCCTTCAAATGTTGATTTTAAGCCCCTCCCTTAAAACATACCAGCAGCAGTGAATTTTTTTGTGCCTGTAACCAGGATTCTCCATCTTGCCTAATGAACTTCAAGAACTAAACAGTCTCCTCCGTAGCTGCAATCCTGTCACAAGACACTCAGTCTAACTGGTTTTCTGAGGCATGTGTTTCCTCTTCAGCTCTCCTGAAGTTTCACACAGAAATACAACTTCCCTAAGCCCCGTGTCTCTCTCCCCCTCCACAGAGCCAGCCTCTGCCACTGCAGGTTAGACTGCTCATCAGGTGGGGATCAATCCTGCAGCTTGAAAGCCTGGCTCTCTTGAGAGAACAAAGCATTAAAGGATTACAGATAATCCAGCTGCAATATCAAAAAGCCATGCTACTGATATTCTCGATGCTCTCGTCTGAATGGATTTCTCTTTGAACTCATTCACGCTGTCAGTTCATAAAACTTTTGTACTGTGCTCCCTTCCATTCAACAGGCCTCTATCAATGTTCCTATGGAAACATGTAAAACAAATTTCTCTTCTAGCATTTGGTTATGTAAAACACAAAACACACTATTATTTTATAGGGTGTAAATCCTATAAAATCCTATAGTCTTCCAACATGGATTTAGATTCAATAATTTGTCCCCCATTCTTAATATCTAGGAAACTAGGGCTGCAATGACACCTTTGCACTGGACTGCTAAGATCTGGCTGCAGGTCAGGGCTTGCTTACAATCAGGAACAGCAATAACAAAGAAATCACTCAAGCCTGGCAAGGAAAATAACTACAATGTGCAAAATATTTGCCTGACATAATTTAAAAGCCATCCATTTCCATGCTTGCTTCTAATGCAGCCCTTGCACAAAGGAGCTTTTGACACATAGCCTCTACTTGGGAAACAGCTAGATTAAATACAATCAATGATAATTCTTCTGCTTCTCTGGGTTTTGGCCCTCAGTCTTTAATTCATAACAGCAATTATTATGCCTGAACTATATCATGTCCTTTTAAGGGTAAATCATTTGGATGATCAGCCAAACTGCCGCTATGCCTCTGAATTTTCAAAAGTGATAATCAGAAATTTATTTATTCCACAGGAATAGCAGCAACTTCTGTAACTCTGGTCATTCCTAGATTTTGCCTGCAATAAATTCTGCAAGTAAGACTTTGAAGACAGCAGATATTGCAAATAAGTGACTCCCAGTGACTTCTGAGGAACCCCAGAGAAGATGGCTGGATCCTGTGTGGGGTCCAGATGCTAGCAGCACTGCTTATTATGGCAAAATCCTGAATTAGGTTTAAATTATGCACAAACAGGATCTGTTCCAGTTCCTTTATAAGGCTGCACTCTCCCCAGAACAGTTCATGCACAAAATAAACAATGTATTCATATTTTGTTTGGTTAGTCTCAGACATTTGTTTTGGACAAAGCACATTTAACTGCTCTGAGTGCACAGAAATTCATCCATTAAGTTTGTGCATATTAATAAACTTAATTAAGCTGTCAGTTGATGTTTTAAGTGGCAGAGCTGAACATGCACCCCTGTCCTCGTTTAAGAGGTTAACTGAGCTCTCAACCCAACTCAGTGGCCACATTAGCACAGCTTCCATTCCCAACAGATCCACTGTCCTGACAGCTGTTTGGACAGGAAAACCCCCAATAAATGGCTCTGAATAGATTTCATTTTCATAGCTTGTTTCCCACCTTTTCCTCTAATCGGCACAAGAGAATAGCACGTCTTGAGAAAGGTTTTAACTTTCCCTCTCAGTCACAAAGCTCACGTAGGAGTAGCAGCAAGACACACCACATTTACTGCACAGACATGCAACAGTGCAAATGCATGATCCGGAGAAGCTGTGGATGCCCCATCCCTGGAAGTGTTCCAAGGCTAGGTTGGATGGGACTTGGAGCAACCTGGTCTAGTGGAAGGTGTCCCTGCCCATGGCACAGAGTTGAAACCAGATCTTTAAGGTCTCTACCAACCCAAACTATCCTGTGATCCTACAATTCTTTGAATACCAGCTAAGAATTCCACCAAGCAGTGGACGTGGCCTTCCACAGGAAGCATGTACAATTTCTTCCCCTAAGAATTTATCTTTTAACCAAATGAAAGAGAAAGGAAAAGACAGACGAGGGGGAGAAGCATTCCAACAGCAGGCACAGTCCACAGCAGGCAAACATTCCCACAGACTGTTTGTAGTAACACGGGGAATTGTTTCCAAGTGTGGTGTTTGCCAATTCATTGCATTCAGAGGCAGAGTGAATGTCTAATGATACATGAGTCTCTTAGTCTGAAAGCTGGCTGACCCAAGCAAGTTCTTTGTTTTTCTGCTAACCATTGGCTGACTGCTGGAACAGGACTCATTGCAAGAACAACTACATTTCTTGCCTCCCAAAATAATGCTTTCTGCTGAGTCACCAGCCTAAGCCAGAGGGGTATCTGGTCAAGCTGGCAGCCTGAGGACTTATCAGTGGAAAAGCCCAGCATCACACTACTGCTACAGCATTTTCCCTGTCCCACCTTACTCACTGGTCTCTTTCTGGATTCATGTCCCAAAGCACAACTGCCTGGGGTCAGGGTTAACAAGTTTGAAGGGATCTCCTACTGCTGCTTTAATGCCTTAGTTGTGCAAATACACACATACATTCCACTGGCTTCAGTGGACTCAAAGCCAGAACAACTCAAGCAAAGGATCCGAGCCTCAGATCTGGGGTCTCCAAAAAAAAGGTATACACATCACAAAGAGTGTTGTGAGGACAATATTGTATTGTTCTCTGCTTACTTGGCCACGGTCACTTTTCCAAGTTCCCAGTCCCACGAGAGGCATCTTCTGCCCATTGTGGAGTGTAACGAAGTCACACGCTGCAGACATTTTTGCCTGGAGAATAAAAAGAACAAATGGTTTTGGAGCAATTCAGTAAGTTGCAAAAATTTACCTCTTCTGCTCCCAACAGCAAAGTTTTTTTTAATCAAAAAGGAAAGGCTTACAGTGTGTCCCAACATCCTCACAATCTATGTTTCTGCTCTAACAGTTAAAAGACTGCATTCAGGATGAGCTCCAAAGCTGGCTAGCTGATTTCAGCAGAAGCTGAGGAAGTTACTTCCCAAGTTCTGCTGCATCTAAGCTTGTTACTGTTACATGTTTAAAAAAACAACAAACAGAATCAAGAGTGGAAACATGCAATGTTGGTTGAATATCTGTCTATATAAGAGGAATGGATGCTTTCAAAGCATAGCATTCACACAGCATACCTTCCCAAAAAAGATCTGCCTTCTCTGTGTTATCATTTTCCTTAGATAATTAGGTACCAGCCCACAGATGTGTTCACACAGAGAGTTTATATTTTCAATTTTTTTCTTAGCTTATCAGCCCACTTTTTTGTAGATTTACAGCAGACACCAAACAGCACACTTGTTTTTCAGAAGGACATAACAGCACAGCTTGAGTGATCCTGAGCTGAAGGCCACGGCACACCAAGGAGCTGGTGATCCACAGAACAATTAAACCAGAGTAGGTCCAGGCTTCCCCTGTGCTGCACGTCATGCACAGGGTGGCCTCCAGGCCTGTTCTGTGGGATGCACAACCCAGGACTGCAGGATAAGCTTAGCAGCCACCTGTAACAGGGGAACGTGCAGGCAGCTCAAACTTTGTACCTGTGATTATGCCTCCTTGCTGTTATCTAAAAGAGCAGGAAGTTCTCATGCAAGCACCCTTTGTGTTTGACAGTAGAGGTGATGAATAGAGTTGTTTTCTTGTAAAAGAATTCCTAGGAGCTTGAGTGACCAAAACAGGGTAACCTCTCTTATGGACAGGGTCAGCACAACATGCTGCCCACAAATCAGAGGAGGTCTGCACAACCTGGGGCTCCCAACATCTGAAGGGATGCAAGATTATCAACACTTTCCTCTTTATAGGGTTAGCTCTCAAAATCAGCGTTTGAGGTGATACTTCAGACTCCCAGTGCCCTCCTTACCAGGATTGATTGTAATGGGCCAACAGGTCCTCGTGCAAAACAACAATCACAGGAAACTGATGCTCTGGATTTGCACTGAGTTAAGTCCAGATACTGGTGCTGAATGCAATCACTGGTGAACCAAATTGCAGGTGTACATCTGTTTTTGGGGGAGGGGGTCAGAGAAGGCAGAACGAAAATGCCAACAGTATTCTCTTCTATTCTGAGCTCGCACAGCCATTTTGTAGCCAGCTTCATGCAAGTGGGTGCTTTTTACCCGAAATTAGTTACCTAAATAAAGGCATCTCCTTACATCATGTAACACAACTAAAAACTTCAGGTTTTTTGGTTCACTTTGGCCTATAATACAAATAAGACACCAACCGTAAGCTTTACACAACCATGTTATGCAATCATCTTAAAGGTAAGAGTTCAGCTCAGAAGACAAGGTACACATTTAATCAATAACTAGCATCAGCACATTTTCTAAGATCCATTCTGCTTCATGTAACGTTGTTGTATATTAACACCACTGAGAGATCAGAAATAAAACCTCTGGAAGAATGAAACACGTCAAAATGAGAGACACTGGAAGAAAATACATTAATTAACATTTTTGACTCAGATTCTTCTCTAAAATAGGAGAGTTAGGAAAACCACTGTATCTGCTAGCCATCATCATTTGGTTCACTAAAATGCTGCCCTCTTCTTAGGAGGGCAGAGACAAAACCAAACTCAAAAGCAAACTAATTCTGGACAAGACAGATGTGGTTTTTAGCTTAACAATGCCGACCTATTGCCACATCCACATAAAAGAATTAAATCTCACAGTAATTCAAAGGCTGGGAGGATGCACCAATAACCAGAGTAGCGCAAACCACACCTGCGCATCAACCCAGGGTACAACTCGTTTTTAACCAGAAGCAAGGGGTCTTCCGGCAGTAACACACATAGATATGCATAATATTAATATGTATAGGTATGCAAATAGGAACACATCGGCAATACTTAAATCGCCGCTACCGAACAGCCGAATGCAGCGCAGACGAGGAGCAACCCTCCGTATTTCCGCTGCCCCCGGAGGCGCCAAGCACGCCCACCTGCCCCTTATCGGGGACGGGGGCGATAAGGCGGCCCCGCAGCCCCCGCAGCGCTCCCGCACTCATCCCCTTGCACTCACCGCCCGCCCGCAGCGCTGCTCAGCTCAGCTCAGCCCAGCTCAGCCCAACCCGGCCCTTCCGCTTCCGCACCGGGAGCGCGCCCGGGGCTGGGGGCTGAGCAGCGCGGGGCGGCCGCTGCCAGGCCGGAGGGTGAAGGTCGGCCCGTGAGGGCTCGGCGGGGCAGAGCAGCCGCCCCAGCGCGGCGCTGCCCCCGGGCGGCGCTCGGGATCCCGCGCGGGGCCTGTCCCGGCGCTGCGGCGGCCCCGGCTCCGACCCCCTCCTCGATGAGCGGGAACTCATCGGCCGCTCCTTCTCGGTCCGGGTCCCCTCGGGAAGGTCGGACAGCCCAGATCCCCCTCGCCCCGTTCTCAGCCAGGCGCTGAAGTGATGAATGCGATGGGCCGCGCCACGCGGAGGGAAGCGACAAAAGACACCCCTGGCCCCATAAATCCCACATGAAGCGTTTGCATGAAGGTCCCCCTGTCTGCTGATTGTCTTGGCCTCTTGAAACCCTTTTTACTTGTGGGAAGACAGAATTACCCTAGTTTTATTTGCAGCCCTAAATAATAGGAATCCAGGGAAAGTGCAAGGCCAGTTACACTCGTTTTGCTCCAGCTTTTGTGCCAAAAGGTGCATAAAGGGGGAAGAAGCTGCACTTCCCAAAGGAGTGGGGCACCTCTTGTTGCAGGTGCCCAGGAATGCATTTCTTTATTTGCTCGGAGGTTTGCTCAGAGATTAGAGCAGGCTCTTTCAGCAGAGTGCTTTCTGCTGGGCAGGAACAACCCTGCTACTGGTTAAGTCAAAGCCTTCCACTGGAGCAGACTTCGGCCTGTAACCGAGACACTTAAATGCAACCTTAAAAAAAAACCCAACACGTAGGTAGCCAGTTTTGACTTTTACTCCAGGCTTGAAATGAACTTGAAAAGATAAGGATTAGATCAGAAATAAGGCAATGTATATCTCCGGTGGGGCTTTGAAGAGCCTGTTATTTATTTCCAGAAAGATAATTCTGCTGCAGATTCGTTCTTTGCTGTTCTGACTTGAACTGCTCAGGAGGTTTAAAGGCACAAAGGTCAATTAATCTCTTGGGCAATGCATGTGACCAGATTTTTCTGTTGCACAGCCTGTTTTGACAAAATACAGGAAAGTGGAAGGAAAGTGCAAGGACAAGACAACAAAATTAACAGGAAATAGAAAATTTGAGAAAATGAAAGAATAAAGCGGGAGGAATCACTGCCGAGTTTCTTTTTATGGAGACCCTGTGAATCACAAATACATTTAAAAATCCACAGTCTTCATGTAACAGAAGATGTTTGATTTATATAAATATCACATGTGAAAACCTTAACAAACCTCAGCCTCCGATAACATTACAGGGAATAAAAGAGAAAAGGTAAGGAAGACTAAAACATTTTGTCATCAAAAGGCAGTGATTATCCAAACATACAGTAGTAGCTTGCTAATTGAAAAAAGAAGAAATGCAGAGAAGGAAGAAGTAGTGCAAGACATTATTACCTAGAAATACAGTCTTCATTTAAGCAAAACAAGGAAAGCAAATGTGTGCATTGTATATTTAATGATAAGAAATTGTTTTCATTACAATGATTGTGCACCAGCTGCTCGTGCGTAAATGCCCCAAGGCTTGGGAACATGTCAGTTGTTGACTTTTCAGTTGACTTTCTGCATATATTATATTAAGTTGCCCCACATGGCCAGGATTTTACTCTTACTGTGTCCCTGATAGTAACACGTGTATGTAGAAGCTGGTATGTTCAGGATTCACACATAGGGATGTCATCACACACTGGCATTACAGGGCAGGGATGCTCTAGGGGCATGTTCAGTATTGCCCAAACCCAGTTCACATTACTATTCCAACTAAATTCATCTTAATCTAGTAGTCTTGGACACAAACCCCTCAAATTCTCCTCTGACAAAGTGCATGGAAACCCAAATGTGTGGTGGTGTTCTGAAACAGGACCCATTTCTTTGCCTTTGTTTTTACACACAGCAGCGCGATTGTTTTTCACATCAGGGGCCCATTCCCAAGCAAGACACATGGGAGATACTGTGATCAAAATGATGGATGTAAAATCTAGCTTGGTTCCCAGTTTGGGTAGTTTCAGTGCTCTGGCACTGCAGGGCCTGCCAGTTCCTCTTTGTTAATAGATTAACTACTTATTGTGTCCCTGTCTGTGTGGATGGGTGCAGAGGCCTCCCCGGGCCTCTGATGCTCCATGCTAATCAGGTACAAGCTGATCCTGTCTGGCAGCTATTTTAGCAGAACACTACACCATGGTTACACTGCTGTGTGGAGAAGCAAGGTGGGGAGAGAACTCCATCCTTCTGGCACCTGCAGGGGTAGACATGCCCTTTATTTCCTGAGAAACCTAATTTTTTTTAATCTAAATAGCATCTTACATCTAAAGATTGAAAAAAGCTACAGAGACCCAGGTGCTCACTGAACAAGGAGTGGCCCTGACAATTTATTACTCTAAAACCTCCAAAAAATTGATGTTTGGAAAGACAAGCTCAGAAATTAATCAAAAATAATGAGGCCATGGACGTATGAATGGAAATGCAATGCTGATGCACAAACCTGGAACGAACTGCATACCATATTGGGTGTATTATGCACCTGAAAGTACGAGAAATGAGCATAACCAGCATTAAAGGAGTCAGAAACCATGAGAAAGTAATTTCTGATTTGTCCATTGGTAAACATGCCAGAGTTGCATTAGGACTACATTGTTCCAGAGGTTTTAATTAGGACTGCCTGACCTTTCAGGAGTTAATCTTTCACAGGTTCATTGGCCTGAGGTGATAGGGAGGTACATACATGTCTCACTATATAGACCTCGCTTCTCATGACAACATTGATGTTAAGCAAGTAGCAAACTTCTTTCTTTAAAAGATTAAGTAAGCATGCTATAACAATAGAAACAGCATTAAATAAATTATTTGCAAGAAGTGAGTGCAGATTTTTTCCTGAGTACAAATGTGCTTTTATTGTTTTAAGACTAATTTAATGCGGTCTCCAAACCAGTCATCTCTGGGTGAAGAACCCCGTGGGCATGGTCACCCAGCAGCACTACCCAGTGATCTCAATTATAAACATTTAAGTGTGTTAATCCTTTGTGGTTTTCTCCTCATGAAAATTTATAATCAAGTTTTAATGAGTATAAACACAACCGTAAACTGCAAAAAGACGAGTGAAAATCAGTTGCTAAACACATTTCTTACTTTTGACTAAAGCAAGCATTTTTGTCCTTGATATGTGCTTAATGGCCTTTAGTATTCATTATCTAATAAAGATTTAATATTTAAATTCGGGGTTTGGTCCTCAGAAAGTACCACGCTGCTTCAGTTCTCTCTTGGATCCAAACACAATGCTTATGAGGATTCACTGAGGCCAAATATCCCTCAGAGCAGCTTCACCCTGTGAATGATGCAAAACGTCCTGAAGGGAGTAATTGTATCCTCCAAGAGTTTCCATCCTACCACTGAAGCTCAAAGGTTAGACTCAATTTAGTTTTCAGCTGGTTTTGCTGACTTGCATGGCTTGGGACGGCGTTCCCATTGATGGGCAAGAATGAATGAAAGCCTCGGGAATGAGTGCCAGGTTGAGGAGGCAGTGGGTAATGCAGAGCGAGAGAAGGGA